>NC_041389.1:62186279-62243129 GCF_002162155.2 Triticum dicoccoides | reverse complement strand
AGAAAGGGGGGCTACTAGCTACTTCGCACTTTGCTACGGTGAACCTCGGTTGGGGGGCATGCATTCATAGCTTAGGATTCCCTTCGTGTTGACACAAGGGAGGAGGGGGGCTGCTAGCTACTTCGCACTTTGATAGGTGAGCCTCGGTTGAGGGGGAGGGGGCATGCATTCATAGCTTAGGATTCCCGTCATGCCGACACGAGGGGGTGGGGGCAAGCAATACCGTGCACTTTGTGAGAGAGGTGCCACATCGAAGTTGCATTTGGTATTTGAAATCAAACCACCCTTTTGATACATAAATTTGGTCCACATGCAAGTGTGTTCGTGTTCTGACCCTCTCGCACGTCATTTTTTGCCAAATTTGTGAACATTAGACAAGTCAGATGACGCAACAGACATGGTTCACTCAAACTAACCCTGTGCCATGCCGGTGCACATGTCACGCACACATCCGCACAGTACATTGGGCTCCATGAGGCTCCCCCTCTCAAAAATATCTGCCCGCCTCGAGGGTTTTTCTATTTCATAACACACCGTTGTTATCTCTTGACCGTGTGCGATGTTTCTTGTTCCCAATCCCGCCTGCATCCCTAGAAAATATCTGCCCGCCTCGAGGGTTTTTCTGTTTCATAACACACGGTTGTTATCTCCGGACCGTGCGATGCACTATCATCAAAAATTTCAATAGCCCGGCATTTCACTCCCGCCTTTGACTCCCGCGTAGTAAAATTTTCAGTACCCACGTCATTTCCTCAAACACCCCACCCCCTCCACACACACACACACACACACACACACACCCCAAAACCTCCTCGGGCGTGCGCGCACACACACACACCCTCCCTTGCTCGAAACCCTAGCAAAGTCCCCGCCGCCACCGCCGCAAGGCCTCCATTGTCAACATATGCCGGTTTGCCCGTGCAGCTTACCCACCGATCTCCATACCCAGGCGGCCCTGAGTTTCTTAGATGACGCCTGCCAAACGCCCCTTTTCCCACAGATCCCCGTCCCCATCCCCATCCCCCACTCCAGAGCGTCGCAACCTAGGCCCGGCTATGCTTCCCGTGGAGCTCGAGGAGCGACTGGCCCAAAAGAGGTGTATAGCCGTCTCTTCTCCCGACGTCGCTGAGGAAGCTGGCGACCATTACTGGCGGCAGGCACTCAAGTAGCGGACTAGAGTATGCGGGCATGGCTCGTCCGCTGGCTACGGCGTCAAGGTCATCGACAGCGACGCCCTGAGGTGGGTTGTGTCACGGGTTAAGTGGCCCACCCCCAACCCCTCGGGTTCAACCGCCGTCGATCTCATTGATGGCCCCGCCGCTGATCTCCTCTATATCACGCTCCTCGTCCAATAGGTCCAAAGCGTCTTGCCGTGATGTCTCATTGTCCGCTTCAACATAAGCTACCACACGAGGCGAATCATGCCGGATATCACTAGGGAGAACTGCCTCTGCTCCGTAGACCATGAAAAATGGCGTGTATCCTGTGGATTGGTTTGGCGTAGTATTGATACTCCATAGCACAGATGGTAGCTCTTCAACCCAACATCCTGGTGTTCTTTGCAATGGGACCACAAGCCGGGGTTTGATGCATCGCAAGATCTCTTGATTAGCTCGTTCTGCCTGTCCATTGGACTGGGGGTGCGCTACTGACGATACGTCAAGTCGGATGTGCTCATGTTCACAGAACTCCTTCATAGCGCCCTTGGATAAATTGGTACCATTGTCAGTAATGATACTGTGTGGAAAGCCAAACTGGGAAATCACCTTTTTGATGAACTGCACCGCTGTTGCTGCATCACACTTGCTGACAGGCTCCGCTTCAACCCACTTGGTAAATTTGTCGACTGCCACCAAAAGGTGGGTTGTCTTATCCTTGGATCTTTTAAAAGGTCCGACCATATCCAGCCCCCAAGTTGCAAACGGCCACGTTATTGGGATCATCCTCAATTCTTGAGCTGGCACATGAGCACGCCTTGAAAATTTCTGACATCCATCACACCATTTAACCAAGTCCTCCGCATCAGCATGCGCTGTCAACCAGTAGAACCCGTGACGAAACGCCTTTGCCACCAGAGACTTTGAACCGGCGTGGTGTCCACAATCCCCTTCATGGATTTCTCTTAAGATTTCACAGCCTTCCTCAGGAGAAACACAACGTTGAAACGCCCCTGATACACTGCAATGATGCAATTCCCCATTGATAATCGTCATAGACTTGGATCGCCGGACTATCTGCCTGGCTAGAATCTCATCCTCTGGTAACTCCCCCCGGTTCATGTACGCAAGATAAGGAACTGTCCAATCCGGAATAACATGCAGGGCTGCCACCAATTGAGCCTCCGGATCAGGAATAGCCAAATCCGCTTCACCTGGGAGCTTGACTGACGGGTTGTGCAATACGTCCAGAAAGACATTAGGCGGGACCGGTTTGCGTTGAGAGCCCAACCGGCTTAAAGCGTCCGCCGCTTCATTCTTCCGACGGTCCACATGATCCACTTGATAACCCTTGAAGCAACCCGCAATATTATCCACTTCCCGACGATATGCAGCCATGAGCGGGTCCTTAGAATCCCAAGTGCCAGACACCTGTTGAGCCACGAGGTCTGAGTCACCGAAGCACTTAACCCGGCTTAAATTCATCTCTTTAGCCATCCGGAGACCATGGAGCAAGGCTTCGTACTCAGCTGCATTATTAGTACAAGGGAACATTAAGCGGAGAACATAACAAAACTTATCACCTCGTGGGGAAGTTAATACGACTCCAGCCCCCGAGCCTTCCAATTGCCAATATGTGTGATCCGGCTTCTCCTCTGGTGCTTGTAACTCCATCCAGTCATTGATGAAATCAACAAGTGCTTGAGACTTCACCGCCGTGCGAGGTACATACTTTAGTCCGTGTGGCCCAAGCTCTATAGCCCACTTGGCAATCCGGCCAGTCGCCTCCCGGTTCTGTATGATATCACCCAGGGGAGCTGAACTGACCACTGTGATGGGGTGCCCTTGAAAATACTGCTTCAACTTACGACTGGCCATGAAGACACCATAGACCAGCTTCTGCCAATGCGGATACCTTTGCTTGGATTCAATAAGCACCTCGCTGATATAATAAACCAGCCGCTGAACCGGATATTCCTTGCCTCCCTCCTTGCGTTCCACCACAATAGTCACGCTAACTGCCCGAGCATTGGCTGCTACATATAATAATAGTGGCTCCTTGTCGACCGGAGCTGCAAGAACAGGCGGATTGGCTAATTGCCGCTTCAAGTCCTCAAATGCTTCATCAGCAGCCGGACTCCAGACGAAATGGTCTGTCTTCCTCAGCATTTGGTACAAAGGGATGGCCTTCTCTCCGAGGCGGCTGATAAACCGGCTTAGTGCGGCAATTCGGCCCGCCAAACGCTGAACATCATTGATGCACTTCGGTTTAGCCAGGGAGGTAATAGCCGTAATCTTCTCCGGATTAGCCTCAATTCCTCTATTAGACACCAGGAAACCCAGTAACTTGCCTGCCGGAACACCAAAGACACACTTGGCCGGATTAAGCATCATCTTGTAAACCCGCAAGTTGTCAAAGGTTTCCTTCAAGTCATCCACCAGCGTCTCCTTCTGCCTTGACTTTACTACAATATCATCCACATAGGCATGCACATTGCGGTCGATCTGTTTATGCAGGCAATTCTATACACACCGTTGATAGGTGGCTTGGGCACTCTTGAGCCCGAAGGGCATAGATACATAGCAGAAGACTCCAAAGGGAGTAATAAATGCTGTCTTCTCCTGGTCCTTAACCGCCATTTTGATCTGATGATATCCAGAGTATGCATCCAAAAAACTCAAACGCTCACAACCCGCCGTGGCATCAATGATCTGGTCAATGCGGGGGAGGGCAAAAGGATCCGCTGGACAAGCCCTGTTAAGATCCGTGTAATCCACACACATACGCCAAGTGCCATTTTTCTTAAGAACTAGCACCGAATTAGCAAGCCACTCTGGATGGAACACTTCAATGATAAAGCCAGCTGCTAAAAGCCTGGCCACTTCCTCTCCAATGGCTTTGCGCCTTTCTTCGTTAAACCGGCGAAGGAATTGTTTCACCGGTTTATACTTCGGATCCACATTAAGAGTGTGCTCAGCGAGTTCCCTCGGTACACCTGGCATGTCGGACGGTTTCCATGTAAAAATGTCCCGATTCTCACGGATGAACTCGATGAGCGCGCTTTCCTATTTGGGGTCCAAATTGGCACTGACAGTGAACTGCTTGGACGAATCGCCGGGCACGAAGTCAACAAGCTTGGTCTCAGCTGCCGATTTGAACTTCAGATCCGAATCATGCTTTGTAGTTGGTTTCTTCAAAGGGGTCATATCTGTCGGATCAACATTGTCCTTATAGTACTTCAACTCCTCCATGGCACAGACCGATTCTGCATAAGCCGCATCACCTTCCTCACATTCTAAAGCGACCTTACGGCTCCCATGAACCGTTATTATCCCCTTGTAACCCGGCATCTTGAGCTGCAAGTAGATATAACAAGGCCGCGCCATGAACTTGGCATAAGCCGGCCGCCCAAACAAGGCGTGATACGGGCTCCGGATCTTCACCACCTCAAAGGTTAGTTTTTCCGACCAGGAATCGTGTTCGTCCCCAAAAGCCACATCCAGGGCTATCTTACCAACAGGATATGCAGATTTGCCAGGCACCACACCATGGAACACCGTATTAGACGGTCTGAGATCCTTGTCTGTTAGGCCCATGCGGCGGAATGTCTCATAGTATAGTATGTTAATACTGCTCCCTCCATCCATGAGTACCTTGGTGAATTTATAACCCCCCACCTGAGGGTCTACCACTAATGCTAGCTGGCCCGGATTATCCACCCGGGGCGGGTGATCCTCTCTGCTCCACACGATAGGCTGCTCCGACCAGCGTAAGTAACGTGGTAAGGCCGGTTCAACAGAATTCACCGCTCGCTTGTGGAGTTTTCGGTCGCGTTTATCCAAGCTAGTTGTGAAAACATGATATTGCCCATTGTTCAACTGTTTTGGCTGGCTCTGATAACCCGACTGCTGCTGCTGGCCATTCTGACTATTCTGGTTGTTGTGACCGCCCTGATTGAGACCTGAACCGGAAGCTCCATCATGGCCCGACCCATGGAAACCGGATCCTGAACCGCCACCTGACCCGTGGTCATACCGGAACGCATTAGAGTTTTTAAACTCCTGCATAATATAACAATCCTTCCAAAGGTGGTTAGCCGGCGCCTCTTTCGTCCCGTGCTTTGGGCAAGGCTGATTCAACAAATAATTCAAACGATCTGCGTTAGGATTGGGAGCCCCATTACGATTTGCCGCTTTACCTCTGCGTCGCTGCCCCCTGTCCTGTGCATTAGTGTTGGCCACAAAGTCCATGCTGCCATCCGCCTTGCGCTTGCCTCCGTTTCCATGACCCGCCGGTTTGTACTGTTGCCCCTTGAAGTTGCTATTCTTCTTTCCCTTCCCTGCTTCATCATCATCAGTCTCGGGATCCTTGGTACTGTCCGAATCAGCGTACTTCACTAAAGCGGCCATGAGAGTTCCCATGTCATTACAGAAACGCTTCATGCGTCCCAATTTCAATTTTAAAGGCTTAAACCGGCAGTTGCCTTCCAGGGTTAAGATCGCAGAGTCAGCATTGATCCTGTCAGACGAGTGCAAAACTTCCGAAACGCGGCGCACCCAATGGGTCGTTGATTCTCCGTCCTCCTGGACACAAGCCGCCAGGTCTACTATGGACTTGGGCTGCTTACATGTGTCCTTGAAATTCTGGATAAATCGGGCCCGCAACTGGGCCCATGAGCTGATAGAATTAGGCGGCAGGCTCGTCAACCAGGTATGAGTCGTGCCCTCAAGCATCATGGTGAAGTATTTTGCACACGCGGCCTCATCCACATCTAGCATCTCCATGGCCATCTCATAACTCTCTACCCACGCTTCGGGAGATAAATCAGCGGTGTAATTCAGCCCCTTGCGCGGACCCTTGAAATCTTTGGGCAGGCGCACATTGCGTAAAGTGGGGATTAAACAAGGCACTCCCAAAGCGGATGCGACCCCTGGTCCGGTGGAGGTGGTAGGACGAACCGGTGTAAGTTGACCCGCATCATTCTGTGCTGCTAACTCGGCCTCCCTTCGTGCCCGGGCCCGGTCCACCACATCCTGAGCATCGCGAATACCACCTGCCGGGTTATTGCCACGGGCCGCTTCATGGCCTCGCGCATTGCTCGATATGGCCAGTTCATCCATGCACCTACTATAGCTCCGGCTTGGACGGGGCGTGGAGTGAATCCGATCACGGCTGTACGAATATGCTTCCTGTTGAATCAGCGCGGTCTGGAGAAGCTCCTTAACCCGGCGTGTCTCTATCGCTTGCGAAGAGTCCTCTTCGACTGGGATAGCCTCTAATCGCGCGGCGGCTGCAACAAGGTTGTCCATAGGATTAGAATAATGACCCGGGGGCGTCTGGACCGGCGGAGGAACCACAATGTTCTGTTGAGGAGGTTCCATCAGGCGGGGTTGGACCGTCGCTCCTGGCCCTGGTGCCTCGATCCGGTTTGCCTCCAAGTATTGCGGCGGATTACTGGGTCCAGCTCCTGGAGTGTGAAAGAGATTTCGGGGGTCAAACCCTAACGGCAGGCGTGATCTGTGCTTCCGCTTCAAGACTTCATGTGATGCGTTCTGGTCAAGCATGAGCTTATAGGCCTGGGCGTCCAAAGCGGCCCGCTCTACGGCCATCCTGTCTTTTTCTGCTGCCAGATCCGCTTTGGCTTGCACGATCTGCTCTCTCACCTTTGCAATCTCTGCATTATGGGCCTCCTGATCCGCCGGATTGGCCTCTGCCATAAGCGCGGCTAGTGCATCAAACAGATCAGATAGAACTTGAACCGGCGGGCGCACAAGGCCTCCTGCCCCTGCTGCCGCTGTCGCTGCTGATCCGGAGAGCATCGCTGCGGCGGTCGAAGAGTGATTCGCCGCCTGTGTGCCGGCCATGAATATTTCAACCCGGTTGACCTGGCCTGGGGGGTCCGGAATACTGTCGCCATCGGAACAGCCCCTAACCTGGTCGTCTTGCAACTGGTATAGTGATTCGGTCTCTCCGGTCGAGGACTTGTCGCCGGAATAGACGACGGTCTCTCTACCGTGTTCTGACTCGTCCTCACGCTCTCCTCCGTGGATGACTCCAACGAAGGCACACTTCACGGCCGGTTTAGCCTGGGTAGATCTCGCACGCTGAGCCGTCTCGACGAGGTCGGTGCAGATGTCCGGCTCAGGCCCAGGCTCACCGATCTTGCCGATGAAAACGTGTATGCCACCAAAGGGGACCCGGTACCCGTACTCAATCGAATCGGCCTTGGGACCCCATCCTGCGTCGTCGATGTAGATCTTGCCACGACGACTCTTGGTCATCTGGCCCACAACATAGCCTTCGAGTCCTTTGAGCTTGCCCTCCAAGATCGTCAAACCATCGTGCGATAGCCCCACGGTGGGCGCCAACTGTCGTGGATTTGTCATGGCAGATGTCCTAGTGAAAGGACTTAGTCGTGGAGCCATCGCTACGGGTTTACTTGAAGGGGTTAAAGCGGACACAAAGACACGAGGGTTTATACTAGTTCGGCCCCTTCGATGAAGGTAAAAGCCTACGTCTAGTTGTGATGAAATTGATGTGGTCTCGATGGCTAGGGAGCAAACAAGCTTCGCCTAGGCTCGAGTTGTGGTTGTCTGTCTTGAACCGCCGTCGGGTCGTCCCCTTATATACACGGGTGACACCCGTCGGTCCATAGAGTCCCAACCGGTTCATACTCGTATCCCGGTTGGTATCTCTCTATTCCTAACTTACAATACAAGTTATACATCAGGCCGGTTTACGGCTACAGGTTCTAAACCGACTATAGGCCTTGGGCCTTCATCTGCTTATACCACTAATGAAGTTAACCCGGCCCAAGTAGGCCGGTTCACGCCTAGTGGTAATATCCCCAACGGAAATTGCTTGAACTTTTCAAACGTTTCAGACTTATGCTTCATCAAGTAAATATACTCGTATCTACTCAAGTCATCTGTGAAGATGAGAAAGTAACGATATCCATCGCGCCCGTCAACGCTCACCGGACCGCACACATCAGTATGTATGATTTCCAACAAGTCATTTGCCCGTTCCATTGTTCTGAAAAACGGGGTCTTAGTCATCTTGCCCATGAGGCATGGTTCGCATTTGTCAAGTGATTCAAAATCAAGTGACTCCAAAAGCCATCAGCATGGAGTTTCTTCATGCGCTTTACACCAATATGACCTAAGTGGCAGTGCCACAAGAAAGTGGTACTATCATTATCAACTCTACATCTTTTGGCATCAATGTTATGAACATGTGTATCATCACTATCGAGATTTAATAAGTATAAACCCCTCACAATGGGTGCATGACCATAAAAGATATTACCCATATAAATAGAACAACCATTATTTTCTGATTTAAATGAGTAACCGTCTCGCATTAAACAAGATCCAGATATAATGTTCATGCAGGCACTAAATATCAATTATTCAGGTTCATCACTAATCCCGATGGTAATCGAAGAGCGAGCGTGCTGACGGCGATCATATCAACCTTGGAACCATTTCCCACGTGCATGATCACTTCATCCTTTGCCAACCTCCTTCTATTCCATAGTTCCTGCTTTGAGTTGCAAATGTGAGCAACCGAACCGGTATCAAATACCCAGGCACTACAACGAGAGTTGGTAAGGTACACATCAATAACATGTATATCATATATACCTTTGTTGACGTTGGCCCCCTTCTTGCCGGCCAGATACTTGGGGCAGTTCTGCTTCCAGTGGCCAGTTACCTTGCAATAGAAGCACTCAGTTTCCGGCTTGGGTCCAGCCTTGGGTTTCTTCACGGGAGGAGCAACTGCTTTGCCACCCTTCTTGAAGTTTCCCTTCTTTCCCTTTCCCTTCTTGAAACTAGTGGTTTTATTCACCATCAACACTTGATGCTCCTTCTGGATGTCTGACTCAGCGACTTTCAACATCGTGAATAGCTCGGAGAATGACTTGTTCATCCATTGCATGTTATAGTTCAACACAAAGCTCTTGTAGCTAGGTGGTAGTGATTGAAGAACTCTGTCAGTGACAACCTCTGGTGGGAGCTCAGTTCCCAACTCAGCCAGACGGTTGTAGTACCCAGACATTCTGAGTATGTGCTCACTAACAGACCCGTTGTCCTCAATCTTGCAGGCATAGAACTTATCAGAGGTCTCATACCTCTCGATCCGGGCATTCTTCTCAAATATAAACTTCAACTCCTGGAACATCTCATATGCTTCATGACGTTCAAAAAGCCTTTGAAGTCCTGGCTCTAAGCCATACAGCATGGCGCACTAAACTATTGAGTAGTCATCAATATGTGACTGCCAGGCGTTCACAACGTCCACAATCGCTGGAGGGGGTGGCGCACCAAGCGGTGCATCAAGGACATAAGACTTACGGGAAGCCGTGAGGATAACCCTCAGATTATGAGCCCAGCCCATAAAGTTACTTCCATCATCTTCCAGCTTAGCTTTCTCTAGGAACGCATTAAAATTCAGGGGAGCTACTGCGCGAGCCATTGATCTACAACATAAGTTTGCAAAGATAACCTAGACTATTGTTCATGATAAATGAGTTCAATTAATCATATTACATAATAACTCCCACTCAAATCAACATCCCTCCGGTTGTCCGAGTGTAACACGATCCAAATTCACCAACGCAAGTCCGGTCATCACGTGAGATGAGGTGGTCTATATGACTTGTGTTCGACCATTCGGTCTCTTGTGTTCCGAGGCCATGTCTGCACATGCTAGGCTCGTCAAGTTTAACCCAAGTGTTCCGCATCTGCAAAACTGGCTGGCACCCATTGTATGCGAACGTAGAGTCTATCACACCCGATCATCACGTGGTGCTTCGAAACGACGAACATTCGCAACGGTGCACACTTGGCGAGAACACAATTTTATCTTGAAATTTTAGTGAGGGATCACCTTATAATTCTACCGTCGTCCTAAGCAAAATAAGATGCATAAAAGGATTAAAATCACATGCAATTCATAAGTGAATGATATGTCCATCAACTTGTGCTTTTGATCTCCATCTCCAAGGCACCGATATGATCTCCATCGTCACCGGCATGACACCATGATCTCCATCATCATGCCGCCATCGGGGTTGCCATGCCAACCATGCTTCTACTACTATTGCTACCGCTTAGCGATAAAGTAAAGCATTACATAGCTCTTAATGATTGACACGCAGGCCATACAATAATTAAAGACAACCCTATGGCTCCTGCCAGTTGCCGTATGCATTGACATGCAAGTCAATATAAATTATTACAAACATGATCATCTCATACATCAAATATATCTCATCATGTCTTTGGCCATATCATATCACAACATACCCTGCAAAAACAAGTTAGACGTCCTCTAATTGTTGTTGCATGTTTTACGTGGCTGCTATGGGTATCTAGCAAGAACGATTCTTACCTATGCAAAGCCACAACGGTGATATGCAAGTTGCTATTTAACCTCCTGCAAGGACCGCCTTTGTCGAATCTGATTCAACTAAGGTGGGAGAGACAGAAACCCGCCAGCCATCTTTATGCAACAAAGTCACATGTCTGTCGGTGGAACCGGTGTCATGTACGTGGACATGTAAAGTTGGCCCGGGCCGCTTCATCCCACAATACTGCCGAATCAAGAAAAGACCAAGGAAGGAAGCAATCTTAATATCAACTCCCACAAACTCCTTTGTGTTCTACTCGTGATGTCATCTACGCATAGACCTAGCTCATGATGCCACTGTTGGGAAACGTTGCATGGGAAACAAAAAATTTCCTACACTCACCAAGATCAATCTACAAGATGACCATCTACGAGAGGGGAGATTGCGTCTACATATCCTTATAGATCTCTAAGCGAAAGCATTAAGAAACGCGGTTGATTTAGTCGAACGTCTTCGCGATCCAATCACGATCCGTCCCGCGAACTCCCGATCCAAGTGCCGAACGGACGGCACCTCCGCGTTCAACACACGTATGGCTTGATGATGCCTTCACCTCCTTGATCCAGCAAGCGATGGTGAAGTAGTAGCTCGACTCCTCCGGTAGCACGACGGCATGGAGGCGGTGGTGGTGGCGGAATCTCAGCAGAGCTTCGCTAAGCACTACGGAGAGGAAGAGGGATGCGAGGGAGAGGAGATGTAGCACCGTTGCATGGAGATGTGCTCTTCGGGGGCGGCTGCCCTCTCTCTATACCTCTCTATATATAGGGGAAGGGAGGAGGGGGTGGCGCCCCTAGGGTTTCTTCTAGGGGGCGGGGCGGCCAGGGCAGATGGGATCTCCCCTAGGGTGACTTGCCCCCAAGCCGGGAGGTGGGAAGCCCTAGGGGAACGCCCCAGCCCTCCTGGTTATGTGAGATGGGGTGAGGGGGCGCTCAGCCCCTTAATGGGCTGGTTTGCTCCCTCCCCTTGGCCATGGGGGCTCCCAACACTTGTCGGGGCCCCCGAAACCCCTTTCGGTGATGCTGGTCATCACCCGGTACCCCTAGAACAATTCCGGACTCCAATACCCTTCGTCCAATATATCGATCTTCACCTCTAGACCATTCCGGAGTTCCTCGTCACATCCGGGATATCATCCGAGACTCCGAACAACCTTCAGTAACCACCATAATGACTCAACTATACTTATATTGTCACCAAACGTTAAGTGTGTATACCCCGCGGGTTCGAGAACTATGCAGACATGTCCAAGACACCTCTATGGTCAATAACCAATAGCGGGACCTAGATGCCCATATTGGTTCCCACATATTCTACGAAGATCTTATCGGTCGAACCTTGATGTCAAGGATTCAGCTAATCCCGTATGTAGTTCCCTTTGTCTATCGGTATGTTACTTACCCGAGATTTGATCTTGTTACCAACAAGTCTCTTTACTTGTTCCGTAATACAAGATCTCGTGGCTAACTCATTAGTCACATTGCTTGCAAGATCATTGTCATACTGTATTACCGAGTGGGCCCTGAGATACCTCTCTGTCATACGGAGTGACAAATCCCAGTCTTGATCCATGCCAACTCAACAGACACCCTCAGAGATACCTGTAGAGCACCTTTATAGTCACCCAATTATGTTGTGACGTTTGGTACACACAAGGTACTCCTCTGGTGTCAGTGAGTTGCATGATCTCATGGTCATAGGAAAATATACTTGACATGCGGAAAACGATAGCAATAAACTTGACACGATCATATGCTATGTTCATAGTTTGGATCTTGTCCATCACATCATTCTTCTAGTGATGTGATTTCTGAAGGAAATATGCCCTAGAGGCAATAACAAAGTTATTATTTATTTCCTTATAAACATGATAAATGTTTATTATTCATGCTAGAATTGTATTTACCGGAAACATAATACATGTGTGAATACATAGACAAACAGAGTGTCACTAGTATGCCTCTACTTGACTAGCTCGTTAATCAAAGATGGTTATGTTTCCTAACCATGAACAATGAGTTGTTATTTGATTAACGAGGTCACATCATTAGTAGAATGATCTGATTGACATGACCCATTCCATTAGCTTAGCACCCGATCGTTTAGTATGTTGCTATTGCTTTCTTCATGACTTATACATGTTCCTATGACTATGAGATTATGCAACTCCCGTTTACCAGAGGAACACTTTGGGTACTACCAAACGTCACAACGTAACTGGGTGATTATAAAGGAGTACTACAGGTGTCTCCAATGGTCGATGTTGGGTTGGCGTATTTCGAGATTAGGATTTGTCACTCCGATTGTCGGAGAGGTATCCCTGGGCCCTCTCGGTAATACACATCACATAAGCCTTGCAAGCATTACAACTAATATGTTAGTTGTGAGATGATGTATTACGGAACGAGTAAAGAGACTTGCCGGTAATGAGAGTGAACTAGGTATTGGATACCGACGATCGAATCTCGGGCAAGTAACATACCGATGACAAAGGGAACAACGTATGTTGTTATGCGGTCTGACCGATAAAGATCTTCGTAGAATATGTAGGAGCCAATATGGGCATCCAGGTCCCGCTATTGGTTATTGACCGGAGACGTGTCTCGGTCATGTCTACATTGTTCTCGAACCCGTAGGGTCCGCACGCTTAAGGTTACGATGACAGTTATATTATGAGTTTATGCATTTTGATGTACCGAAGGTTGTTCGGAGTCCCGGATGTGATCACGGACATGACGAGGAGTCTCGAAATGGTCGAGACATAAAGATTGATATATTGGAAGCCTATGTTTGGATATCGGAAGTGTTCCGGGTGAAATCGGGATTTTACCGGGTTACCGGGAGGTTACCGGAACCCCCCGGGAACCATATGGGCCATAATGGGCCTTAGTGGAAAGGAGAAAGGGGCAGCCCAAGGGGGCTGCGCGCCTCCCCCCTTCCCCTAGTCCTATTAGGACTAGGAGAGGTGGCCGGCCACCCCTCTCCCTCTTTCCCCCTTGGGAATCCTAGTTGGAATAGGATTGGGGGGGGGGGAGTCCTACTCCCGGTAGGAGTAGGACTCCTCCTGCGCCCTCCTCCCTGGCCGGCGCCCCTCTCCCCCCTTGGCTCCTTTATATACTGAGGTAGAGGCACCCCAAAACACACAAGTTGACACAAGTTGATCCACGTGATCTATTCCTTAGCCGTGTGCGGTGCCCCCTGCCACCATATTCCTCGATAATACTGTAGCGGAGTTTAGGCGAAGCCCTGCTGCTGTAGTTCATCAAGATCGTCACCACGCCGTCGTGCTGACGAAACTCTTCCCCGACACTTTGCTGGATCGGAGTCCGGGGATCGTCATCGAGCTGAACGTGTGCACGAACTCGGAGGTGCCGTAGTTTCGGTGCTTGATCGGTTGGATCGAGAAGACATACGACTACTTCCTCTACGTCGTGTCATCGCTTCCGCGGTCGGTCTGTGTTGGGTATGTAGACAATACTCTCCCTTCGTTGCTATGCATCACATGATCTTGCATGTGTGTAGGAAATTTTTTGAAATTACTACGAAACCCAACAGTGGCATCCGAGCCAGGTTATTGATGTTGATGTTATATGCACGAGTAGAACACAAGTGAGTTGTGGACGATACAAGTCATACTGCCTACCAGCATGTCATACTTTGGTTCGGCGGTATTGTTGGACGAGACGACCCAGACCAACCTTACGCGTACGCTTACGCGAGACCGGTTCCCTCGACGTGCTTTGCACAGAGATGGCTTGCGGGCGACTGTCTCTCCAACTTTAGTTGAACCAAGTATGGATACGCCCGGTCCTTGCGAAGGTTAAAACGGAGTCTATTTGACAAACTATCGTTGTGGTTTTGATGCGTAGGTGAGATTGGTTCTTACTTAAGCCCGTAGCAGCCACGTAAAACATGCAACAACAAAGTAGAGGACGTCTAACTTGTTTTTGCAGGGCATGTTGTGATGTGATATGGTCAAGGCATGATGCTGAATTTTATTGTATGAGATGATCATGTTTTGTAACCAAGTTATCGGCAACTGGCAGGAGCCATATGGTTGTCGCTTTATTGTATGCAATGCAATCGCGATGTAATGCTTTACTTTATTACTAAACGGTAGTGATAGTCGTGAAAGCATAAGAATGGCAAGACGACAACGATGCTACGATGGAGATCAAGGTGTCGCGCCGGTGACGATGGTGATCATGACGGTGCTTCGGAGATGGAGATCACAAGCACAAGATGATGATGGCCATATCATATCACTTATATTGATTGCATGTGATGTTTATCTTTTTATGCATCTTATCTTGCTTTGATTGACGATAGCATTATAAGATGATCTCTCACTAAATTATCAAGAAGTGTTCTCCCTGAGTATGCACCGTTGCCAAAGTTCGTCGTGCCCAGACACCACGTGATGATCGGGTGTGATAAGCTCTACGTCCATCTACAACGGGTGCAAGCCAGTTTTTGCACACGCAGAATACTCAGGTTAAACTTGACGAGCCTAGCATATGCAGATATGGCCTCGGAACACGGAGACCGAAAGGTCGAGCGTGAATCATATAGTAGATATGATCAACATAAACGATGTTCACCATTGAAAACTACTCCATCTCACGTGATGATCGGTCATGGTTTAGTTGATTTGGATCACGTAATCACTTAGAAGATTAGAGGGATGTCTATCTAAGTGGGAGTTCTTAAGTAATATGATTAATTGAACTTAAATTTATCATGAACTTAGTACCTGATAGTATCTTGCTTGTTTATGCTGATTGTAGATAGATGGCTCGTGCTGTTGTTCCGTTGAATTTTAATGCGTTCCTTGAGAAAGCAAAGTTGAAAGATGATGGTAGCAATTACACGGACTGGGTCCGTAACTTGAGGATTATCCTCATTGCTGCACAGAAGAATTACGTCCTGGAAGCACCGCTGGGTGCCAGGCCTGCTGCTGGAGCAACGCCAGATGTTATGAACGTCTGGCAGAGCAAAGCTGATGACTACTCGATAGTTCAATGTGCCATGCTTTACGGCTTAGAATCGGGACTTCAACGACGTTTTGAACGTCATGGAGCATATGAGATGTTCCAGGAGTTGAAGTTAATATTTCAAGCAAATGCCCGGATTGAGAGATATGAAGTCTCCAATAAGTTCTATAGCTGCAAGATGGAGGAGAACAGTTCTGTCAGTGAGCATATACTCAAAATGTCTGGGTATAATAATCACTTGATTCAATTGGGAGTTAATCTTCCGGATGATTGCGTCATCGACAGAATTCTCCAATCACTGCCACCAAGCTACAAGAGCTTCGTGATGAACTATAATATGCAAGGGATGAACAAGACTATTCCCGAGCTCTTCGCAATGCTGAAAGCTGCGGAGGTAGAAATCAAGAAGGAGCATCAAGTGTTGATGGTTAACAAAACCAGTAGTTTCAAGAAAAAGGGAAAAGGGAAGAAGAAGGGGAACTTCAAGAAGAACGGCAAGCAAGTTGCTGCTCAAGAGAAGAAACCCAAAGTCTGGACCTAAGCCTAAAACTGAGTGCTTCTACTGCAAGCAGACTGGTCACTGGAAGCGGAACTGCCCCAAGTATTTGGCGGATAAGAAGGATGGCAAGGTGAACAAAGGTATATGTGATATACATGTTATTGATGTGTACCTTACTAGAGCTCGTAGTAGCACCTGGGTATTTGATACTGGTTCTGTTGCTAATATTTGCAACTCAAAACAGGGACTACGGAATAAGCGAGCACTGGCAAAGGACGAGGTGACGATGCGCGTGGGAAACGGTTCCAAAGTCGATGTGATCGCGGTCGGCACACTACCTCTACATCTACCTTCGGGGTTAATATTAGACCTAAATAATTGTTATTTGGTGCCAGCGTTGAGCATGAACATTATATCTGGATCTTGTTTAATGCGAGACGGTTATTCATCTAAATCAGAGAATAATGGTTGTTCTATTTATATGAGTAATATCTTTTATGGTCATGCACCCTTAAAGAGTGGTCTATTCTTATTAGATCTCGATAGTAGTTATACACATATTCATAATGTTGAAACCAAAAGATGCAGAGTTGATAATGAAAGTGCAACTTATTTGTGGCACTGTCGTTTAGGTCATATCGGTGTAAAGCGCATGAAGAAACTCCATACTGATGGACTTTTGGAACCACTTGATTATGAATCGCTTGGTACTTGCGAACCGTGCCTCATGGGTAAGATGACCAAAACACCGTTCTCCGGATCTATGGAGAGAGCAACAGATTTGTTGGAAATCATACATACCGATGTGTGCGGTCCAATGAATATTGAGGCTCATGGCGGATATAGTTATTTTCTCACCTTCACAGATGATTTAAGCAGATATGGGTATGTCTACTTAATGAAACATAAGTCTGAAACATTTGAAAAGTTCAAAGAATTTCAGAGTGAAGTTGAAAATCATCGTAACAAGAAAATAAAGTTTCTACGATCTGATCGTGGAGGAGAATATTTGAGTTACGAGTTTGGTGTACATTTGAAAAACTGTGGAATAGTTTCGCAACTCACGCCACCCGGAACACCACAGCGTAATGGTGTGTCCGAACGTCGTAATCGTACTTTACTAGATATGGTGCGATCTATGATGTCTCTTACCGATTTACCGCTATCATTTTGGGGTTATGCTATAGAGACGGCCGCATTCACGTTAAATAGGGCACCATCAAAATCTGTTGAGACGACGCCTTATGAACTGTGGTTTGGCAAGAAACCAAAGTTGTCGTTTCTTAAAGTTTGGGGCTGCGATGCTTATGTGAAAAAACTTCAACCTGATAAGCTCGAACCCAAATCGGAGAAATGTGTCTTCATAGGATACCCAAAGGAAACTGTTGGGTACACCTTCTATCACAGATCCGAAGGCAAGACATTCGTTGCTAAGAATGGCTCATTTCTAGAGAAGGAGTTTCTCTCGAAAGAAGTGAGTGGGAGGAAAGTAGAACTTGACGAGGTAACTGTACCTGCTCCCTTACTGGAAAGTAGTTCATCACAGAAAACTGTTTCAGTGACACCTACACCAGTTAGTGAGGAAGCCAATGATAATGATCATGAAACTTCAGATCAAGATACTACTGAACCTCGTAGATCAACCAGAGTAAGATCCGCGCCAGAGTGGTACGGTAATCCTGTTCTGGAAGTCATGCTACTAGATCATGATGAACCTACGAACTATGAAGAAGCGATGGTGAGCCCAGATTCCGCAAAGTGGCTTGAAGCCATGAAATCTGAGATGGGATCCATGTATGAGAACAAAGTATGGACTTTGGTTGACTTGCCCGATGATCGGCAAGCAATTGAGAATAAATGGATCTTTAAGAAGAAGACTGACGCTGATGGTAATGTTACTGTCTACAAAGCTCGACTTGTCGCAAAAGGTTTTCGGCAAGTTCAAGGGATTGATTACGATGAGACCTTCTCACCCGTAGCGATGCTTAAGTCCGTCCGAATCATGTTAGCGATTGCCGCATTTTATGATTATGAAATTTGGCAGATGGATGTCAAAACTGCATTCCTGAATGGATTTCTGGAAGAAGAGTTGTATATGATGCAACCGGAAGGTTTTGTCGATCCAAAGGGAGCTAACAAAGTGTGCAAGCTCCAGCGATCCATTTATGGACTGGTGCAAGCCTCTCGGAGTTGGAATAAACGTTTTGATAGTGTGATCAAAGCATTTGGTTTTATACAGACTTTCGGAGAAGCCTGTATTTACAAGAAAGTGAGTGGGAGCTCTGTAGCATTTCTGATATTATATGTGGATGACATATTACTGATTGGAAATGATATAGAATTTCTGGATAGCATAAAGGGATACTTGAATAAAAGTTTTTCAATGAAAGACCTCAGTGAAGCTGCTTACATATTAGGCATTAAGATCTATAGAGATAGATCAAAACGCTTAATTGGACTTTCACAAAGCACATACCTTGACAAAATTTTGAAGAAGTTCAAAATGGATCAAGAGAAGAAAGGGTTCTTGCCTGTGTTACAAGGTGTGAAATTGAGTAAGACTCAATGCCCGACCACTGCAGAAGATAGAGAGAATATGAAAGATGTTCCCTATGCATCAGCCATAGGATCTATCATGTATGCAATGCTGTGTACCAGACCTGATGTATGCCTTGCTATAAGTTTAGCACGGAGGTACCAAAGTAATCCAGGAGTGGATCACTGGACAGCGGTCAAGAACATCCTGAAATACCTGAAAAGGACTAAGGATATGTTTCTCATATATGGAGGTGACAAAGAGCTCATCGTAAAAGGTTACGTTGATGCAAGCTTTGACACTGATCCGGACGATTCTAAATCGCAAACCGGATACGTGTTTACATTAAATGGTGGAGCTGTCAGTTGGTGCAGTTCTAAACAAAGCGTCGTAGCGGGATCTACATGTGAAGCGGAATACATAGCTGCTTCGGAAGCAGCAAATGAAGGAGTCTGGATGAAGGAGTTCATATCCGATCTAGGTGTCATACCTAGTGCATCGGGTCCAATGAAAATCTTTTGTGACAATACTGGTGCAATTGCCTTGGCAAAGGAATCCAGATTTCACAAAAGGACCAAACACATCAAGAGACGCTTCAACTCCATCCGGGATCTAGTCCAGGCGGGAGACATAGAGATTTGCAAGATACATACGGATCTGAATGTTGCAGACCCGTTGACTAAGCCTCTTCCACGAGCAAAACATGATCAGCACCAAGGCTCCATGGGTGTTAGAATCATTACAGTGTAATCTAGATTATTGACTCTAGTGCAAGTGGGAGACTGAAGGAAATATGCCCTAGAGGCAATAACAAAGTTATTATTTATTTCCTTATAATCATGATAAATGTTTATTATTCATGCTAGAATTGTATTTACCGGAAACATAATACATGTGTGAATAAATAGACAAACAGAGTGTCACTAGTATGCCTCTACTTGACTAGCTCGTTAATCAAAGATGGTTATGTTTCCTAACCATGAACAATGAGTTGTTATTTGATTAACGAGGTCACATCATTAGTAGAATGATCTGATTGACATGACCCATTCCATTAGCTTAGCACCCGATCGTTTAGTATGTTGCTATTGCTTTCTTCATGACTTATACATGTTCCTATGACTATGAGATTATGCAACTCCCGTTTACCGGAGGAACACTTTGGGTACTACCAAACGTCACAACGTAACTGGGTGATTATAAAGGAGTACTACAGGTGTCTCCAATGGTCGATGTTGGGTTGGCGTATTTCGAGATTAGGATTTGTCACTCCGATTGTCGGAGAGGTATCTCTGGGCCCTCTCGGTAATACACATCACATAAGCCTTGCAAGCATTACAACTAATATGTTAGTTGGGAGATGATGTATTACGGAACGAGTAAAGAGACTTGCCGGTAACGAGATTGAACTAGGTATTGGATACCGACGATCGAATCTCGGGCAAGTAACATACCGATGACAAAGGGAACAACGTATGTTGTTATGCGGTCTGACCGATAAAGATCTTCGTAGAATATGTAGGAGCCAATATGGGCATCCAGGTCCCGCTATTGGTTATTGACCGGAGACGTGTCTCAGTCATGTCTACATTGTTCTCGAACCCGTAGGGTCCGCACGCTTAAGGTTACGATGACAGTTATATTATGAGTTTATGCATTTTGATGTACCGAAGGTTGTTCGGAGTCCCAGATGTGATCACGGACATGACGAGGAGTCTCGAAATGGTCGAGACATAAATATTGATATATTGGAAGCCTATGTTTGGACATCGGAAGTGTTCCGGGTGAAATCGGGATTTTACCGGGTTACCGGGAGGTTACCGGAACCCCCCGGGAACCATATGGGCCATCATGGGCCTTAGTGGAAAGGAGAAAGGGGCAGCCCAAGGGGGCTGCGCGCCTCCCCCCTTCCCCTAGTCCTATTAGGACTAGGAGAGGTGGCCGGCCACCCCTCTCCCTCTTTCCCCCTTGGGAATCCTAGTTGGAATAGGATTGGGGGGGGGAGTCCTACTCCCGGTAGGAGTAGGACTCCTCCTGCGCCCTCCTCCCTGGCCGGCGCCCCTCTCCCCCCTTGGCTCCTTTATATACTGAGGTAGAGGCACCCCAAAACACACAAGTTGACACAAGTTGATCCACGTGATCTATTCCTTAGCCGTGTGCGGTGCCCCCTGCCACCATATTCCTCGATAATACTGTAGCGGAGTTTAGGCGAAGCCCTGCTGCTGTAGTTCATCAAGATCGTCACCACGCCGTCGTGCTGACGAAACTCTTCCCCGACACTTTGCTGGATCGGAGTCCGGGGATCGTCATCGAGCTGAACGTGTGCACGAACTCGGAGGTGCCGTAGTTTCGGTGCTTGATCGGTTGGATCGAGAAGACGCACGACTACTTCCTCTACGTCGTGTCATCGCTTCCGCAGTCGGTCTGCGTTGGGTACGTAGACAATACTCTCCCCTCGTTGCTATGCATCACATGATCTTGCATGTGCGTAGGAAATTTTTTGAAATTACTACAAAACCCAACAATTCCATCATCAAATGACAACTCATGTCTATGACTAGCATACCATAGCCATCTTTGATCAACGAGCCAGTCCGGTAGAGCCTCATTAGGGACATGTTGTTGTCTATGTACCCACACATGTATTTGAGTTTCCAATCAATACAATTATAGCATGGATAATAAACGATTATCATGAACAAGGAAATATAATAATAACCACTTTATTATTGCCTCTAGGGCATATTTTCAACATTAAAGATAGAAAGTTGGGATGAATTCTTATTAGCGTTTGTCTTAACTACATCATGTAATCATTCTTCAAGCATTACTTCGTTCTTTTCGGACTTAATACACTAGATATATGCCGAATAGCGGTTGATGTGTGAAGTAATAGTAGTAGATGCAGAATCGTTTAGGTCTACTTGTTTTGGAGGTGATGCCTATATACATGATCATTGCCTTGGATATCGTCATAATTATTTGCTCTTCTGTCAATTGCCCAACAGTAATTTGTCTACCCATCGTATTGTTGGGGAACGTAGTAATTTCAAAAAATTTCCTACGCAGAGGCAAGATCATGGTGATGCATAGCAACGAGAGGGGACAGTGTTGTCTATGTACCCTCGTAGACCGTAAGCGGAAGCGTTATGACAACGCAGTTGATGTAGTCGTACGTCTTCACGGCCCGATCGATCCTAGTACCGAACATACGGCACCTCCGCGATCTGCACACATTCAGCTCGGCGACGTCCCACGAACTCACGATCCAGCAAAGTGTCGAGGGAGAGTTTCGTCAACACGACAGCGTGATGACGGTGATGATGAAGTTACCGGCGCAGGGCTTCCCCCAAGCACTACGACGATATGACTGAGGTGGATTATGGTGGAGGGGGGCACCGCACACGACTTGGAACAATTAACTTGTGTGTCCTAGGGTGCCCCCTGCCCCCGTATATAAAGGAGCAAGGGGGAGGCCGGCCAGCCTTGGGGCGCGCAAAAGGAGTGGGAGGCGTCCTCCTCCTAGTGGGAGTAGGACTCCCCCTTTCCTAGTTCCACTAGGAGGGAGGAAGGGGGAAGGAAGGAGAGGGAGAGAGGTAGGAAAGAGGGGGCGCCGCCACCCCCTCCTTGTCCAATTCGGACTCCCAAGGGGGGGCGCGGCCAGCCCTAGGCCCTCTCCTCTCTCTCCCCACAAGGCCCATGTTGGCCCATTAGATCCCCCGGGGGTTCCGATAACCCCCCGGCACTCTAATAAATATCCGGTGACCCCCGGAACTCATCCGGTGTCCGAATATAGTCATCCAATATATCAATCTTTATGTCTTGACCATTTTGAGACTCCTCGTCATGCTCGTGATCACATCTGGGACTCTAAAATATCTTCGGTACATCAAAACACATAAACTCATAATATCGATCGTCACTGAACGTTAAGCGTGCGGAGCCTATGGGTTCGAGAACTATGTAGACATGACCGAGACACGTCTCCGATCAATAACCAATAGCGGAACCTGGATGTTCATATTGGCTCCCTTTGTTCCCTTTGTCATCGGTATGTTGGTCAAACCGCATAATATAACAGTATACGTTGTTCCCTTTGTCATCGGTATGTTACTTGCCCGAGATTCGATCATCGGTATCTCAATACCTAGTTCAATCTCGTTACCGACAAGTCTCTTTACTCATTCCGTAATGCATCATCCCGCAACTAACTCATTAGTCACATTGCTTGCAAGGCTTATAGTGATGTGCATTACCGAGAGGGCCCAGAGATACCTCTCCGACAATCGGAGTGACAAATCCTAATCTCGATCTATGCCAACTCAATAAGTACCATCGGAGACACCTGTAGAGCACCTTTATAATCACCCAGTTATGTTGTGACGTTTGGTAGCACACAAAAGTGTTCCTCCGATATCCGGGAGTTGCATAATCTCATAGTCATAGGAACATGTATAAGTCATGAAGAAAGCAATAGCAATATACTAAACGATCAAGTGCTAAGCTAACGGAATGGGTCAAGTCAATCACATCATTCTCTAATGATGTGATCCCGTTAATCAAATGACAACTCATGTCTATGGTTAGGAAACTTAACCATCTTTGATTCAACGAGCTAGTCAAGTAGAGGCATACTAGTGACACTCTGTTTGTCTATGTATCCACACATGTATCAAGTTTTTGGTTAATAAAATTCTAGCATGAATAATAAACATTTATCATGATATAAGCAAATATAAATAACAACTTTATTATTGCCTCTAGGGCATATTTCCTTCACGTATGCTATTTTTTATGAGAGAAGCCACTAGTGAACACTATGGCCTCCGGGGTCTACTTTTATCGTAAGATCTATTGCTTGGTTTTATACTCAAAAATACCAAAAAAAATTGCTGCATATTTTTATGTTTTTTTATTTGCGTTGGGTGTGAGGGTTAGTGTTTTGTATGTAGGTGTTGTTTACATAGTGTTGCTTGGTTCTCTTACTAGATTGATAATCTTGGTTTCACAACCAAGGGAAATACTTACTCTACTGTGCTGCATCATCCTCTCCTCTTCGAAAAACCAACGAAGATTACAAGTAGCACCCCCAACCGCTCTGGCCACCACATTGACCTGATTAGGAAGGTGGGCTCGACTGCGTGTAGCCGATCGTGTAGGGGTAGGCGCGCTGACGGGGTGGGCAGTGGCGGCGCACGATGGAGCATGGTGAGGCGGGGCGAGGCGTGGCAGGAGGTGGAGATGGGAATGGGAGGCAGGGTTACGCGGGAGGTTGTTTTTCTTGCTTTTCTCTCGGCCGTGCCGGTTCGGGTTGACTTATTATGAGGACTGCGTGTTGAATACCTAAAACAATAGGGATTTTTATGTAAAATTAGCAACGGACGGTCAAAAGCACTAATGACATTATTATTCCTCTCTTTTGTTGGATTAGTGTTAAAAATATCTGATGAACCACAAAAATCCAATGAAACCAGATAGAAACCACTATGAAAAACATCGCAAATTCTTGAGGCATCAACTCCCCCAAGCTTAAGATTTTCTCCTCCTTGGGCAAACAAGAAATCAAGAGAGTGAAATGGAGTTTGGTTGAATGGAAAGAATTTCACCGGGGCGAGAAAATATATCATACCCATCTTCTCTTATCTTGCAAGATCATTCAAGAAAGGATTTGCAATTGAATAGTTGCACCTAAACTTGTTGCCTAACCATGTAGAGTCTCATACCATTAGTTATTTAAAAGATAAAAGGATGTACACATGCAAATATTAATTGTGCTAGTCTTTATTAGAATCAGTCTAACAGCCAAACCATTGTATGTAGAGGCTTTAAAAATGACTGTGGCACTGACTTATAGCCAACAGACGGATGTGCTAGTATTAACCATGATCTCATGACGTCCATGTGTGCAAATGCACCGCAAATGGCCCCTTATTTCCACACAAATCAAGAATGAAGACAACAAAGCGAACCAACCTGTGATTGGATGGTTAGAAGGACAATGGTATCTCCAACCCATCAGGGTTCAAATCCTGATGCTTCTATTTATCTTGAATTTATTTTAGGATTTCCGACGATACGCGTTCAGTGGGAGGAGACGTTCCCGTCAACTACGAGTCACATGTCGGCTAGTCTCTTGGAGACCCTCATAGGGATAGAGTGTGCGTGTGTATGTTTATAGGGGTGAGTGTATGCACGTATATATGAGCGTTTGCGTCTGTACTATGTTAAAAAAAGAAGAAGAATGGAGACAACAAAGTTTGCAGCAATGGGTGTAACAAAAGTTGGGCCCAAAAATGTTGTAACAAAAGACTGCCCCAAAACGAACGGCCCATGAGGTTTAGTCCTCCCTCATAGCCCAACTTCCCTCGTTGAAAGCCAGTCGGATCTCGCGAGTCCCGAGCGAACCCCAGCGAGAGCAAATCCCTAACCCTAACCCTAGCTAGGAGGATGATGGAGGCGGAGGGGGAGGGCTTGCGGTCGATGATGGCGGCGGAGACGGAGATGGCGGAGGAGTGGAAGCTGGCGCGTGAGTCCGAGTGCCGTTTGCGCAATTGCGAGTGCCGCTGGCGTAGTCTCTGCTCCCCCCCGGATCTCCCGCGTGGCCCCCGGGGCGGACTACTCTTCCACCCCCGCCGGTGCCGGCGCCGGCGCCGGCGCCGACCGCCCCGGCTGGTCGCTGCTCGTCGGCCTGAAGGACGGCGTCGTCCTACGGCTCAAACGCCTCCGCGTGGCGCGGTCCGGGCGGATCCTCGGCCGGAGCGACGACGCGCTCGAGGCTTTCCACGACATCAAGACGCGGACTGGTCGCCGGTTCGACGCCAGCGCCGCCCTGGCTCCCGACGGCCGCTCGCTCTGCGTCCTGCGCCAGGAGGACGACGGTGCCGGCAAGCAACCCCATGCCCTGCACCTATCTCTGCAGCAGCCCCAGACAGACACATCTCCGGAGCATCTTCCTTTCCCGCCGGAGATTCAAGCAGGGAGGAGTCGTAACTGCATGCCCATCTCCGCCGCTGGCCACATCTTTGCTCTGTGCCCCATCGTAGAATATGGCGTCAAGTTGAGCCTCCTCATGCGACCCTTGCATCCGCTCCCCGAGGGCGGGGGCGTGGGCCAATGGGAGCAGGTCGGCCAACACAAACACGACAAGGACAAGTACCGGTGGTTGGGCGGCGGGTTCCTCCAGGGCTACGCCGTGCTCCCCGGCCCCATCATCCTCGTCTCCTTGAAGCAAGCCAGCGGCTTCTTGACCTTTGCTCCTTGCTCCGGCTCCCGCGACTGGACCCCGGTGCTCACCGACGAAACAAGGCCGCCGCGAGACTACATCCCTATCGTCGGCCGCGGCGTCTACATGGAGCAAGACAATGCCATCTACATGCTCCGTGGGAACACCATCTATGCCTACAAGCTCAGCTACATACACCAGGATCAGGGTGATGATCAGGGGAGGGGGAGGCTCAGGCTGGATCCGCCCATCACCATCGACTCTGTATGTCCTTACAGTTCATGTCATGGGTGTGGCTTCCTCACCCGTCTCGACGGTCGGCTCATGTGCTCCGTCTGGATCAGCCTGGCACCACGTCAACTATTAGAAGATTGCCGGTGTGACAACCTACATGCCATTGTCACCACCTTCAACCTCCAAGATCCAGCTCAGGGGGGAATAGAGGTGCTGCATTCCTCTTTCCGCCGGGTAGACATGGAGCACAATCGAGAGAACCAGGAATTCTGCTTTCTACAGTAAGCAGCAAACTAGCTAGTTTACTTTTTCCACGCACAGATTATTTGACCATTTATTTATTTGGTCGCCTTGTTTACGTATTTGTTGTCTACTGTCAACTAATCATGGATCAATTAGGGAGTACGAGGACAAGGATTGTCCGGTGCTGCTGCAACACCAAGAAGGGCATGAGAAGGATCTAACCAGCTGTTCCCAGCAACACGTCGACCAACCCTCCAAGATGCTTGATTGTTGCAGGTCTTGCTTGATCTGAATTAATTTAGATTCATGTTTAACCTAGCTTATTACATCTTTCTTAGTGAGTTTCTCTTGGTGAGTGGAGTGATGACATGTTTAATTTGGTTCTTGCTGCAGACGGTTTCTCGAAATGAAAGACTGTCCAAGCTTTTGCTTTTCCTGCGGCACCAAAGGTCACGTTGCCCGCGACTGCTCTCTCCCGTCACAGCAGCCCTTGCCGGCAATGCCTCACCGCACGCTGGTTGGCCGTCCTTCAATGCAACACCGAGTCCCTTTTGAAAGGCGTCCGGTTGCTACAACAAGTATCAATAAAGATCTGTTTATCATCTGCCAAGCTGGGTCTGACCTAGTCATCTACCATACAGGCGTTATGGATGAGACTTCACTGTTGCAAGGAGGAGACGACGGCAAGCCGCTCCAACCGTCGTGTTATGTTGCAGCATATGTTGGTGATGGTGACTATTGGCACTTTTTCCTTCATAGTGGCTCAAAAATACACGCTGTTTCGAGGAATAGAGATGGCATGCTTGAGTTTAGTCTGAACAAGGACCGTACGATGGCTATGGATCGTCTATCTGTACGGCGGCTGCCAAGTGCTGATACTTTTGTTTTGTTTAACACAGTTGGTGGAGAGACCATTGCCCTTACTGATACTCTGAAAGTTTTCCATCAGACAAGGTTCAGTTATGGATCCACCACGTGGCTGCGTTGCAAGACAGATCAGTCGCATGTTCTCCACAGGAAGGTTATGATATCTGGATATGTAGCAGTGAATGACGATTCCTTTATAGTCTGTGATGCTCTCACAGGTTCCTGTCTTTTGTTTGACCTGGGTGCCAAGCAATGGCGTGTTGTCATGCCTTGGGCAGCATTCGCAGAGGACCTGTCAAGAACTTGCCCTACAAAGTGCCATTTAAATGGTAGATGTGTGTTTGTCGATGGCTTTATCTAAACATGCAGAGATGGAGGGCTTGCTGCTTATCAGCTGCTTGATAAAGATCATTCTGTGTATCTCAGCGAGCCCATCCTTTTGCCATTCTCATGGCTTGTGGATGATTGTGTGGGTGAGGACATGTGCTTGGATTATGCTGGCAAAGATGTGGACTCTGGTGCTATTTTGTTTTACGTGGTGCAACTGCAAAGTGAGTATATATAACTCTCTGTCTCTCGATCTCTGATGTCATTTGTGCATGCATTGCATGGTTTTTGTGATCAGTCAGTTCATGGAAGATATCTATAGTGTTGCTGTACTAACATATGTGTACGTACGTATATGCTGCTAGGTGGATATCGTCCGCCCAAGCATGATGTACAGATCACCATTGTCCAGGTTAAGACTAAAGCAACAACCAGCAGCAAGAAAAGGGAACCAGTGCGAGTTACCCCCGTGGACTGTGTCACGCGGTTCATACATCACGAGGAAGCCGTCGATGCCAGATGCTGCTTTGCGCTCTAGCTCCATATTGTTTGTGATGGATGCATGCATGCATGAGTTACGCTATTATTACTTATATGTTCCCAGCATGCAATGTCTGTAACCTCTAACCTTGCTTGCATGGCATCTTTTGGAAGCTGCAACTAGTTGTATATTTTGGTGATGTATAACTTATATTTATCTAGACTATTAGTTGTATTTTGGTTGTGGTGAAACTTATATTTATCTAGACTAGAGGGCCTGTATGTAATGGCTGGTGACCTTGGTTAAATTAATGATCCCAAACATTTGCTACCTGTAGCCAAGTATTAAGGCTTGACAAGAAAACGGTACTAGTGCTTAATTTTGCTCATAAGGTTGAGCTAGCTGTGGAATAACTATTATTTGTTGGAGTAGTTTTTATTATTTATGCCTGGAGAACTTTTTTATTTTCTCTATCTATTGTTGGCAGTCTTTATTGATTATTTTCTTTATTGATCTTTTAGTGCAAGTTCAGTATGTTCAGTTCAGTTCTTTTTGCTGCAGGATCAAATTTGTTTCTCCCATTTTACAGAAACAAAATGTGTCCAAAACTGAAAATTGTTGTCATTTTAACTGAATTTGGTAAACTAAAAACTGAAAACTGATGTTATTTTAATTGAAGATATAATTGCAGTGGCTAGTCCTCGATATTGGTGAGAATCACAGTCTTGTGTGGTTGAAATTCTTCCACAAGTTCAATCATTGGCTTTATAACGTTTTAGTTGTTACAGTACTGTCTCTTGGTTCATGACAACTAAAAGATCAGAATTTAGTAAATTCAGTTTAACTCTGAATATGTACTTTGATGTAAATTTGGACATGACTACAGCCCATCTAAGTTAGACAATATTCTGAAGAAGAGAAACTTAAAAGTGTAAGTTGTTGTGTCCAAATACTCCTGAAGCAAATTTGATGGAAATTACTCCTTTGGTGATAATAAAGACTCAGGTCCAGGGGGATTTGCTTTTGTAATTAACTACTCAAACTCAATTTGTAAAGTGGAGTACTGCATCAGATTGAATTCTCTCACTGACTTTTTCAATGATCATCATCATTGTCAGTTTCAATGATCATCTAACTGAATTTGATTTATTCTTTTTGGTACAATCATCATTCTAAGAAGAAGAAGAAGAAGAAGAAGAAGAAGAAGAAGAAGAAGAAGAAGAAGAAGAAGAAGAAGAATCCACTCTCCGTCAGTTTTGGGTGGTACAGTACAATGGTTTCAGATGATAGAGATTGCTTGGAATATTTTTTCTCTTGGGAAATTGATCCATTGTACTCTACTATATCTGATGATATTTGAATTAAATGGATCGACATGTTTGTTAACTGAAACTGTTCCTAAATCTGACCAAGAGTACAAAAGATGAAAGGAGAGCTTGTTGTGGCCAAATTTCTCTTTTATTTGAATTTTTTTGTTGTGGCCAAAAGAAAATGGATGGATCTACGTAATGTTCAGTAAAGGGGTATAGCAACTTTTCTTCTTCTTTTTTCTCTAGTGTGCCATGTCTTTTCTTCTCCTGTGTAGAATTAATAAATGTTTAGAATTATGTTGTGTATGCCAGTGTTGTGTTAACACTTAACCTGCATCAGTTTTGAGATATCTGTAATTATGCAAGCATGGAATTCAGGTAGCAACAGTAACAGCAACATGGTTATTTGTTATGTTCTCACTGCTCACAAGCTAACAGTAACATCAACATGATTTAGTTTCTGAAGCTAACTGAACTTTCTCAAGCTAGCAGCAACAAGTCATCACACACATAGCTAACTGAATCTTGTCCATGATTTGGCAAAGCAGAATAGAGGTTTCTATGATTATGGACATGAATATTGTCTAGGTTTCTTGAAGTTTGATAGTGTTTGTTTGAAATCTGTAAATTTCAGACACAAGACACTGAATGGAGTATGATTGACAGACATAGAACACTGTAAATTTTAATACTCCAATTAACACTACAATTGACGCTGATGGAGGACTTCATTGACAAACTGAAATTGATACTGCAATTGGCACTGTACCTGCAGCCAACAGCAGCAGCAGAGGCAATCAACAGTCGAGGTGGTTGAGGGCAGAGGCAATCGGCAGTGGAGGGCAGGCGGCAGTGGCATCAGCATGTCTGCGTGGTCGTCTCGCCGCCGGAGAAGATCCGCCTTGCCCTGCATGGCTGCCTGCTGAATTCTTCAAGAGGGGAGCGGCGACCGGGTCGGCAGCGGCGGCTGGGGTTGCCGTGCGGATGAGGAACCGGCGAGCAGGGCCACGGGCCGGACCAGGGACGCGAGCAGGGCCACGAGGAGGAGGCGCCCGTCGAGGTGGTCGCCTTGGAGGAGCAGCCTCACCTGGGCGGCGGGGCAGCTCGCCTCCGTGCGGGCGGCCCATGTTCGCAGCGGCGGAGCAACCGCAGGTGGGCGACGGCTCAAGTGGGCGTCGGTGTAGGTGGTCGCCCGCTCTTTCTACGGTGTCTGCCGGGGGTGGCTACGACGGCCGCCGGCGGTGGCTACGACGGCTGCTTGGTCGAAGGAGGAAGAAGCAAAGGCGAGGGCGTGATTAGCACTAGATTTAAAAGCGGAAGGATTATTTTGTAAAATTTGACATGAACTAAGCTGTGGACAACTTTTTCGGGACGGGGGGAGTATTCGCCAATTTCAGCAATGATACCATCATCTTACTATAAGCTTGGGTGCCTGTGATTTCAGGCACCCCAGCCATTGCCATGCTTTAACAATTGCAATGGAGCCAGCTACCAGCTTTCTGCCCCTAACTCATTTGCCTATGAGACTACCAACAACAGTGGCAGCAGCTCCCCCCACTCTGGAGCTGCCTATTGGTGCGTTGGCAGCATCCACCTCCTCTGTGCAGGGTCAGTCAACACCTAGTTAGGTAAAAGCAGTCCTAAAAACCTGTGGTTTTGCTGACATGGTCCACTTTTAGAGAGTAGTCATGGAGTCAACCTCATCAAGTCATTAAGATTACTTCTTCAAGATAGTCATTCTTGCTAGTAATATAATTCCGCGTTTGTTGCATATGCAAAAGTCGTGTGTTTCAAACTGAAATTTATAGAGGGTTACATAGTGTCAAGGCTATGTAAGGTTTCTTGTTAATGCAAAGTGCTGCTCCACTGCGTTTTTTGAACAAGGTTGAAATGTTCACTGCGTATCACTGTCAGGAGCCCAATCTTACCATATACCCTTACTGTAATGTCTTGGGTGTAAAGGTTGAAAAAGTCAACATTTACAATCTTCTGAATAAGGTTGAAATGTTGCTTCCACTGCGTTTTCTGAATATGGTTGAAATGTTCACCTCCAAGATGTTTTGCTAATTGCATTATGAACTTTATATCATCTTGCTTGTAGCTTCTATATAAATGCGGAAAATGTGGGCAATTTCTATATAATTTTTTTTGTAAAAAATCGAGTATTTCTTTTACGCTCTAGTGATTTTCAAGATTTTCTGCACTCGGCGCAAAAGTTTATGTTTTTGCACAAAATCAAGTTAACTATCATCCAAATCATCCCAAAAGCTTTACTTGGCATAGACACTAATTAAAATATAAAAACACAATCATAACAAAGGCTATAATCCTATATACATAAGAGGTTCACCCCCACTACCTTATTTATCTCAACATGCAAGCTGTCCACTCATCAACCATGCCATCTAAGCAAAAATTGTTTCCATTTACAGCCACATCATCACTATTCCTACAGCTGGCGCCCACACAATTCCCTTAACAAATCATGGGCCTTAAATTTTTCCTTCATACACAATGATCATGTTCACCAGAGTGACCCGTCGTTTCCACAAGACTCAATTATTCATAGTACGTAACCATCCTGGTCACTGAACCGATACGTCGTTCCTTATGATTCATTCATGGCGTGTTTGGTTGCCTGCATGAGGCCCAACCAGGCCCTCGTGGGAAGAAAACAGGCTGTTTGGTTGGCTGCATACACTGTTGGGCCTGCATGGCACGATGTTTAAAGCACTCTTGGGCCTGGCTCCCTCGGAACTCTCGAATCGACAGTTTCTCCAAAGCCAGGCTTGAGCGGTGGACGTGGGCTGCGGTGGCTGCACGCGCGCGGCCACGCTCGAGAAGCCGTGTTGCTTCCCGAAGCGCCGGCAGTTATTAGCCTCACCGCCCTTCACCGCTCCCTCTCCCCACTCTCCCAACTCTCACCGACGGCGGCGGATCGGAGGAGAGCAAGAAGACCACCGGACTCCATCACGGGCAAGCGGATCATTACCTGGCCCGCAGCAATGGCGGTAAGCACTTTTATGTTTGTCATGCACTACTTTTTCGCGTTCGATCCGGCGGTAGATTCGATCCACAGCGGAGAGGGGAATGGGGAATAGAGGTTGATAAGCATTGCAGTTCATACTAGTTCATACGAGTTCATACTAGTCCATGCAAGATCGGAATAGAGGTAGATGCGGATGGAGTAGAAGGGGGATTGGGGGTACACAACAAACATTGGCTAACCGCGGCGGCCGTCACCGGCGTGCGGAGCGACGGGTCGAGTGGCTGGCCTTCATCTTCTTGTCCATCGCCTTGCGGGGCGGCGGGTCGTCGTCGCTCTCGGAGGAGTCGAGGTCGATCTGCGAGGTACGACGGCCTAGCTCCGGCGCCCTCACTAGCATCTGCACCGGTTCTTCCTCCTCCTTAGGCTCCCCATCGATGATCGCCGGCGGCACGATTGTCATCTCCCAGTACACTGCGTCACGACGGTCATTAGGAGCCGAGTAGTTCTTATACTTGGACCACTTCTTCCTCCGTTTGGCGTCATCGGAGACGGCCTGATTCATGGCCCAGCGAATGATGTCGACTGCCATCGCGCCCTTCGCTGGGTTACGAATCAGCGTCTTCAACTCTTGTGCAGTGGCCCTCATGAGCACTGCATCAGATTTCTTCTGCATGTCAAGCATGGAGCCGAAGTTCGAGCACACCTCCATGGTGTTCTCGAACTTGGTGCGGTCACCAGCCAACCATCCGAGGAAGAAGGCCCTCCAGCCAATACCCCAAGGGAAGGGGTTGGCGTTGGAGCTGGAGCTGGAGCTCATGGCGACGGAGAGGAGGAAGGTTGATAATGAGAGAAGAGAGGGGGTGGGTAAGTAGTGGTGGTCAGGGTGAGTAAATATAGGCGCGATGGAGAGGAGGAAGAGTAACAGTCATGCCGTTTTAACTACACGCTCTTCAATAAGCCATGAACTCTGTGCTGTGCCCGACTCCATGAATTGTGTGCAGATCGAGAAGAGCAATGAGATGGGCACGGAGGTGCTCCCGACCGTTGACAACAAGGAAAGCGGTCGGTTCATCCAATGCCCGAGGTTGTGTTGCCACCCACCGCCGAGGAAGAACCAAAGACGCCAACGGTTGGCGACGACGAGCGCATAGAGGAGCCCCCCAGCAGCAAGCGCCGCAACTACGACCACTACCATGAGGAGGGTGGCCCAACTCACTTCTGCAAGATCATCCTTGCACCGAAGCTTGAGTGCAACCCCATGCCCCTGGACTTCACCAAGCACTTCGTTGCGGTGCCGACGTAGTTCAAGCTGAGGAACAACACCGACTGCTCCTGGAGGGCGATGGTGAAGCTGCTGAACGGCAGGGTGAGCCTGGATCAGGGTTGGGCCACCTACGCCGCTGTTCATCAGATCAAGATCGGCTACATGGTGACATTCAAGCTCCTGACTCCCGACACCCTAAAGGTCATCATCTTCGACGAGGATGGCATTGAGGTGGCCAACAAGTGCGGGAAGCACGACGAAGCCTTCGCCGCCAGGGACTAGGGCCGTGGCACCTCCTTCCTAAGTACTATCGAGTATGCTTTATGGTTTATGCGTTGAACTGTTTGAATTATCGTTATGATGTGTGGTACTATGTTATCTGAACTATGCTGTTAAGTAGTTGATGCTCTGTTTATGCTCTGCTCTACTTATGATGTGTGCTACATGGTTGTGCCGAAGTGTGCTGGTAACCTCACCAACTAGCCAAAGAGGTTACCACACACCAGGAGTTGCATACAACCAAACACCATGCCTTGGGTTTGTCCACTAACATGCAGGTAACCAAACACCAGGCAGTGTGGTTCAGCCCATGCATGCAACCAAACAACTTGCAGATGGTGCATTTGAGGCTGCATTTGCATAGCCAGGCTGAGTTGTGAAGGCTATGCAATGCAGCTACTGTAGACTACAACAACCAAACACACCCTCATTTTGTACTTGATGCGTTGCAGCCCTGGTCACCGAAGCAACCCATCTCTTCCTATTCATAACGGATGGCGCATCCCTTTTATAGCTGGAAGAAGAGGCCAGGTGCATCATCATCTATCACTTCCTGACGCATCTCATCTTTCCACCTACTCACTCCGGCGCGAGCGACCTCGATGCCAAGATGGGGTTGGATGTTGCGCCACCGCATCATGCCTGGACGGAATCGTCACATGCCCATAATGTGTCACTGGCTCCCGCATGGGCTTCGCTCGGCCGAGCAACACCAAACGTCCGCATGGGCATCTCTCACCTACGGCTGCCCACCACCCAGCAACCGTTGCGGCGCCACCAAGATCTTGCTGCCGCCCGCCGAGCAGCCCTCTGTACCTCCTTTTCCTCTTGCCTGGAGCCCAGCGAGCCGATCGGTGTGGTGTGAGGTGGGAGAGGAAGAAGATGGCATGCAGTTGGGATCTGCTCGCATGTAACAAACTACTTTCCTTATTGTCTCTTCTGTCTTCTCAACATCACTAGGGCCACTCTAAGCGCATGGAATTTGATTGCAGTGTGCAAACTGACTGCTCCCTATCATTGGCGTCAATGTTCTTGTGTGCAAGCTCAATGGGTAATGCATGACTCTTTCCATAATTCTTTTTATTATCGGATCCAAATTTCAGCTTAATCTAGAATTAGTAACCAAAAACCATCACATATTAGGATTCAATATCTGTTCTGCTGCATTTTATACATATTTATGCATCGGTTTTGTTCAAAGAAGTTCGGATCTATACTTCTAGGAGCAGTCCACTGGTCGATCTCTTTGCATCTACTATTTGTCGATCTCCCAATAGTATGTTAATTAAAGAGGGAAGAATGTCTAAAGTAGAAAATTAATTAAGTTCAGCAAAGGCAACTAAGACTACCCCCTTTGACGCTCAGAATCATTGCCACATGAAAATACTTTTATCAGTTTGCATGAATTAGTTTGTTCTTTTCACTTGACAAGCCTAATTTTTAAGTTTGGTGCATCCAAAGGACCAAACGCTAATCGCTTGATTTTTCTGTGGAGTATTCCTATGCTAAAGTATAAATTACCACTACACCCTCCTCAGTTACATTTATCTTAACTTCAATTTTTAGTTTGCAGGAAAGAATTTGCAGCAGAACCACAATAGGAAGACATGATAGAACAGAGTTTTCTACAGCAGGTAAGTTGTAATCAGTCACATCATTTCAATTATCTCTGATGATCATGGGAACTACCAGGGATAAATGAAAACTGCACAATTTTGTTAACATGCATGATGGATGTATTTACCTTAAGTCATTCTGATTGATGTACCCTGGTGGGCCCTCTGTGCAAGCAAAGTTTCATCTCTATCACAGAACATTCGACATTTATATCCATTGTTATGTTTCATAGCTCTCATCATGTGTTAGTTGTAAAGATGAAATTCAAATGGGGTTAACCAGTAGCTATCTAGCAGTTTATGCTACAGGTCGGAGCTTATTCTAAAAAATATGAATAGCCAAACTTTCATACCCAGGCTTGGCTTTGTAATATGTTGACCAAGGCTGTGATTTAAGGTGTCTAAGCTGCAATTTGCATGGGTCATGCAGTGACATCAAGCAATTCGATGGGAAAAAAGTTAGGGCACATTTTTTTTAGTTTTGAGCTTTATAAATGTCATGTACTAATATCTAATTGTGACTACAAATATGATGAGACGCTATTCCTCAACACCCCCCTTTCTCCTTAAACATGATGTGCATTACCGAGAGGGCCCAGAGATACCTGTCCGATACTCGGAGTGACAAATCCTAATCTCGATCTATGCCAACCCAACAAACACCTTCGGAGACACCTGTAGAGCATTTCTATAATCACCTAGTTACGTTGTGACGTTTGATAGCACACAAGGTATTCCTCCGGTATTCGGGAGTTGCATAATCTCATAGTTAGAGGAACATGTATAAGTCATGAAGAAAGCAATAACGATAAAACTAAACGATCATTATGCTAAGCTAACGGATGGGTCTTGTCCATCACATCATTCTCCTAATGATGTGATCCCATTCATCAAATGACAAACATGTCTATGGTCAGGAAACATAACCATCTTTGATTAACGAGCTAGTCAAGTAGAGGCATACCAGGGACAATCTGTTTTGTCTATGTATTCACACATGTACTAAGTTTCCGGTTAATACAATTCTAGCATGAATAATAAACATTTATCATGGTATAAGGAAATATAAATAACATCTTTATTATTGCCTCTAGGGCATATTTCGTTCAGTCTCCCACTTGCACTAGAGTCAATAATCCAGTTCACATCGCCATGTGATTTACCACTAATAGTTCACAGCACCATGTGATTAGTTCACATCGCCATGGGACTAATACCCAAAGGGTTTTACTGGAGTCAATAATCTAGTTCACATCGCTATGTGATTAACACCCAAAGAGTACTAAGGTGTGATAATATTCTGCTTGTGAGAGAAGCTTAGTCAATGGGTCTGTCACATTCAGAGCCGTATGTATTTTGCAAATTTTCTATGTCTACAATGCTCTGCATTGAGCTACTCTAGCTAATTGCTCCCACTTTCAATATGTATCCAGATTGAGACTCAGAGTCATCCGGATCGGTGTAAAAGCTTGCATCAGCGTAACTCTTTACGACGAACTCTTTATCACCTCCATAACCGAGAAAAATCTCCTTAGTCTTCTAAGGATAATTTTGACCGCTGTCAAGTGATCCACTCCTGGATCAATATCGTACCTCCTTGCCAAACTCATGGCAAGGTACACAATAGGTTTGGTACACAGCATAGTATACTTTATAGAACCTATGGCTGATGCATAGGGAATGACTATCATTCTCTTTCTATTTTCTGTCGTGGTCGTGTTTTGAGTCTTTCTCAACTTTACACCTTGCAATACAGGCAAAAAATCCTTTTTGACTGTTCCATTTTGAACTATCAAAAATCTTGTCAAGGTCTGTACTCATTGAAAAATCTTATCAAGCGTCTTGATCTATCTCTATAGATCTTGATGCCCAATATTTAAGCAGCTTCACTGAGGTCTTTCTTTGAAAAACTCCTTTCAAACACTCCTTTATGCTTTCCAGAAAATTCTACATCATTTCCGATCAACAATATGTCATTCCCATATACTTATCAGAAAGGCTGTAGTGCTCCCACTCACTTTCTTGTAAATACAGGCTTCACCGCAAGTCTGTATAAAATTATATGCTTTGGTCAACTTATCAAAGCGTATATTCTAACTCCGAGATGCTTGCACTAGTCCATAGATGGATCGCTGGAGCTTGCACACTTTGTTAGCACCTTTAGGATTGACAAAACCTTCTGGTTGTATCATATACAACTCTTCTTTAATAAATCCATTAAGGGATGCAGTTTTGATATCCATTTGTCAGATTTCATAAAATGTGACAATTGCTAACATGATTCGGACAGACTTTAAGCATCAATACGAGTGAGAAAATCTCATCATAGTCAACATCTTGAATTTGTCAAAAACCCTTTTCGACAAGTCGAGCTTTGTAGATAGTAACACTACTATCAGCGTCCGTCTTCCTCTTGAAGATCCATTTATTCTCAATGGCTTGCCGATCATCAGGCAAGTCCACCAAAGTCCACACTTTGTTCTCATACATGGATTCTATCTCAGATTTCATGGCCTCAAGCCATCTTTCGAAATCTGGGCTCATCATCGCTTCCTCATAGTTCGTAGGTTCATCATGGTCTAGCAACATGACTTCCAGAACAGGATTACCGTACCACTCTGGTGCGGATCGTACTCTGGTTGACCTATGAGGTTCGGTAGTAACTTGATCTGAAGTTTCATGATCATCATCATTAACTTCCTCACTAATTGGTGTAGGCATTAGTGGAACTGATTTCAATGATGAGCTACTTTCAAATTCGAGAGAAGGTACAATTACCTCATCAAGTTCTACTTTCCTCCCACTCACTTCTTTCGAGAGAAACTCCTTCTCTAAAAGGATCCACTCTTAGCAACAAAGATCTTGCCTTCGGATCAGTGATAGAAGGTGTACCCAACAACTTCTTTTGGGTATCTTATGAAAATGCACTTCTCCGATTTGGGTTTGAGCTTATCAGGATGAAACTTTTTCACATAAGCATCGCAACCCCGAACTTTAAGAAATGACAGCTTAGGTTTCTTGCTAAACCACAGTTCATACGGTGTCGTCTCAACAGATTTTTAGACGGTGCCCTATTTAATCGTGAATGCAGCTGTCTCTAATGCATAACCACAAAACGATAGTGGTAAATCGATAAGAGACATCATAGATCGTACCATATCTAATAAAGTAGGATTACGACGTTCGGACACACCATTACGCTGTGGTGTTCCAGGTGGCGTGAGTTGTGAAACTATTCCACATTGTTTCAAATGAAGGCCAAACTCGTAACTCAAATATTCGCCTCCGCGATCAGATTGTAGAAACTTCATTTTCTTGTTACGATGATTCTCAACTTCACTTTGAAATTCTTTAAACTTTTCAAATGTTTCAGACTTGTGTTTCATTAAGTAGATATACTCATATCTGCTCAAATCATCTGTGAAGGTCAGAAAATAACTATACCCGCCGCGAGCCTCAACACTCATCGAACTGCATACGTCAATATGTATTATTTCCAATAAGTCAGTTGCTTGCTCCATTGTTCCGGAGAACGGACTCTTAGCCATCTTGCCCATGAGGCATGGTTCGCAAGTATCAAGTGATTCCAAAAGCCCATCAGCATGGAGTTTCTTCATGCGCTTAACACCAATATGACCTAAACGGCAGTGCCACAAATATGTTGCACTATCATTATCGACTTTGCATCTTTTGGCTTCAATATTATGAATATGTGTATCACTACAATCGAGATTCAATAAACCATTCACCTTGGGTGTATGACCATAGAAGGTTTTATTCATGTAAACCGAATAAGAATTATTATTTGACTTAAATAAATAACCTTGTTGCAATAAACATGATCCAATCATATTATGCTCAACGCAAACACCAAATAACATTTATTTTAGGTTCAACACTAATCCCGAAGGTAAAGCGAGTGTGCGATGGTGATCTTATCAATCTTGGAATCACTTTCAACACACATCGTCACCTTGCCCTCAACTAGTCTCTGTTCATTTTATAACTCCTGTTTCAAGTTACTAATCATAGCAACTGAACCAGTATCAAATACCCAGGGGCTACTATGAATACTAGTAAAGTACACATCAATAATATGTATATCATATATATTTTTGTTCACTTTGCCATCCTTCTTATCCGCCAAGTATTTGGGGCAGTTCTGCTTCCAGTGACCATTTCCTTTGCAGTAGAAGCACTCAGTTTCAGGCTTGGGCCTAACTTTGGGCTTCTTCATTGGAGTGGCAACATGCTTGTCATTCTTCTTGAAGTTCCCTTTCTTTCCCTTGCCCTTTTACTTGAAACTAGTGGTCTTGTCAACCATCAACACTTGATGCTTTTCTTGATTTCTACCTTCGCCAATTTCAGCATCGCGAAGAGCTCGGGGAATCATTTTCGTCATATCCCTTGCATATTATAGTTCATCACGAAGTTCTAGTAACTTGGTGATAGTGACTAGAGAACTCTTTCAATCACTATCTTATCTGGAAGATTAACTCCCACTTGATTCAAGCGATTGTAGTACTCAGACATTCTGAGCACTTGCTCACTGGTTGAGCTATTCTCCCCCATCTTGTAGGCGAAGATACTTGTCAAAGGTCTCATACCTCTCGATTCGAGCATGAGTCTGAAATACCAATTTCAACTCTTGGAACATCTCATATGCTCCATGGCGTTTCAAAATATTTTTGAAGTCCCGGTTTTAAGCCGTAAAGCATGGTGCACTAAACTATCAAGTAGTCATCATACCGAGCTTGTCAAACATTCATAACGTCTGCATTTGCTCTTGCAATGCTTCTATTACCTAGCGGTGCATCAAGGACATAATTCTTCTATGCAGCAATGAGGATAATCCTCAGATCACGGACCTAGTCTACATCATTGCTACTATCAACTTTCAACTTAGTTTTCTCTAGGAACATATGATAAATAAAACGAGGAAGCTATACGCGAGCAATTGATCTACAACATAGATATGCAAAATACTATCAGGTACTAAGTTCATGATAAATTAAAGTTCAATTAATCATATTACTTAAGAACTCCCACTTAGATAGACATCCCTCTAGTCATCTAAATGATCACGTGATCCAAATCAACTAAACCATGTTCGATCATCACGTGAGATGGAGTAGTTTTCAATGGTGAACATCACTATGTTGATCATATCTACTAGATGATTCACGCTTGACCTTTCGATCTCAGTGTTCCGAGGCCATATCTGCATATACTAGGCTCGTCAAGTTTAACCCGAGTATTCTGCGTGTGCAAAACTGGCTTGCACCCGTTCTATGTGAACATAGAGCTTATCACACCCGATCATCACGTGGTGTCTCAGCACGAAGAACTGTCGCAACGGTCCATACTCTAGGAGAACACTTATACCTTGAAATTTTAGTAAGGGATCATCTCATAATGCTACCGTTGTACTAAGCAAAATAAGATGCATAAAGAATAAACATCACATCCAATCAAAATATGTGACATGATATGGCCATCATCATCTTGTGCCTTTGATTTCCATCTTCAAAGTACCGTCATGATCTCCATCATCACCGGCATGACACCATGATCTCTATCATCTTGATCTTTATCAACATGTCGTCACATGGTCGTCTCGCCAACTATTGCTTTTGCAACTATTGCTATCGCATAGCGATAAAGTAAAGCAATTATATGGCGCTTGCATCTTATGCAATAAAGAGACAACCATAAGGCTCCTACCAGTTGCCGATAACTTTAACAAAACATGATCATCTCATACAACAATTTATATCTCATCACGTCTTGACCATATCACATCACAACATGCCCTACAAAAACAAGTTAGACGTCCTCTACTTTGTTGTTGCAAGTTTTACGTGGCTGCTATGGGCTTATAGCAAGAACCGTTCTTACCTACGCATCAAAACCACAACGATTTTTCGTCAAGTGTGCTGTTTTAATCTTCAACAAGGACCGGGCATAGTCAAACTCGATTCAACTAAAGCTGGAGAAACAGACACCCACTAGCCACCTGTGTGCAAAGCACGTCGGTAGAACCAGTCTCATGAACACGGTCATGTAATGTCGGTCTGGGCCGCTTCATCCAACAATACCGCCGAATCAAAGTAAGACATGCTGGTAAGAAGTATGGCTATTATCACCCACAACTCATTGTGTTCTACTTGTGCATATAACATCTATGCATAGACCTGGCTCGGATGCCACTGTTGGGGAACGCAGTATTTCAAAAAAATGTACCTACGATCACACAAGATCTATCTAGGAGATGCATAGCAACGAGTGGGGAGAGTGTGTCCATGTACCCTCGTAGACCGAAAGCTGAAGTGTTTAGTAACGCGGTTGATGTAGTCGAACATCTTTGCGATCCAACCGATCCAAGCAATGAACGCACGGTACCTCCGCGATCAGCACACGTTCAGCTCGATGACGTCCCTTGAAATCTTGATCTAGTTGAGGCCAAGGGAGAGTTTCGTCAGCACGACGGCGTGGTGACGGTGATGATGAAGTTCACCAGTGCAGGGCTTCGCCTAAGCACTACGACGATATGACCGAGGTGTGTAACTGTGGAGGGGGGCACTGCACACGGCTAAAAGATCAACTTGTGTGTCTATGAGGTGCCCCCCTCCCCGTATATAAAGGAGGGGAGGAGGAGGAGGGCCGGCCACAAGGGGCGCGCCCAAGGGGGGATTCCTACTCCTAGTAGGAGTAGGTTTCCCCCTTTCCTAGTCCAAGTAGGAGAAGAAGGAAGGAGAAGGAGAGGGAGAAGGAAAGAGGGGGGCGCCGCCCCCTCCCTAGTCCAATTCGGACCAGCCCATGGGTGGGGGGGCGGCCTCCCCTTGTGGCCCTTCTCTCCTTTCCACTAAGGCCCAATACTTCCCCCGGCGAATCCTGTAACTCTCCGGTACTCCGAAAAATACCTGAACCACTCAGAACCTTTCCGATATCCGAATATAGCCTTCCAATTTATCGATATTTACGTCTTGACCATTTCAAGACTCCTCGTCATGTCCGTGATCTCATCCAGGACTCCGAACAAACTTCGGTCATCAAATCACATAACTCATGATACAAACCGTCATCGAACGTTAAGCGTGCGGACCCTATGGGTTCGAGAACTATGTAGACATGACTGAGACACATCTCCGGTCAATAACCAATAGCGGAACCTGGATGCTCATATTGGCTCCTACATATTTACGAAGATCTTTATCGGTCAAACTGCATAACAACATACGTTGTTTCCTTTGTCATCGGTATGTTACTTGCCCGAGATTCGATTGTCGGTATCCTCATACCTAGTTCAATCTCGTTATCGGCAAGTCTTTTTACTCGTTTCATAATGCATCATACCGCAACTAACTCATTAGTCACATTGCTTGCAAGGCTTATAGTGATGTGCATTGCCGAGAGGGCCCAGAGATACCTCTCCGATACTCGGAGTGACAAATCCTAATCTCAATCTATGCCAACCCAACAAACACCTTCCGAGACACCTGTAGAGCATCTTTATAATCACCCAGTTATGTTGTGACGTTTGATAGCACAAAAGGTGTTCCTCCGATGTTCGGGAGTTGCATAATCTCATAGTCAGAGGAACATGTATAAGTCATGAAGAAAGCAATAGCAATAAACTAAACGATCATTATGCTAAGCTAACAGATGGGTCCTATCTATCACATCATTATCCTAATGATGTGATCCCGTTCATCTAATGACAACACATGTCTATGGTCAGGAAACATAACTATCTTTGATTAACGAGCTAGTCAAGTAGAGGCATACCAGGGACAGTCTGTTTTGTCTATGTATTCACACATGTACTAAGTTTCCGGTTAATACAATTCTAGCATGAATAATAAACATTTATCATGATATAAGGAAACATAAATTACAACTTTATTATTGCCTCTAGGGCATATTCACTTCAGATGTTTAGCAAGTTCAACTATCAGTCTACGCCGAGTTCAGGTACATTGTCGTGGACGGCCAAGTTCAGGGATGCCTCTGTGCCTAAGGCAAGTTGACGCACTTTAACCAGTTCTTTGTAATAGTCCTATTTATTGCTTTGATCTTGTACAGCAAGCTGAGAACATATCTATTGATCTGACATGTTAATTAGGGATTTAGTTTTCTCTCGTTCTTCTAGGGGAATTAACCTTGGGCGGTGGGTAGCACATAAAATGCATGCCCGCCATATGTTCTCTATATTGCTGCAGTAGGATTTTAGATTTTTCGTCCTACCTTGGATGCGCTGAATACGTGACATGTTGTGAAATAGTTAAGTACGGAATTCTAAGACTGTATGATCTATTAACAACATGAATTGCATTTTTTTCATCCTTACTGGATGTTGAGCATGTCTAGATTATATTTGGCATTAGCACCGTCGACGTGTATGGAAAATCCTCTTTTTTCTCAATTATGGTTAATGCTATTGTATGATACATAGAAATTGAGATATGAGGGTACTCTTGCTATATACACATGGTATGACTATTATGAAAAAGTTAAAATTATAGAAGCAGATAAGTTCATGGGTTCACCGGTGGAAGTTTGAGGAATAAAAAGATCAAAGAAAAGGAGAGTTCAGAAAATGGTAGTACTGTCTACTGTTGGCTGATGTCTCCTGTTGCCTGAAGCCCCTGCTGCTTGCTAGCTACTTGTTGTGCGTGTATGTTTGTGTGCTGCTGCTGTTTGTTGCTGCAGCAGGGTGATGTGAGAGAGATAGATATATAGCAAATGGAATGATCTTCCACATTGACTAACTCGTGACATACTTGGTTCAGTTTCTAAATTTAGTCTAGTTCAATTCGAATTTTAATTCAGTTCAAAGACTGTTGCTATTTATCTCCTTAATGTTCAGTTTTGTGTTCTGTTGTTTGCCCCAATTGATCCTTGTGTTAATGTTTGTATATGTTGTGCACTTCTGATCCCATAGTGAAGTGAAAAATGACAAGCGAGCTAAGTACTAGTTCAGAAAGTTTGCAAGTTTGAACACATAAACCTAAAAAAGTTCATTGAAAAAGTTTGGTTTGCCTGTTCCGTGAAAATATCTTGCTAAAGAAATATCTCTTATGCACTTATTTATTCCGCGCCCTGCCGCCACCTGCCATCCCGCGCACCGCCCGCGTCCCATTGCCGCCCGGCCACCCCGCACCCCGCTGCTGCCTGAGCCTCCTGCTAGCTATGCGCCCCGCCACTTCAGCGTGTAGGCCGTTCAACTCCGACACCCCAGGCCGTTCACGTCCGCCACGAGTGCCGGTTCAATGCCGCCCCGACAACCCAGCGCACGTGGAGAACTACAAAAGAGGTTCAGTTTCTGAACTTTTGAACGCCAAGAGGTTTAGTTCGGAACTTGGTATGGTGGGTGTACTACTGATAATCTCAAACTTGTTCCTCTTAACTTCAGTAAAAGAATTTCTGGAATAGATAAATGTGTGTATGCAAAGTGTTGTGTGATGGGATGTGGCCTGTGGTTGGGTTAATTAGCTAGAGATCTCAATTAGCTATGCCGGGGCAGATCCTTTGTGTCTGTACACTTTAGGCCAAGAAGAGAAGCAAACATGCTGCTCATCATTTGCCATCATCCATCTCTACTCAAATTATGTTCATCTTTTTCAGTTCATCTTTGAAATTTTGGTCCATTTTCTGTTGGCAGGATGCGTAAAAAAATCGAAGGCAGCAACTCAAAAATAGATGAATGTTGGAAGTAAGATGTATAAGGCTGAGAGGAAATGGCATCTTGAGGTCCATTACCCTTCAACTTATAGACATATATGCTTAGTTATTGTTATGTAACATAGAGTTACCCTGGATGTAAGTGCTCCTTCTCTTGTGTATTTCAGTTCAACAATTGGTGGTTCTTTAGGTCACTTTAGCGTGCATTTTCAGTACATCTTCCAGGTGAAGGAGCTTCCCTTCAGTTAATTTTGTTTATGTAGAAAAAAGATTGTGTCAAAAAATTGAAGGCATCAGTTCAAAAGGGTATAAGGCTGAGAGGAAGTGGTCTCAGATCACAAAATTTCCACTGAGAAAAAATAGCCACAAACAGGTTGAGTTCACTACACAGAATCTGTTAGTTCAAAAGAGAAACAAGCTGATTGTTTAAACCCGATGAATTCACAAAGGAAAAAAATGGGAATTAAAAGAAAACTTGTAGAAAGTTTGTTGCATGCAATTCTGAATGTTCGAAGTCAGGAAACCGATAAGTTCAGATAAAATTAAAAAAATTGAAGGCTCACCCTACTATATTCCACAACATTCTAACGCTTCTCACAATTTTTATCTGGTTGGGTCTTCTTTTGAGAAAACATCAGCTAACACTCTCATTTGGAATTTCTGTGTGTATAAGTGAAGGGACACTCCATACCACAACCAGAAACTACGATGGAGCGCTCTGGCGATTGCCCTGGCGACCCGCCCCCGCCCGTGGCCTCGCCCACGGTGGCCGGCGCGCCCGACGTCCCATCCAGCCCCGCTGAGGGAGTCCCGGATTAGGGGCTGTCCGGATAGCCGAACTATCACCTTTGGCCGGACTCCTGGACTATGAAGATACAAGATTGAAGACTTCGTCCCGTGTCCGGATGGGACTATCCTTGGCGTGGAAGGCAAGCTTGGCGATACGGATATGTAGATCTCCTACCATTGTAACCGACTCTGTGTAACCCTAACCCTCTTCGGTGCCTATATAAACCGGAGGGTTTTAGTCCATAGGACGAACAACAATCATACCATAGGCTAGCTTCTAGGGTTTAGCCTCTTTGATCTCGTGGTAGATCTACTCTTGTACTGCCCATATCATCAATATCAATCAAGTAGGAGTAGGGTTTTACCTCCATCGAGAGGGCCCGAACCTGGGTAAAAACATCGTGTCCCTTCTCCTGTTACCATCCACCTAGATGCACAGTTCGGGACCCCCTACCCGAGATCCGCCAGTTTTGACACCGACGTTGTTGTTTTCACTGAGAGTTCCTCTGTGCTGTCGCCATCAGGAAGGATGGCTCATCCCGTCTTTAAAGACGGCACTGTTGCTAAAGGAGCTTTGGCTATCGGCCAAACTCTCCAGCTAGGCGGTTTCCTTATGACCGCCTGTCCAGCCGCCGCGCCGACGATGACTTCTTGGGTCATCGAAGGCAATCTTCACGTTAGCTCGGAACTCGCTGAGCAGTTAGATCCGATGGTGATCTCTTCCTTAAACGAGCTCTTGGATCGCATCGCCGCCCTGGGAGTCGCTATAGACTATGATCAGATTGGGCCTAAACCCGATCTGAGAGAGTTTAACTCTCCCCAGGTTACCCACCACGTCGCTGTGGTAGAGGAACAATACGGCGACCCTTCTTCTATCTTAAGGACTAGCTATGTCCGGATTCCTGATCCCTCCATGCCGGATTCCCGTGGAGGGGAGGATGCTTCTCAAGCCCTGAACCTAAAGTCAGGCAGCGGGCTAGATTCATTGGACAATATCCAAGAACCCAAGCTTCCAAGTTCGGAAACTACTTGGCCCCTGAGTCTTAAAGTGGACGGGGTTCCAAATTTAATTCCACCCACCCACCCAAACATAAGCGATCTATCCCAAATCCAGCAAGAGCCCGCATAAACAGTACACCATTACTGGGGCAGATTCCTCCTGGTTATGAACAGGATAAAGGACTGCCGCGAGGAGGACACAATTTCATTCTTCTGCAATAATTGCACGGACAAGAGAATCCTCAACGCCGTAAGACATCGTGAAATTACACGCTTCGCTGACTTAGCGTCCATAGTACGAAAGTTCTGTGTGATGGAAAGCGCCTGGAAAACCGAAATCAAATTTTGGGACAATCCGGCCCTAAATACAACCCCAGTCCGAAATAAAAGGGTGCATTATCGCCAGGCACCTGGGTTAAACACCAAAAAGCAAAAACCCTCTATAGGGCATGGAATCGTACTTGAAGGATGGCTCCATGGACCCTGCAAAATTCATAGTACAGAGGGTGCCACTCCAACTCATAGCCTTAGAGCGTGTTGGATACTACGGCAGGTGGCCAAAAGTGGCGAAGAGCTTCTAAATCCAGAGCACCAGCCCAAGGATACCAGTACGATATTAACAGTCTTCGAGACTTCCACATCAAATAATATGCGGAAATAAACACTCCGCAGCCTTGCCGAAGTCTACCAAGTAGCAACAATAAACCCATGGAGTGACACGGCTATTACCTTTAATGCTAGTGACGAACCTAAATTCCGAACAGCCCAAGCACCAGCTGCATTGGTCCTCAGTCCAATAGTGGACGGCTTTCACCTTACCAAGGTACTCATGGACGGTGGGAGCGGATTGAACCTCATTTACGAGGAAAACCTCCAAAAAATGGAAATAGACTGGAGCCGCATTGAGCGAAGCAGCACAACCTTTAGAGGAATAATCCCCAGTCGGGAAGCATGCTGTACTGGAAAAATCACACTGGATGTGGTGTTCGGCACGCCGGATAATTACAGGTCCGAGGAGGTCACGTTCCAGGTGGCCCCGTTCAGCAGCGGATATCACACTCTATTAGGACGAGAGGCATTCACAATTTTCCAAGCTATACCCCATTACGGGTACATGAAGCTCAAAATGCCCGGGCCCAACAGAATCATCACTCTTGCTAGTGACCCGGACATAGCACTCCGCACCGAAAACAAGATAGTCGCACTGGCCCTTGAGGCACTATCCGAAGCCCTAGCAGCCGAGGAACTCTCTGCGCTGCGCTCCACGGTGAATAGGGACGATGTGATACTCAATAAGAGATCCAAGTCCACCTCCATTAAACCAGCGGACGAAATAGTCAAATTCCAAGTCCATCCAACGGACCCGACAAAAACGGCCTCCATCGGGGCACAATTAAACCCTGATGTAGACGCCGCACTACAAGAATTCCTACGCGAAAATTGGGACATTTTTGCCTGGCACCCTTCAGACATGCCAGGAACCCCACGCCGGCTGGCCGAGCACAGCCTAAAGATCCTAAAAGGATTCAAGCCGGTCAAACAGGCTCTTCGGCGTTTCTCCAAACCCAAGAGATAGGCCATGGTAGAGGAGCTAGCCAAATTATTGGAGGCCGGATTCATCAGAGATATAAAACATCCGGACTGGCTAGCAAACCTGGTGATGGTACCAAAGAAGGACAAATCCTGGCGTCGACTTTAAGGACCTCAACAAGGCTTGCCCAAAGGATCCCTTCCCCCTCCCCCGCATCGATCAAATTAGATGCTACCGCAGGACACGATTCATTGTGTTTCCTCGACGCATACTTCGGCTACCACCAAATTAAGATGGCAGAGCCCGTCCAGGCCGCAACGACATTCATCACCCCATATGGCCCATTCTGCTTCAACACAATGCCCTTTGGGCTCAAAAACGCCGGCGCAACATATCAGCGCATGATTCAGACATGTCTGGCAAACCAGATCGGCAAAACAGTGGAGGCATACGTAGACGATGTGGTCGTCAAATCCAAGCACGTCGAAACTCTAGTAGACGATTTGAGGCTCACGTTCGATAATCTCCGAACATATGACATTAAGCTTAACCCGGAAAAACGTGTTTTCGGCGTACCAGCCGGAAAGCTCTTGGGCTTCATTGTATCCGGTAGAGGAATTGAAGCAAACACAGCCAAGATCCGAGCTGTTTCACAATTGGATATGCCAAAGGACCTCAAACAAATACAAAAATTGACGGGATGCGTGGCGGCTTTAAGCCTCTTTATCTCCCGTTTAGGAGAAAAGACATTACCCCTTTATCGCCTCCTCCGACGCACTGAACACTTCGAGTGGATGGATGCCACCACAGTCGGACTCGAAGAAATAAAAGCCATATTGGCAACAAACCCGGTCCTGGCCGCGCCCAACATGGGCGAACCAATGCTATTATATATCGCGGCAACTCATCAAGTGGTGAGCGCGGTGCTCGTTGTCGAACGAGAAACGGACGGACACAAGTTCCCCCTTCAAAAACCAGTTTACTACGTGTCCACCGTCCTGACTCCATGCAAGTCACGGTACCCGCATTATCAAAATATATCGTACGCGGTGTTCATGGCATCCTGGAAGCTACGACACTACTTTCAAGAGTGTTCAATAACAGTAGCCTCCGAAGTATCTCTTAATGACATTATAAACAACCGCGACGCGACGGGCTGGATTGCCAAATGGGCCACTGAGCTCCTCCCGTTCGACATAACCTATAAGCCACGACGAGCTATTAAGTCGCAAGTTTTGGCCGACTTTGTCGCCGAATGGACTAAAGCCGAACTCCCTAAAGAGTACGGTGCATATTCCAACTGGATCATGCACTTCGACGGCTCCAAAATGTTGTCTGGTCTGGGGGCTGGCGTCGTTCTGACATCCCCAATCGGAGATACGGTTCAATACGTGCTCCAGATAATGTATACGGACTCCAACAACGCAGCCGAATATGAGGCCCTTCTACATGGCCTCCAGATGGCAGTCTCCATGGGCATTCAACACCTAGAGGTGCGCGGGGATTCAAACCTCGTGATATCCCAAATAAATGGAGACTTCGATGCCAAGGATCCGAAAATGGCAGCTTATCGCAACGCCGTCCTAAAAATGTCAGCTCGGTTTGAGGGGCTCGAATTTCACTATATAGCCCGGGATAACAACCAGGCAGCAGACGTATTGGCATGCATTGGCGCAAAGCGTGATGCCGTCCCTCCCAACATCTTCCTAGAGAGGCTGTTCAAGCCATCCGTACTATGGGAGGGGGAATTCGGAAATACAAACCCGGATCCAACCGCACTGCCCGACACCGAACAATCTGACACAATGGGTGGTTCTACCAACGAAGTAACTCCTCAGCCCACGTAATAATGGCAGTAATTGCCCCGTGGACGGAACCATTCCTAGCCTACCTAACCAGGCAGGAACTTCCCGAGGACCAAAACGAGGCCCGCTGCATAGTGCGGCGATCTAAAGACTATAAGGTCCATGAGGGAGAGCTTTACAAGAAAAGCACAACCGGAGTCCTTCAAAGGTGTATCACTGAAGAGGAGGGGCGGAACCTTCTGGCTGAAATTCATGCCGGACTCGGCGGGCACCACGCCGCAGCCTGGGCCCTTGTACGCAAGACCTTCCGTACATGATTTTATTGGCCGATGGCCCGGGCAGATGCTCAGGACTTAGTCCAACGATGCGTCGGTTGCCAGCTCTTTGCTAATCAAAGCCACATGCCACCCACTGCCCTCAAGACTATACCCATAACCTGGACCTTCGCGGTCTGGGGGCTTGACATGGTTGGACCCCTTAAAGGAGGAACCCACAAGAAAAAATACCTACTGGTCATGGTGGATAAATTCACCAAATGGATAGAGGCCAAACATGTTAAGACGGCCGAATCCGGACCGGTGATAGACTTCATATCAGGGGTCGTACACCGTTACGGCGTCCCCCATAGCATCATCACTGACAACAGCACGAACTTTACGGCCGATGAGGTTAAACTCTGGTGCAAAAACATGGGCATCAAGCTCGACTATGCTTCAGTCTATCACCCTCAAACTAACGGTCAATTCGAGCGAGCAAATGGTCTAATCATGAGCGGCATCAAACCCAGATTAGTGCAGTCCCTCAAGAAATCTAACACACACTGGGTAGAGGAGCTCGACTCCATACTCTGGGGGCTGCGGACCACTCCGAATCGCACCACCGGATTTACACCATTCTTTATGGTATACGGCGCAGAGGTAGTTCTGCCCTGTGACATATTTCATGACTCACCTCCCGTGCGCATGTACGAAGAAAGAGAAGCCGAGCTCGATCGGCTGGACAGTTTGGACGCATTGGAGGAGGAGCGTGACGTGGCAAAAGCCCGTTCCACATTCTATCAACAGCAAGCTCGAAGATATCAAAGCAGAGAAGTATGGGCCAAAACTTACAACGTTGGCGAGTTAGTTCTATGCCTATCGGACAAGAAAAAGGACAAACTCAAGCCCAAATGGGAAGATCCCTTTATCATCGACCAAGTCCTGACCGGTGGAGCGTACCGTCTGCGAGATGCATCGAATAACCGACTCGAGCCGAATCCATGGAACACAGCCCGTCTCCGAAGATTCTACGCCTAGCGCTGGATTCTGAGTTCGTCTCCTTCCTCCGTCTATATTTTACATATTAGCTGTCTTCTGTTTCTGTCCTTCTCCCTCCTTTCCTACTACAGCCTTTGAAAGCTTGTTTGCACATTGTTCGCGCACACTTGACGCGCTATCCGCGCTCATTATACCTGGGGGCTTCTTTAATAGAAGTTATTTATACGGGCTTCATGCCCAACACATGTCACACTTCCACATGTACCTTTTATTCACCATTATATGCATCGATATGACTTAAGTTTTGGCCAAGATGGGTTGCCTAGCTCCTGTGCTTACCCCTACGTTCCTGATTGTTCGGCTAGGCGGTAAAGGGAGCACCTCTGCGATTGTTACTACCGGGTCAGCCGGATGTGTACCTCAGACTTGTTGAAGCCAAAAGCTAGCGTTCTTAAGGTAATATTCGGTCGGTGAACTAAAAGATGAATTCTTATCTATTTATTTATCTGCCCCCAGATGTTTTTCTGCTTTTTCGCAGTCCGGACATGCACTTTAGGGCATGCCTCCCAGGGAAAGGAACCCCTAACGGAACTATTCTCCCTGGAAGATGTTTCTTACTAACCATGTAATATAACATAACTAGTTGGGCACTTGTCTGATAAAGCACTAATGACCCCTACGCCTGGTCTCCAGGCATGCCCCGGTTCTTATATAACCGCGAGGGTATTCGGACACACTCCAGACTATTGGGTCCCGAGGTTGAAGCGAAAAGGTCCGCTATGACAAACGATCTACAATCCGGCTAGAAGGCATTTTACATGTCATCTTAAATTACATAGTTAACTTGACTGGGCATATTCCTCTTCAATGCCATCCAACAGGTTGTCTAGTTTACAGTCCTGTTGGGAATACTTTGCGGCCAATTCTACTTGGCCGTACACTAAGCTCACAGGGATCTCCTTCCCATTGGGCCCCGCAGGTCCGACCTCGGCCATGTGGTTTGGGTCAGCCTTCATATACCGCGTCTTCACCATGGCCCAGGCCTCCCTAGCGCCTTGATGGCAGGCCGATATCTTCCATAAGCGGAAGCACTGCCGCGCTCCCTGAAGCCTCTCCGCAAGCTCTCCAAGGCCTTCGGGCAGGGAGACAGACGGCCACAAGGCCTGGGCGACGCCTTTCATCACCTGCCGAACTCGTTCGTGCAGTTGCAAGAGCGCGGGAAGAAGGTCACCTGTAGAACCGGGCATTTCCTCTGTAGGACGGCCTGTGAGCATACCTACAGACATAACTCTGTTAGTCGACTTCCTCGTCGAACTCTTTTTCAAAGTTTGTTCGAGCACTTACTAGAAATGCCGCGTCGAAGCAGCCGATTCTCCTTAACGGAGTTAGATAGCTGGGCACGAACATCCTTTAGTTCCTCACCCAGCTGGGTGTTGGCATCTTGGAGATTAATTTTCTCTTGCCTCACCCTTGTCAGCACATTCTCACCGGCCTTTAACCGGCGCAAGAGTTGTTGCTTGTCCGGATCTATCCCGACGCCATCTGCAATATTATTGTCAGACTCATAAACATGCCGCACTTCACAAATTACTCATCTTTTGAAGCATATATTACCAGAGGGAGTCTCTTTGGCTTCCCCCGCTGCGGCTAGTGCGGCCTCAAGTTGGGCTTTGCACTCCTCCAGCTCCTGGGACAGTTGGGTATTCTTTTCCATAAGATCCTGCACAATAAATGATCCTTAAATCAGTTATTCTAACTATTTCAAGTCTCAGGGGCTACTGGCATATATAACTGTCAAATTTTCTCACCCGTATGTCTTTTACATACTGCTCCGTGGCTCTGGCTAGACCATTTTGAGCGGCACGGAGGTGCGCATATCCCGAATTGAAGGCATCCAATGCCTCTAGGGAGAAACATGCGTCACGAAGAACTGTCCGGCGACACATATGATTCATGGCACTCTCCACCTCGGAATTGGTGGCAGATAACCTGTCGGCGTCCTCTGTCGGAGGGGCATCCGACGCACGCCTCGTGTTCGCCTCCGCTTCTAGACCTGGCTTTAGAGCCTGGCGAGCGGAGGATTGATTGGCAACCTCTCCGGATATAGTCTGGCGAGCGCTCTTCTTCCTGAAAAAGCACGAGCGTTAGTATGCCTCCCGGGAATAAAACCTGGGAGCAAGATGACACACCATACCGTTACATCGGCGTTTCAATCTGGACTGCACTTCTTTTTGGCCTATTGGGCCTTGCTGTCCCTTGTTGACTGGCCGTCGCAGGCTCGGCCTTCCGCCTCAAGGACTTCCCCTGCGAAACACCATTGGTATACGGTGATCAAAAACACGCACGGATGGGTCATTTTCAAAGTATTGGGACTTCAGTCTCAGTTACCTGCGAGGCGGGAAGTATTCCGGGGTAATCGGCCGTAATGGCGACCAAGGCATTATCGATACTCAGTTGGTGGAATACCCCGTCGATCAGCTCCATCGATATGTCCGGATCCTCTTGGGAGGTCGGATCGAGGAACCGTTCCGGATCCTCAGGTTGTGGAGGCGGGCTGCTTATATCCTTTACGGCCCGGCGCAGTTCCTGCGCCGAAATCACAAAATGAGATACTTGACTATGGGAGTATGGATCGGATAGGCAAAAATAAATGTCTGCTTACCCAGCTTGGAGGATTATTCATAGAAAATCCGCCCTGCGGATTGACGCGGAGAAATTCCTCCTCTTCTCCCTTGTACAATGCGGACAAGATCTTCATCAGACCGGCGACCGATCCCGGCCCCTTACGGCCGCAGCGGGTGGCATCATCCTGCCCGTTGAAATCCCACATGGGGTGGCCTCTATACTGGAGCGGCTGCACCCCCCGCATAATGCATGTGGCCATGACCCCAATCATGGTCAGTCCGGAATGAGCTAACAGCCTAATTCGGCTCATCAGGTAAAGGACGTCCCTTTCATTTTCCTTCAGAGTGCTCCGTGGGCGCCAGCTTAGGCGTTTCTTCAAAGGAGCATTATTGAACTCAGGGAGGACGATCTGAATAGGGTCCGGCAGGGGGGCATCTTCTATGTAAAACCATTCCGAAGGCCAGTTTTCGGACGCCTTCTTCGGGGTTCCGGATAGATATCCGGTCCTGGCGATGCGCCATAGTTCGGCTCCGCCCACTTGATATATTGACCCCTCTTGAGAACGGGGCACAAGGCAGAACAGCTTCTTCCACAACGCAAAATGAGCCCCGATGCCCAAAAACAGCTCGCAAAGGGCCACGAAGCCCGCAATATGCAAAATGGAGGGAGGCATAAGGTTGTGCAACTGGAGTCCGTAGAACTCCAGGAGCCCCCGGAGAAATGGATGAATTGGAAATCCGAGCCCTCTTATCAAATAAGAGACAAGGCATACCCGCTCTCCTTTGGAGGGGCTGGGGACGCTCTCCGCTTGCTTTCCGCCCTTATAGGTGGCGAGTCCGGCTCGAACCGGAACCATGAAGGCTGGGGGAAGAAATCCCTTGGTTTGGAGCGTCACTAACTCACTGTACGGGACGGAGCATCTCTCCCAATCTCCAGGTCGAGGGCTGGGAGGGCGAGAGGAGGAGCCGCGTCGACTGTCCATGATGGAGTGGATTTCTGTCAGATGCGCTCTGATGAATGCTCGCGAAGGGAGGATGGTGTGATTCGGATCTAGATCCTCGTCTCTTTTATAGGCAGCACATTTGCGCAACTAGGGGGGTAAATGTGAAAATACCCTGACTTTTCGCATTCGTTCAACACGTGGAAGACGACCATTATTGGGCGTGGAAGCCGAGGAGCGCAATATTCGCAGGAAGCCGAACGCTATTCAACAGGTACACATGATTTGGAGAAGAACCCGCCTTGCAATGCCGAAGACAATCTATGCACCGGACTCATCGCCATTGAAGCCTGGTTCGGGGGCTACTGAGGGAGTCCCGGATTAGGGGGTGTCCGGATAGCTGAACTATCACCTTTGGCCGGACTCCTGGACTATGAAGATGCAAGATTGAAGACTTTGTCCCATGTCTGGATGGGACTTTCCTTGGCGTGGAAGGCAAGCTTGGCGATACGGATATGTAGATCTCCTACCATTGTAACCGACTCTGTGTAACCCTAACCCTCTTCGGTGCCTATATAAACCGGAGGGTTTTAGTCGGTAGGATGAATAACAATCATATCATAGGCTAGCTTCTAGGGTTTAGCCTCTTTGATCTCGTGGTAGATCTACTCTTGTACTACCCATATCATCAATATCAATCAAGCAAGAGTAGGGTTTTACCTCCATCGAGAGGGCCCGAACCTGGGTAAAAACATCGTGTCCCTTGTCTCCTGTTACCATCCGCCTAGACGCATAGTTCGGGACCCCCTTCCCGAGATCCGCCTGTTTTGATACCGACACCCGCCGTCTCCTCGCCCCCTCCACCGGCACCGGAGTCCCCTTCCTCCCCCCGGCCACTGCGCCCATGTCCGCTCCGTCGCGGATCCCATGGGCCGATCTCGCCGAAGACGACGCCGGATCCCCCCTCGCCTGCGCCTCCGCTGCCCGTCCAGCCCGCCCCACCCCGGCTCCTCGGCGAGCCGCGCCGCCCTGCGTGGCCGGCAGCTCAGCCTCTCCCGTGCGAGGCTCTGCTGCTAGCTTGCGGCGGCCGCTGCGCTCTGCCCGGCGCCCGGGCCGCAAGTCGCCGGCTTGCAGGGTCGCGGTGTCCGGCGACGCCGCCCGCGCACTTGGGGCATTGTTGGCCGCTCGGAGGTGGGCACGGCCAGTGCCTCTTGGCGTCGCTCTGCGGCGGTGTCCCCCCGCTCGCCGGCGATGCGCCCGCGGGCTGCTCGCCGTGCTCAATCCATGGCCGCTCCGCCCGCGCGCTCTTCCCCCTTTCGCCCCTTCATCGCGACATTTGGTTCGTCCTCTCTCGCCCTTCGTCTGTCTCAGCCTCCCAGCGGGACCTAGCCTGCCCCCTCCCGCATCCACGTGCCGGCGGCGGTGGCGGCAGCGGTGGTCTCCAGTGGAGGGGAAACTCTTGCGGCAACCACCGCGTGCCCCCCTGGGCTCTGTCGTGCGTGGGCTTGGCCTGCTGGGCCCGTGCTCTGCCCAACGGCCCGGTTCCCTTGCTGGGCCTCCTCCCCCTCACATGGGCTGGCCTGGCCAGGGCAGGCCTCTGTGGTGCCCTAGGCCGAGTGCAGCCTCCTCTGGCATTTGGCCCCCTTACGGGCTCCCACTCGCCTCAGTCTCCCTCTCCGCCGCCACTTCTGGCATTGATCCCTCCTCCCCGCAAGCGACGCCCGCTACTTCCCCCCTCATCGGTCGCTTCACCCCCTTGCCCCCGCACCCTTCTTCCCCCCTCCTCCCTC
>NC_041389.1:62162816-62185990 GCF_002162155.2 Triticum dicoccoides | reverse complement strand
CTCCTCCCTCCCCCGGCCCATCCGGCCATGACCCGGGAGTGGGATGATGGAGTGGCGCGTCGGAAGCACCAGTATGAAGACCGGCCTCGGTCGTCCCCTGACGCGGTCCGCCGGGAGCTCCGCGCTCTCCGTGATGGGCACCAGGAGGACCGCTGATCCCCGGGCCGCTCTGACCGACGCGGCCGCTCCCGCTCGCCCTCGGGAGCCGGAACTGATTGGTACGGTTGCCGCCTTTCACCCTCCCCAGTCCCGCGTTGTGGGCGCTCCTCCTCGCTGTCGCATCTTCCACGCCCCGTCCCCCCGTCATCAAGCTCCCTCGGCGCCCCGGAAGTATGTCCCCCCGCATGCTACCTCCGCGGCTCCGCCCACGGCCGGGATCGGTGCGGGTGGCGCTCCTACCCGGGGCCGCCAAGGCCAAGCCAAGAAGAAGAAACACCGTGGTCAGGGCCGCGGGCTCTTGCCCACTCCTGCTCCATTGGCCCCGGGCTCGTTGTCCGCCCCGGGTCCGGTGTCCGGCCTCCCCCGCCCACCGTGCTTCAATTGTGGTGTGGCGGGCCACTCCCAAGTCTCCTGCACCAACCCTCAGTGCTGCTATATCTGTAAGGACCCTGGCCACCCCGCCCTTTTGTGCCCAGATCGCCCGTGCCGGCCGAGCTCATGATGTATGGCCACGACATCGAGGGGTTGGGCTTCTTCCATCTCGAGGTTCCGGACATCCCGCCCCCAACCCCCTCGCTCCAGGCGGTCGTCATGGTGGTGGATGGGGTGGCATCCCCGGAGATGATCGAGGCGGAGCTCAACCACCTGTACTGGCGCCAGTGGGACTGGGTGGTCACTCCTACCACCGACAACGTCTTCACTATGATCTTCCCCGATGCCATCAGCTATGGCTACGCCACCCGTAGTGGACAGATCACCCTCGCCCTCCACCAGCTCGTCGTCAACATCACTGAGCTGATCCTTGACCCGAAGGCGGTTGCTATCCTGGACATGGCCTGGATCTTGGTGGGCAGCCTCCCAGACATTGCTCGGTCTGAGGTGGTCATCCGCCAGATGTCCCGGATCCTGGGCAAGGTGGTGGTGGTGGACGAGCTCTCCCTCCACAAAGAGGAGGAGGTCCGCGTCAAGGTTAAGTGTCTGGACTCCTCCAAGCTGCGTGCCACCATTCGGGTGTTCTTCAACGACCAGGGCTTTGACCTCCGGATCGCCCCTGAGCCTCCCAACCACGTGGGACGCCCTTGCTTCTCCGATGACAGGCCTCCTGGTGGTAACCCCGGGGACGACGGAGACTACCACGGTCGCCACCACCCCCGCTCCCACCGCTCCCACCGCTCCGATGATGATGCGGGCTCCGACGACTCGCACTCCCGCTCTCCGTCTCCGACGCCTCCGCCCCCTGCTGGTGGTCCCCAGGGCCGTCAGGTCGCGCTCATCCCTCTCCCTGGATCTTCGCTTCCCCGGGGCACCTCCCCTAACCCGGGCAGCGAGACCATGGAGGGGAGCGACACATCGAGTGTCGACCTGGTGGTCTTCCCAGCGTCCTCTCCTCGCTCCCCGGCTGCTGCCGGCTGCTCCTTGCCGGCCTTGGAGGGGCTACCGCCCTCTCCCATGGATCCTCTGGTCCCCTCTGAGGCCGCCCACTTCCCGAGCCTGGAGGCTGGCGCCGTGGCCCCCTCGCCGTCCTCGGGCTCCATCGCCTCTCTCGGCCCCTCGGCCCCTGCCGGGGTGGATCCGCTGGCGTCTCCCGCCGGCCGGTCCGCCTCGCTGGTGCCGCCCGCCCCAGCTCTCCACCTCGCGCTCGACCCTGCCGGGGTGGATCCGCTGGCGTCTCCCGCCGTCCGGTCCGCCTCGCCGGTGCCGCCCGCCTGGGCTCTCCACCTCGCGCTCGACCCGGCCACCATCCCCCTCGGCTCTGTCCTAGACCTGGCACTCCGTCCCTCCTTGACTGATCTGCCGTCGCCCTCCATGATCTGCGGCTGCTCCGGGACGGTGCTCAGACTTGTCCCCGCGACGGCCCCTGATGTGGTGGGGGAGACTCGGGTGACCACCCCGGTGGCCGCCCAGCCTCCTCCCCCGCGGACCGCGGCCTATGCCCGGCGTGGCCGGTCTGTCTCCTCCCCAGTGACGGTTTCCCGCCGGAGTGCCCGGCTCGACGCAGCGCGCCCCGACGGAAGTCCGGCTCTGCCCATCCCCGCCTGGGCGGAGCTCCGGGCTGCTGCCCGGAACCTGGAGCCAGGTACCCCCTCTGCCCCCCATCTGCTGCTAGTTGCTCGTTTTCCGCTCTCAAGTCAGTGTCGCTGGGTCAGCTCGCAAAGGTTGCGACTGACTCCGCGATCATCTTCAGGGGGAGGCTGCTCCCCCCTTAGTCCAAATCGAGGCCATTAAGGCGCGCGAGATTCTCGATCGTAGGCTTGCAGAGGCCCGCGCGGCTCTGCTTACGCTGGCCGCCCCTCCTCCTCTGCGGTGGTGCCCCCCGGCACCGCCGAGGCGGCCCAGCGGACCCCTCCCCCTTGCCGCGGCCGAGCTTCATGGCCGTACTTGGTCCCGCACCGCTGCCCTCCGCGCCCAAAGTGCATCCCTGGTCCTGGGGTCAAGCAGCCCCCCGATGGCGCCTTAATGCGTGGCCTCATCTAGAACATCCGTGGTTTCGGCCATGACGGTCATCGCCGCCAACTCGTGGAATACAGGCGTGACGAACACATTGACATTGTTGCCATCCAAGAAACCATGCGTACAGAATTCTCTCTCCCGGAACTTGACCGTCTCAGCTCCCACCTCTTTGCTTGGCATTGGCTCCCTTCTAGTGGGAGCATAGGCCATTCGGGTGGCATCCTTTTAGGTGTCAAGGATGCCACCTTCGAGGTGTGCAGCATGGACCAGGGGCAATTCTTTGTGAGCATGGAACTCTTCGAGCGTGCGCTCAACTTTAAGTGGGAGGTCATCATTGTCTACGGCCCGACGGACCATAGTCGGTCCGCTTCCTTCCTTGAGGAGATCCACCAGAAGATCTTGGCCGCCTCTCTTCCAGTGGTCGTTGGAGGAGATTTCAATCTCCTACATTTTGCGGAGGACAAAAGCAATGCGAACGTTAACTTTGCACGGATGCAAATGTTTAACGATTGCATTACCGATCTGGGCCTTCGCAAGATTGATAGGGTTGGTGCCAGGTTTACCTGGACCAATCGTCAGGCTTCCCCGACCCAGTCCGTTCTGGACAGGGTCCTAGTTTCCCTGGAATGGGACCTCCGCTGCCCCCTAGCCTCCCTTCGGGCCATTACCAGGATTGACTCCGACCACGTGCCCCTCCTCGTCTCCTCCGCCGACGAGCAGCCGCCGATTCCCCCTCGATTCTATTTTGAGACATTCTGGTTGTCCCAAACCGGTTTTGTAGGGGCTGTCGGCGCCCGCTGGGTGGAGGCCCGTGCTCACCCGCACCCCCGTCCCCCCTCGGCTATTGACTCTTGGCACTTCTGCGCCAAGCATGGCCGGCAGTTCATGAAGGGATGGGGTGCTAACCTAGGGCGGGACCTCCGCGAGCGTACGAAGGCCTTGTTGGCTGCCGTCCAAGTCTTAGACTTATGTGTGGACTCCATCGGCCTCTCCCCGGATGAGTGGATCTCTTGCCACGACTTAGAAGACCAGCTCTCTGTTATCTATACTGATGAGGAGGCATACTGGCGCCTCCACGGGGCCCAGAAATGGGTCTTGAAGGGCGACATAAATACGGCCTACTTTCAGGCCATTGCGAATGGCCGACGTAGACGCAACACCATCCCCCTCCTCTGGGATGGTGCCTCCCTTTTGCAGGATCCCCGTGACATCCGTAGCCATGTCGACGGTTTCTATAGGTCCTTGTTCTCTGCCTCTCCTAGGTGCAGCCTCTCCCTGGCGCCTGATTGGTGGACCGGCTCTCAGCTGGTCTCTGCTAAGGAGAATGCAGCCCTCACGGCCCCTTTCTCCGAGGACGAGGTCTGGGCTGCCATTCGTGGCATGAACCCCACCTCCGCTTCGGGTCCCGACGGCATGCCGGTGAAATTCTTCCAGGCCTTCTGGAACGTGATTAAGCCTGAGGTCATGGCCATCTTCGATGAGTTCTATGTCGGATCCATCGACCTCGGGCGCCTCAACTATGGGATCATCTCGCTCATCCCGAATGTTCCGGGCGCCTCCGACATCCGCCAGTTTCGTCCGATCACGGTCATCAACGTGATCTTCCGGATTCTGGCGAAAGGGTACGCCAATAGGGTGACCCTCCTTGTTGACCGCATTACCCACCCCAACTAGTCTGCCTTCATTCAGGGGCGGTATATCCTGGATGGGGTGCTTGTTCTTCGTGAAATCCTCCATGAGGTCCGGTCTAAACACCTCAGGGCGGTTTTCTTGAAGATTGATTTCCATAAGGCCTACGACACCGTTAGTTGGCCCTTCCTTCGGCGAGTTTTGCTCCGGAAAGGCTTTGACGACCGTTGGGTCACCAGAGTTATGCAGATGGTCTCTTGCGGTCGCACTGCCGTGAACATTGAAAGTGCTAGTATCGACTAGAGGGGGGGGGGTGAATAGGCAATTTTTTATGAAAGACTTCAAAACATGGCTGTTTCAAAGACAAACAACAACGACAAGCCTATTGATATGCAGCGGAAGGTAGACTACACTAGACAGACCATAGTCAAGCTAGTAATGAAGTGAAAGCACAAAGACTAATAGCAGCTAGGTAGTAAAGATCAGGATGGAAGATAGTATGAAGCCAAACACAATAGTCGTCACATAGTGAAGTCAAATAGATAATGCAAGCAGGCAATGACTTCAAGAAGACAAACGGTAAATAAAGAGAGTGAGAAGATAGAACCAGTTGCTCGACGAGGACAAGGATTTGTTGGACCAGTTCCAGTTGCTGTGACAACTGTACGTCTGGTTAGGGAGGCTGAGATCTAACTTAGAAGACCGCGTCTTCACCTTATTCCCCTTGAGCTAATGACACCCAGTCCTCGCCCAATCACTCTGGTAAGTCTTCAAGGTAGACTTCCGAACCTTCACAGACTTCGTTCACCGGCGATCCACAATGACTCTTGGATGCTCAGAACATGACGCCTAACCGACTGGAGGATTCACAGTCCTCAAGTGTAATAAGTCTTCAGATCACACAGACAGAAAGACTTCAGTGATGCCTAACACTCTTTGGCTCTGGGTGTTTTGGGCTTTATCCTCGCAAGGATTTCTCTCTCTCAAAGGCTTCGAGGTGGGTTTCTCTCAAACGACAAAAGCCGTGTACTAACTCTGAGCAGCCACCAATTTATGGTGTAGGGGGTGGGCTATTTATAGACACAGGGCAACCCGACCTGATTTGTCCGAAATGACCCTGGGTTACTAAGGAACTGACACGTGTTCCAACGGTCAGATTTCAAACACACACGGCAACTTTACTTGGGCTACAAGAAAAGCTAACTTATCCAGATCAGGATAAGATTTGCTCTCATTGTCTTCGCTCGAAGACATATGATTTGGTTGAGCATCACTTCAGTCACTCTGACTGTGTTCACTTGGACCCCACTTAACAGTGCGGTGGTTCCTATGACTCAACAAAGAAGAAAAGGAAACAATGAATCAACTAAGTCTTCGCGCTCCATAGTCTTCACACAATGTCTTCTCTTGTCATAGTCTTCAATGTGAATGTCTTCACATACCGCCATTGTCTTCAATGTCTTCACACATTTTTAGGGGTTATCTCCGGCAGGTAAACCGAATCAATGAGGGACTACTACCTGTGTTATCCTGCAATTCTCACAAACACATTAGTCCCTCAACCAGGTTTGTCATCAATACTCCAAGACCAACTAGGGGTGGCACTAGATGCACATACAATCTCCCCCTTTTTGGCGATTGATGACAAACTGGTTGAAGTTTTCAACGGGGATAAAAGTATGTGAAATTGTAAAGGTTTAAGGTATTGTCTTCATAAGTAGCAAGGGCTCCCCCTGAAGATGTGCATATAAGTAATTTGCTTTTGGAATGCAAATGCACATGGTAGGTTGTACTTGTGGAGATCCACTTCAACTTATGAAGACAATTCATCATGTATGCAAGAATATAACAAAGATAATGACATGCATAATGAAAAATGGACGTCTGCGATGTGACTTCATGCGGAATTTATCATCGCATCTAGAATAGCAGGAAAAAGTGGCAGACGACCATTAAGTTCAAGTGTTACAACTCGAAGAACCAAATGTATCAATAAGCGAGAGTTGTAAGAACTAGGCAAAATATAAAGCAACCGCCCATATGGACCCGCTTGAAGACTATCAACTCATATGCTTCTCCCCCTTTTGTCAGTAAGGACCAAAAAGGTTTGAAGACATAGAGCATCTACTCGTTCCCAGAAGGAGTATGTGAAGTAGTAGGGTCGTCGTTGGCGTTTGGCGGTGCAGAAGAACTTGGCGCAGTGTCGATATGCGGCAATGCAGACGTTGGAGAAGTCACATCATCTTCATCCTCAATGACTCTGGCATTCACAGTAGCCGCTGAAGATGAGTATTCAGAGTCTTCAAGAGATGGAGTCCGACGTAGAACTACATTCCAGGGAGGCGTTGAATCAAACTTGTATTTCTCAGTGAAGCCATCCGCTCTTAAATCATCTTCAGAGCACAGAAGTGTCAGACTCTTCCAAGAGCGCCGACTGGCTTCATGGGAGACAAATGCGTTCTTGGTGGCAAGATTGCGAATGCGATTGACATCCACCAAGAGACTATGCATTTGACGCTTCAGCCAGTCATGATGCCTATCTTGCTTCTGATGAAGTGCAACAAGAAGTTCTCGGTCATTTAGAACACGAGAGCGCTTTTGAGGCCTTTGAGCAATAGTGCTTTCTGTGTTGGCTTGAAGAGGAGCACAAGTATTGCCTGCCAATAGATAAGCACGAGTAGTAGCATTGGGCACATGATGACTTGGAATTGGCTGAGTGAAGCTTTGATGGTCTGCATTGTGAAGATATAGCGGCTCCTTTGCAAGCTCATGGTAAATGGCATCAATTTATAGATCAACCTCTGCCAGAAAGATAAGATGATTTCGTGCAGAGGGCTGATAGTTGATTGCAGAGTGAAGATTGATGAGGCACATTACCCATGGAGCATAGAACTTCAGCCCAAAGATGTCTGAGCCTGATGCTTCCAGTTAACGAATGAAGAAATCTTGTGCATTGAAGCTCTTGCCATTGAGAATATAGAAGACCAATGTCTTCATTGTACCTTCAAGTTTTGCAGCTGGAGAGTGTCCTTTGACAGGCGAAAGAGTTCGCCGTATGATGTGGTAGATGGTGCGTGGCAGATACTCAAGGTATTCAACAAAGAACTCCTTTGGATATTCTGCATCTGGAGGCAAAGGCTTCATCATACTAAGCATCTGACTCATGTTGGGCTCGGGCTTCTGGAAGAGATTTTCCAAGGCATCATGGTGGAGCTGACAACCAGGTTCAAACAGATCACCTGGAGTGGACAGACCAGTGAGCTCAATGATGTCAAGAGCTTTGGCTTCATGATGGACATTTCCTGTCATCCACTCAAGGACCCAAGTCTTTGGATCCCTGTTGTAGCCACGGATGTGAAGGGTAGCATACAACTGTAATAGAAGTTCTTCATTCCAGTGTTCCTTGTCAGTGACAAACTGCATGAGTCTAGCATCTCTGAAGCAATCCAGTGCCTCTTCTAGATAGGGAAGGCCTACTATGGCTTCAGAGTCAAGACGCATATGTGGAAATATGCGCCCTTGATTGTATAAGACGCATGAATAGTAGCTGCGCTGCTGATAGCTCCAGAACCGATCAGATGAAATGCATTATTTGGAGTACGGGTTCTTGGCGCTATCAAAGAAGGTGTTATGTGCCACGAAGCCATTCACATTGAAGACCCCAGGTGAGGTTGATGTTCTTGGAAATCTTGGAAGTCTGGGCTTCGGCTTCTGGACCTGAGGCCTCTGCTCTATATAATAGTCAAATTGAGGACCAGCAGCAGGTGGAGAGACCAGAATGGGCCAGCGAACCATCATAGGCTGATCATGATCAAATGTCAGCTCAATTGTATGAGGCCTTGGAGGGGGTACAGGAGCTTCGGCATTTTCATTGACATGGGCAACCAACTGCACAATGGTTTCGGGAGGAATGATCACTACTGGTGCAGTATTGGATTCAGGTGCCACATTGGCTTCAGGTGCTTCATTATTGGCTTCGGGCATGACAACATAAACGTCGTCAGCAGTGTTGTTGGTGGTGGTGACATTAGCTTCAACCTCCACTTGAGTAGCTGGAGGGTCGGACACGTTCTCCTTGAGAACAGTTTCTTGTTGGACTGGGGGTGTTGCAACTCGCTCTTCTTCAACTCTTGGTTCTTCTTTATCATCGGTTGATGCAGCCGGGATATCTTCATCCGTTTTGGCTTCAGACTCAGAGACGTTCACAGTTGGAGTGGCTTCTGGAAACACTTGACGTGCTATAGATCTGAGGTGCACTGCTCCTTCTGGAATGCTCGGAAGAGAGACTTGTGGCCTTGGTCCTTTGCGAAGCCTTTTGAAGCGAGGCGACGCCTTTGCAGATGGGGAGTGCTAGACCACATAGTCTTTGTCAAGCACCGGCGAGGTGACTTGAGGTTGGGGAGTACTTGGGGTGTCTTCAAAACTTGGTGTGTCTTGTTGTTGTGGGTGATCAGCCCACGATGCATCCTGAGCAATTGGCGTCAAAGGACGACCAATGCCGATGAGTTTGCTGTGCGTTAGCACAGGCGATGATACCACTTGTTGCTCGATCTGAGGAAGGACTTCATCATCAACTACATTGTCGTGAGGACCAATGTCTTCAGCCGTGGTGTTGTCAACAACTGGTTCTGCTTTAGCTTCAGGAGCCTCTGTGGTAGCAGGCTCGTGAACAATCAACCGACGATCTTGGTGTTCAGACGCAGGACGAGCAATTGAGATTGGCTCGACGACTAGGGGCTCTGTGGGAGCAGCCCGATCTTTCTTCTTTGTCTTGTGCTTCTTCTTGGAGGGTGCGTCATCAGAGGCTTCAAGATTTTTCCTCTTTCTTGTATCAGCCTCAGCAGCCCTCGTCTTCTTCAGTTCTGAAGTGGTTGATTTGACCTTTGGCTTCGAGCCAGTCATGCCACTTGGGAAGACAATGGTTGGCGCTTCTTGCCTAGGTGCAGGAGTAGGAGTTGCTGCAGGCTTCTTCTTCTTGGCAGCCAACTTGGGGTTGATGCCAGGATGCCCAAGTGCCTTTCGCTTTTCTGCTTCATTGTAGGCTTGAACACATTTGGCAGCCAAGATCTTCATGCGCTCACGAGAACCTTTGGCTTCATCACGTTTCTTGTGAAATGCTTCCTTGAGCTCATGCAGCATTGTCTTGAAGTTTTGGAGGTCAGTCACACTGAGCTTGGCCATATGCTTCTTGAATTGAGCTTTCTCACAATCGATCTTGTTTTTGAGATCAACTATCCTCTAAGCAAGAGCTAGCTCAGAAGCAATAGCTCCGTGGAAGGAGACGCCGAGGCCAATTGGGAGCTGAAGATCATCAAAGCTGAGGTCTGGGCTGTCAAACCAATCATCAATGAACTTATTTAAAATCTCAACATCATAGAGGGGAAGATCATTGAAAATTTCTGCCTGCTGCTTGCTTTTAATTAGCTGCTCAAGAGCATCATCACCGAGATCGTCGTCACTGGACAGATCAATGGCTTCATCCCTTAGAATGGCAGCAGGATCAGTGCTTGACTGGTACTCTTGACACTTTTCTTCTTCATCTCGGTCTTCTTGGAGATGCGAGAGAGATCTTCAGACTGCACACTGTGTTCAGGAGGTGTAGTAGCTAGAGGCTTCAGACGCGAAGCCTTAGGAGCGGCAGTGGGCTTCGAAGCTTTTGACTTTTTTTGCTTCTGAGGCTTTGGTGCAGGTGGTGCTTCATCTGTGTCAGCATCATCATAATAGTGCTCCACAACAGCTCCTTGGACGGCAATGTAGGAGATCAGACCTTGAAGATCATAGAAGGGGCCAATCTCGTTTTGATCAGCTTCACGAGTGCCATCCTCTCTTGGAGCAAATGGACCGGGGTTGAAGTTCAAACCCAGTGACTTCTTGTTCTCCTTTGCTAAAGCCTTAGCAAATTGATAGTTGTGTTTGAATAGGTTGTCATCATGAGACCACAAGAGAGAAGTGGGGTCGGCGTTGGCAGGTTGTGGTCCTCTGACCATGCAGGGGTAGAAACCTTGTGCAATAGCTTCAGTCTTGTTCTTGGGCTGAAGATTTCTATAAAGAATGTCTCCCCAAGGACGCTTGATAGCATTCTTCTCAGCATACTCCTTGGTGACGAAGCGATACTTGAACCATTCTTCGGCCGAATATCTTCGAATCCATTGGACTCGGGTTTTCCTTTCATTATACGTTTCCTCTGGATCAGTTTTGTACATGTCAGCCAGATCCGGTGGCAAGTCCTTTGATGTGTCCCCACGGCGCTGCCTGCCGCCCTTCCTTGCTGACTTATCAGTAGCCATGAAGTTCAAACTAAATGGCTTCAAGACTAACGAAGGCTTCCTGGTCAGACAAGAACTAGCTTCGGGAGAGTTGATGTGCTGCTGTAGGAATTCTGCAAATGAATACAGACTATGAGAACCAAGGGATTCTCCCACGGACATGTACATGTGACAGCATTAGAGATGCGAGGGAAGGGGAAGAGGTCATATGCATTCTCAGAAGATTTTGAAGATAAATCAGTTTGAAGACATTGACCTCATAGCGCGAAGACATTCACTTATGTGTTTGGAGTTGGTTCCAGATTTGTACGAATCCAAGAATAGGTACAAGTGAGGAATCTAACTAGTTTAGATGCATAAATGAAGATGCTAGGCACAATATGAGATGCAGAACTAGATAGATCCAAATTTGTAGTCACAGAAACCACTTTTGGTGAAGAGGAATGAATCTTTCGGATCAAAAAGATGGTAAAAGTGAGATTTATTTACCACATGATGAACTGCTAGACGGAAAGAGTAGGAGGCCGAGCAGTTTGATCCACCGTGCCCTAACTTGGCGACGGAGGACACCTACGATGGTGGCGGAGAAGACGATGTCCGCGGCTGGCGTGAGGACGACGTCGGTGAAGTCACGGCAGCTAAGCGCTTCGTCGCCGGCGTTGTCGAGAGCTAGCGGTGGCGCTAGGGTTTGTCGAGGTGGAGAGGTGGAAGAAGTGTTTTGACCGCGATGGGATGTGTATTTATAAGGAAAGGGACAACACAGCATAATTACGCAGGTGCCCCTGGCGGTTCACATCTGAGGGACACGTGGCGAACATGCAACACATTGAGAGCTGTTCCACATTCCCACGCTTGTCTGGATGGTCGGGTGGTCGTTCCACCTTCTTCGGGTTTCAGGCAATAATAATTTAGCAATTAAAACAGATTAAATGTTTGTCTATGTATCTTTTGCTGACAAGGATGCAGAGAAGACATTCAACGGTTTCAATAGAATGCATATGATTTGGATAGATAGATTTGAGGTAGAAGCATAGAGAGGTTAGGGTCCGATCACATTCACTTAGATCAAAAGATTCAAATAAGAAGACATAGCTATAAGTGAATGCTGTAGAGGACAAAACACTAATATATGTATATATCAGAATAAGACCAAATCAACATTGTGAAGATAAACATGAAGATCATGTTGATATTGAAGACAAACCAAATGCGAAGACTTAGAAGAAGTAACGCCATGAGGAAAAACACTTCAAAAAGAAGAATTTGGTGGTGGCGTTACCCACCGTATAGGAAGTATTAGACCCAGACACGACGCACAATTATCGTGGCGCTCCGAAGTCAATTTCCGCGTTAATGTATTCACACTCAGAGTGTATGTCTTCATTGATTGAAGATATACGTTTCTTTGTGTGTTGCACATCTAAGTCGTCAACATGCATAAGCATTAGGATGTGTGTCATTCACAGGACATTCGAGGATTCTAAGATATTTAGCTCACACCATAACTTGCAAAACCTCTTCTCATCCAAGGGCTTTGTGAAGATATCGGCCAATTGCTCTTCAGTGTTGACGTGAATGATATCAATATCTTCCTTCATAACATGATCTTTGAGAAAGTGATGACGGATCTCAATGTGCTTTGTCTTTGAGTGCTAAACTGGATTGTTGGCGATCTTGATGGCGCTTTCGTTGTTGCAGTAAAGTGGCACATGCTTCAGATGGATACCATAGTCCTTGAGAGTTTGCTTCATCCATAGAAGCTGAGCGCAGCAAGATCCAGCAGCAATGTATTCAGATTCAGCAGTGGAGAGTGACACACAGTTTTGCTTCTTTGAAGACCAATAGACAAGAGATCATCCAAGAAAATGACAAGTGCCTGATGTGGACTTGCGATCAACTTTGTCACCAGCATAATCAGCATCTGAGAGTCCAACTAGATCAAACTCTGAGCCCTTTGGATACCATAATCCAAGAGTTGTGGTGTAAGCCAAATATCGAAGAATTTGCTTCACAGCTAAGTGATGCGACTCCTTTGGTTCTGCTTGGAATCGGGCACACATGCAAACGCTAAGCATAATATCTGGCCTAGATGCACATAAATAGAGTAAAGAACTAATCATGGAGCGGTATACCTTTTGATCGAACTCTTTACCATTGTCGTCGGGACCTAGATGATGTTTAGTTGGCATTGGCGTCGTGTATCCCTTGCAGTCTTGCATTCCGAACTTCTTCAGACAATCCTTGAGATACTTTTCTTGAGATATGAAGATGCCGTTGCTTTGCTGATGGATTTGAAGACCAAGGAAGAATTTCAGCTCACCCATCATGGACATCTGAAACTGTTCTTGCATCATATGACCGAATTCAGCACTGTATTTCTTATTGGTGCAGCCGAAGATAATGTCATCCACATAGATCTGGCACACAAACAGTTCACCATCATATGTCTTCGTGAAGAGAGTGGGATCCAGAGAACCAGGTTTGAAGCCTTTGCTCTTCAGGAAGTCTTTGAGTGTGTCATACCAAGCACGTGGTGCTTGCTTGAGGCCATACAATGCCTTGTTGAGCTTGTATACCATGTCAGGATGTTTTGGATCTTCAAAACTAGGAGGTTGTGCAACATACACTTCTTCTTCAATCTTGCCATTGAGAAAAGCACTCTTTACATCCATTTGATACAGTAGGATGTTGTCATGATTTGCATAGGCTAGTAATATGCGAATAGCTTCAAGCCTAGCCACAGGAGCAAAGGTTTCATCGAAGTCAATCCCTTCTACTTGAGTGTATCCTTGAGCAATGAGACGAGCCTTGTTTCTGACAACTTGACCATGCTCATCTTGCTTGTTGCGATATATCCATTTTGTGCCTATAATGTTGTGCTCGCGAGGGTCAGGACGCTTGACAAGTTCCCATACATCGTTCAGCTCAAACTGTTGAAGCTCTTCTTGCATAGCTTGAATCCATTCAGGTTCCATAAAGGCTTCAGCTACTTTCTTGGGTTCAGATATAGAGACAAATGCAAAGTGCCCACAAAAGTTTGCTAGCTGTGTTGCTCTTGAACGTGTAAGTGGACCAGGTGCATTGATACTATCAATCATCTTCTCAATCTGTACTTCATTTGCAACACGACGATGAGCAGGACGAAGATTTTGGTCATGATGATCAGTGTCTTCATGTTCGGCATTTGCTTCAGACTGATCAATGTCTTCAGGTTGAGTTGGTGCGGAAATAATGAGTTCCTATTCAGCTTGAGCCTCTGAGGGTATGATCTCTCCAGTACCCATAAGCTTGATAGATTCGTTAGAGGAAACTTCATCTAGCACATTTGGCAGATGCTCTCTTTGCGAGCCGTTAGTCTCATCGAACCGCACATCCACAGTTTCAACCACTTTATAGTGAAAGAGGTTGAAGACTCTGTAGGAGTGCGAATCCTTTCTGTCGTGGATTTGTCACGACAGATGTCCTTAGTTCAGGACTTTGTCGCGAGGCCAACGCATCTATGTGGTAGCTTGAGAGGGGTTAATCGGGACGAGAGACGCAACACAAGACAAGGGTTTAGACAGATTCGGGCCCCGGCAAACATCATCCGGTAATAGCCCTACATGCTGTTTGAGGCTAGGTCTCATTATCATCACGAGGGAGTCGCCGGAAACTGGCTCTTTGTGTCTAGCCCTAGAGATTGTTTCTTCTTGCTTCTTGCCTCTTTGGAGAGCCCTGCCCCTCCTTATATATGTTGAAGGGGCGGGTTACATGTGGAGTCCTATTAGGATTAGGACTAGTCTATCTCTAATACAAACCGGATACAAATCCAGGTCTTAACTCCTTGTAAGACAAATATTCCTCACGCCTTTCCTCTTAAACTGGCCCACCATAACATGAACCGGCCTTCTGGGCCTTGGGCCTTGTCAACGTCTGTCCCACCCGCCGGGTTACCCGTGAATCATGATGTTCAGTCAGGTTGCTTGTAAACCGTCTGGTCTGTGCGGGTCGCCGGTGAATCGCCAAGTGTCAGCGGGGTCTCAAATAAACCGCCAAGTCCGGTCGGGTTCACTACAAAAAAATACACTTCCGTGATGATATGTGTTTGTCACAGTAGGTCGCGTTTTTGTCATGCATGTACATCCATGACGATTTTATGACAGAATCAAGATAGTCATACCTGTGCTGTCGTAGAAGTGTTCCATGACACTACCAAAATTATCATCACGCAAGTGTGCACTTCCATGAAGATAAATCGCGCGTCATAGAAGTGCTTTCGTCAAGGGTGACCGACACATGGCATCCACCTTAACGGAACGCCGTTAAGCTATCGGGTCGGGTTTTGGATCCGATAACCCGTTAACAGCCCCGACCAATGGGGATTTTCCACGTGTAAAATCATCATTGGCTGGAGGAAACACGTGTCGGCTCATCGTTGGGACAGATGTCATCCACTCATTGGACAGAAGGCGCCTATGATACGTCGACACGTGGCATGACCCAATAGAGGCCCATTCCTGTGAAAAGGCCGCCCCGTTTGACTTGGTCAAAAGGTGGCGGGCCGGCCCATGGAAAGCCTGTTAACGGCCTGTTTGCATATAGCCCATTTACAGCCTACTAACCCAAGGCTCGTTACGTCCTATCCGAATTAGACCCAGTAGCATCATCTGGGCCATCCAATATGATTCCATCCCATTTTCACTTCTGGCCCATGTATGGCCCATGACGTCTTTCGGCCCATATGAGGCCCTATGTAACTCTTGGCCTATTAACAGCCCGTGGTGAAACTGGCCCGTAATGAACAGTGTATCACTTTACACCCATTAACGACCCGTGGTGAAACTGGCCCATAATGAACAATGTATCACTTTATACCCATTAACGGCCTGTTATTCCATTGGGCCGTTTCCAGCCCATGTTATCATTCGGCCTTCTCAGAGCCCATTTATTCTTGGGCTCATTTCCAGCATTCGTTTACTTACGGCCCGTTACTGTCATTTTCTGCTTGTGGGCCAAATTCAGCCCGTGGTTACAGTCGGCCCGTTTGTGGTCCGTTAATACGTTGGGCCGTTTTCATAGCGTCATCAAATACGCCCTATTAACAATGGCCCGTTATGGTCGGCCCATGAACGGACGATTCCAACTCTAGCCCGTTTACGGCCATAATGCGGCCTATTATTGGCCCATGTTTGGCCAATCGATCATACGGCCCGTATAAGGCCCATTGATGATACGACCCGTAGAAGGCCCATTGTTTCTACGGCCCGTAGAAGGCCTACTGTTTCTACGGCCCATAGAAGGCCCACTGTTTCTACGGCCCGTAGGAGGCCCAGTGTCACTACAGTAAATATTAGCCCATGGTTATTGTGGCCTAGTTTTAAAAAATAGGTTATTGCAGCCACTAGCAAACTGCGGAAAAAGAACTGCACTGACTACAAGCAAACAAATAAACAAGACAACTAGGAAATAAATAAGCAAGCAACTTATGCTAGGCTATCACGGCTATTACACATATTACATCCAGGGGCAATCAAAGTTCTCCACCACTGCAAATATAGGGAACAAAGCAGCACGTTACACACACTGGCCGTCAAAATTGGCCACCAGTGCAAATAAACGCGACAGCAAAACAAGAGCATAACTGAAACAACTTCAGAAGAGCTCAAGAAACATTATCCTGGGTATCCACCATGCCGGCAATAAGCTTAGCAAGCTGATTAGCTTTGTCCTGTTTGGCGCTAAAATCCTCCAACGCTTGCTGTTGCACCAGAAAGTATGCATCTGAATGCTCCAGGGACTTCCGCAGTCCTTCCGCTTCTTGTCGCAGCACAACTGATCGATGTCTTTCAGCTTGTAGTTGAGACTCAAGAAACCGAACTGATTCAGACAGTGAGTTTCAATAGCTTGTGCAAGTGGTAGTGGCCAGTAACTCGAACACTAAACCAAGACAGGACTTTGGGGTTGTCTCGCTGTCTTCAAGATAGTCTTCCTTAGCTATTTTATCAGCTTTGTTGGATACTAACAAGGATGTGTCACTATCCTGAACCTTATCTGCATTACTTCCTTTACCATTGCTTAATAAGGCACTCTTCCCCAATATTCTGTCAGCATTCTAAAAGAAGAAGCAAGCAGACACATAACAATTTTAGCATGTACTAGTATATGAAACTCATTTCGGTGAACCAGTTCATTAGTAAGGTGGACAGGATTAAACTACCAAGTCTTCTATTGCCAAGTACTAGTACATAATAAAAGCATCAAACAAACATATATCTATGTCCGATGGTCACTGCATTGTCTTGCCAAATCAAAATAGAGACACGGTTCAAATCATATCAGTTCAAGACAAAGCAGCAGTGAAAGAATACAAAGCATGGGAAACTACACGGCGCAACAAGATTTCAGATGGGTACCACGGGTCTATATGTACAACAACACTATTGGCTCTGTTGTGATGCTAGTAATGTGCATGATATGAAATTCAACTGTATACACAATTGAAATTGAAATCAACAGAGCTATTGATAAGAGCAAACCTTTTAAAGAAACATGCGTGAACATACCTATTGTGCCATTGGAGTTTCGATTGGATCCTTTAATTTAAAAATAAGTTTGTATGAGTAAATACAGTGATACAAGAGCAAAGCAATCATAGTTAAAAAAGGCGCGCCTAAGCGAGCGCTTAAGCGTGCCTAGGCTCTAGGCGTTGGCAAAACTCATTGCGCATAACTATGCATAATCTGTGCATAACTGCGCATAAGCATGCGCTTTGGTCAGTAAAGCGCAAGGCGGTGGCAAAATGCACAATTAACGCCTAGCGCTTTTTTGAACTATGATAGCAATGGAATTTTAAATTAGAACAGTTGTTCTTCTGGTTTAGGCACTTGTTCTACATGAACAGAGTACAGTAAGACGCAAGAATATAATACTTAAAAATAGAAAATGAGCTCATAGACCTTACCACATTCTTGGTTCCGGACCAGTACAGAACAAGGCGTTCCCAGTCATCGTCCAGTAAATGTGTCTCAGGAGAACGTAAGGGAATTTGATGAGTTTCTTTGCCGGTGAAGTACGTTTTCTTCAGGTAATTCCGATACTGCCACCAAGCATTCTTGAAGATAGCAGTGGTATTAGCATAGGTTACCTCATCATGAGTTTCCAAATCGGTCCTTCTCTATAGAGAAAAATGGGAAAATTTGCTGTATTATAACCATCATGGAGGTAGGATGTATGGGACGAAGCAAAGTAAATTCCATGAATAACATTACTTACACATAACTCCTGGACAAACACCTGCAACCGGCATTTTACTTCATCTTCAATATAATATTTCCAAGATGGGAAGATACGCACATACGATTTGACAACATCAAATGCGATAGATGCTAAACTACGACTAGCTGGTTGTGCGTACTCCACAGGAATAAGCGTACTAACCGGTGGAGTTGGGGTTCGTCGTGATAGTACTGGCCCTTTGGGCACTGGAGCTGCCTTACTAACTGCTCTTGTTTGGGAGCTCTGTGGTGGAGATGGTGCTGTGTCAACAGGAACTGGGTTACTATTGGCTGGGGTTAGATTGGGTGAAGCTAGTTCTCTGTCCATCGCAGTAGGGGTACAATCTGCGAGAGTTTGGGTTATGTGTGGTAGGGCTGGTTCTTGTGCATGTACAACCGGGGTGCTATCTCCACCAAGAGGCAACACTGTTTTATTTGAAGACCGTGTTTTTAGTCCGCTAGATACTGGCATCACCCGCTCCAATTCAAATGGCTGATAAACAGGAAACATAGTTGAATGTACAGACATTGTATGAGAGACAGATGCAATAGATAGTGTGGAAAAAAGAGGGCATGAAATAGTTGACATGTATATTGTTTAACTAAAACGGATAGCATGACATAATTTCACATATATGATGTCTATCTAATCTGGATAGCATAGCATAACATAATTCAAAGATATGATGAATAACTAAACAGGATCGCATGACATAATTCACCTACATGTTATCTAAGTAATCAAGATCGCATCATTTAATTCACATATGTGATTTATATGCTAAACAAAGGGCATTCGATATGATGTCTGAACTAAGAACATGGTGTTGAATATTGTGTATATGATGTCTAAACTATGCAATGCAAGACACCGTATGCATGATATGAGCATTATAACCGTGCCAAGTTAGAGCATACACCTCAGTGGGGGAATAGGACTGGTCATCTGCCTCTGAATCCATCTCTGAGGAGCTATCGGGACCCAACAAGAGATCTGCTTCGACAGGTAGCATTGCTACTCTGAAGGCCTTGTTTTCACTCCAGATTTTTCCATCTCCTACCCAAATGGCTGATTCACAGGAAGAGTATTTTAATGTACAAACATTGTCGACAAATGGAAATGTAATGAAGAAAAGGATGGGCAAGATATCATTCAAATATATGATGCATGGTTAAACAGGATGGCATTGCACATTTCACATATATTATGGCTGGCTAAAAGACATGAGACTGCATAATTCCCATATATGATATAGAAACTAAACATGTGGCATTATAGAACATGTCTAAACTAAGCAGATGACATATATGATGTCAAAAGTAGGCACTGCAAGGCAACATATGCATGATATGACTAACATCATCATGCCAAGTTAGAGCAAACACCTTGGGGGGTAAATAGGAGTGGTCAGCGGCGTCTGAATCCGCCTCAGAACAGATATCTTCCTCTAGATTACAATCTGGAGATGGGTGGGGAGGGTCTGCCATTGAACCCACCATGGAGCGATGTCTGCATGACATTGTATTGCCGCGCAAAACTCTTCTCTTTTTCTCTACATGTTCAGCATGACTGTGTACAATATCTGACATGCATACGAAAAAATATGGTGAGATTATGTAAGGAGAGCATGCAGAAATTTAGAGTGATGGTAACAACCAGTGGATCAATGTTTTTCCATCGAACCAAAATAGCCCTAATGGATCGACGTGAACGTATAGTAATAAGTGATGCAACAAGTGTACAACCTGTTTGCCGTAGCCGTCGACCTCAGCATCATTGGGTAGGTCGCTGAAGCAGTTGAGGCAGAGGTGGCTATCGAAGGTGTGTGGAGGAAGATCTGAGGAATCTGTAGACGGCGTCCAGGGCTCTGCTCTGTTGTGATGGATCGTTCTGTCGTTGGAGCAGCTCCGGTGAGCCGTAAGACGTCAAGGCTGAAGCAGCACAAGACAAACATCATCACTCTCAAGTGCGATTCTAATAGCATCTCCAATGGATGATGTAAAATTACCATCACCAAAAACTACCTGACTACAACAGATGAGGTAAAAACTGTTGACTCTAAACTTAACTGCCGAAACTGAAATTTACTGTGGAATCTGAATGCTACTGTCGAAACTGAACGCAATGGTAGCAGAGAGGCACTTGCCATGTAGTTTAGGGAGGGCCTGCAGTTCATCTTCAACCTACACGCCCCTGAGCCGCCAGCCACCACCTGCCGAACCGCCGGCCCCAGCGCCGCCTCGCCGCCCCAAAATAACTCGCCACCGCCGCCCCAGCCAGCCCTCTAGCCCCCCGCCCCCACCCTGAACCCTAAGATAAGGGTACCTCTCCCGCGAGCCCCCGTCCCCGCTACGGGTGGTTCTTCCTTAACTCTGGCGAGCCCCCCAACCCCTAAAAATTGACTGACCCAAAAGTCGATTCAGTCGACTGAAGTGTGGCTTAATCAGAGCAGAGCAGCAGCATGAGCGAGGGGGAGAGCAGCAGCAGTAGGTGGGCGAGCGAGCGATCGAGCGAGAGCCGGAGCAGCAGCAGCGCGAGCGAGCAAGCGAGAGACGGAGCAGCAGTAGCAGCACATCCGACTGGTATGGACGCTGCCGCCAAAGGGGCCTCGCACTGGGGGAGAGCCGCCGTGGAGATGTCGCCCGTGGCACCGGCTTCAAGGTAGCCGCTCCATGGGGGTGCGGGATGGAGCACCATCGGCGCCGGGAGGTCGAGTTAAGGAGAAGGTGCGATGCGATGAGTGTACAACCTCTTTGGTGGCGCCGAGTAGGCCTCGGCTTCTTAGGAGTCGGTGAGGATGTTGCGGTTCCGGTGGAGCAGGTTAAGGCGGCGCTGTGGGGATGGGGCAGCCGCGATAGACAAGGCAATCGTCGGGGCAGCTCCTTGGAGGTGGAGGATGAGGCGGCTGAACCGGCGGGACGGCGAGATGGACGACGGGTCCTCATCCGGGGAGGTAGATGAGGGACGTCGAGCTGTTGCGGTGGACGACCTCGTCGGGGAAGAGGCTCCGGCTGGGCAGCGGTGACGTGGCGGATGGAGGAGGGTGGGGTTTCGCGGCTGGAGCGGAGAGGTTATGGCGGCCTGGGATTTCGAATGGCAAAAAGGGGGCGATGGGAGGGGGTGAAGCATGACTTAGGGACGCGCTTTTCCAAAATGTAGGGTGTGTTACAAAAGTACCCCCCACCAATTTGAAGTAGCGGCCCTTTCGGCTCAAGGTTAGAAGGGGGATTTCGCGTGTCGGGATTTGGCAGCTGGAGGGAGTTTTCGCACGTGTTGTAATTTCGGGATAGCAAGGCGCGGGTTGTGAAGGCGCTAGTTTTGGGAGCACGATATCTGAATTTTCGGGATATAACAAGACGCGGGTTGAATTTTAGGGACAAGCCTAACATGTAGTAATATTGTACTTGTACGTACCAAATCAATTCACACTTCCCTCAACCAAAAAGAAAACAAAAAAAAATAAAACTATTCACACCACACAAAGAGAGAGTCTTGCCCCGTTTTACTATACAAATGCTATTCAAAGCTACTCCCTCCTTCCATCTATATAGGGCCTAATGCATTTTTCGATGCTAACTTTGACCAAATATTAGAGCAATGATATATGACATGCAACTTACACAAAGCACACCGTTAAATTCGTCTGTGAAAGGTTCTTTCAATGATATAATTTTCACATTGTGCATGTCATGTACTATTAATCTTGTCAATAGTCAAAGGCGGTCTTAAAAATCTCATTACACCCTATATAGATGGAAGGAGGGAGTATGAATCCATGTTATGTCCGATTAAATTTTTTTGCTTGCTGTATAATGCATGTAACCTACTCATACCAACATTTTAGTGCATTCCAAATGTCTATACTACCGCTGCAATTCGAACTAAATTTGAATTCATTTCTCTATTTCAATAAGAATCTACAATCATGATTGTTGCCAACTTCATCCATCATAGTTTCCTTGCTATCCTCCAGATATAAATTGGACATCCTATAATGCAGGATGGCAGGCACACCATCATCAACAACTCCGTTTTTTTATAAGAGTAGAGATAAAATATATTAAATGTAGTATAACATGTTCATAACCACACCATGTGTATCACCGTTATATATATTCACACATGCGTCGGTTTGAAACACTATGATAAATTCTTCAAATATCTGAATTCGCTTTTTATAATGAAGTATATATGATCTCTATTCGTCTTTTACACCCACACAACCCTCTTATATTTGTAGCTAGCACTAACTTTCTCTTGTGCATGCACACGCCCGCATCCCTCTGACCCTCCCTCAGCATTCTCTAGCTCCATCGCGCAAATTCGTCTTTTCACTTTAGGTCGTTCACCCACGGTGTGTGTAGGCCCCCCAGCTCCTTCTTTACCGCACACATCGATCAATATGCCTCTCTAGCGAGGTGTACCTAGCACAAACACAAGCTTCCCCTCTTCTCTTGTCACCATCCATGCCTCATTCCCACCACTCTTTTCATCGTTCTCGTACTCGCACACTCCTCCCCCTCGATGTAGTATGCCTCTCGTACCACCTCCTACATGCATCCCTCTCTCTCTATCCTTCTCCTCGTGCCTCATTTGCTTCTAACACACACATGCATGTATACCGATCGATCTCCCAACATATACCTAGATCGACTTTAACTACCCCCCATCGATCGACGTACCTCACAAGTTATGTCTCTTCTTTCTCTAACAAAGGGCAATTGATCTTCCTATGTAGTTACGTCTGCTTACCATAGCCACATCGTCCCCCCTAATCATTCGTGCATGCCTCCTGACCCGTCTCTCACACACACGTGCACAGACAACAAGCAACCATCTCCTTTCTTATTGATATTGCGGGCGTTCCCTCCGTTTGTCTAGCAAGCCTATCCCACCATTTGTTAGAAGCAACTCCACTACCACCCCCTCCAACACTCTAGCTCTGTATCTCTCCCAACCTTATTCCTCTCCTGCACATATGCATGGATGCCGATCGATCTCCCTTAATACATGAGGCAAATCGATCTCCTTAATACATGAGGTAGGCCTCTCTCCTCCTCCACACATATACCAGCCATTGTACCTCTATAGTTAATTGGGCCTCCCTCTTCCCCCACCACACACTGATAGTCAAGCGTTGCAGGTAGGTATCCATGCCACAGAGACAAACTGCACATGTCCCATCTCACGTTCCAGTAGGCCAGCCACTCTATATCTTTGACGTGGGCACACACAAATTCGATGGCACTCTTTATCGATCGCGCGCGCACACACACACACACATCATCCCTCTCTTCGATTCTATGGACACCTCAAGCCGATGATACCTCCACTCTCTTCTCGTGGATCGGCCCCTCTATATATATGTTATATCCAGGACTCTATTTCACACACATTGCATATGTTACATTTTTT
>NC_041389.1:62156175-62162515 GCF_002162155.2 Triticum dicoccoides | reverse complement strand
CCCCCCAAAAAAAACTCTCAAGAACCCACACACTATATCTCTCTAGGTTTGTATCTCTCTCACACAACCCCACGTAGGTGGTGTACGTATACAAGAAGAGAATAGGTGCACCATGCACGTACTCACGCTTCGTGCCCAGCCACACCCATGCGGGTACACGGTGGAGCTCATTTCTTTACGAAATGGCAGCCCACATGCTAATTTGAACACCTTTAGCGGTTGTTTACCTAGGGAGGTCGTGTACCACGCGTGCACGAAACAAAGTTCGACTTGACGCGTTGCCGTGTTATTTTTAAATAAAGTTATAGTGCTCAATGGCACGTACACAGAATATAAAACGATTTTTATGGAGAAAAAGGTAGTCCGCTCACTATATACAATGGAGCCTGCCTGCCTGGTTTGTTGCTCTTCAGAGTATCTCACAGAAGGCTGCGGTGGCCTTTCTCTCTCTCACCGTTGGTCACTGATCCGGCAGCATCCCGTCCGTCGGGGGAAAGGGAGTGCGGTGGCCTCTCTCTCTCTCACAGTTGGTCACTGATCCGACCGCATCCTGTCCGCCGGGGGAAAGGGAGGAAGTGCATCGTTTCTTCGTTCGATGACGCCGAGGAAGCATGTCCCGATCTGCGGTACACGCTGTTCTCTCTGACCAAGCTCCGGCACGGCAGGGCCTACGCCACCTGCTCGCAGATTCCGCCCGCCGCCGCTCACCTAGTTACATCCCGACGACCTCCAGGTATCCCCTCCGGCCTTGCTCCACTGCCCGTCTTCCCACGCCGCTGCATGTGGATCTTCCATAGTTCTTTGCCCAAAACGTAGCTTGTCCGGCGTACTTTCCATATTGCATTCTCGTCCTCACACCGTTTTAGACCAACACAACCATGTTGTTATCTTCCCTTAGGACAAGGAATATGCTTCTTTTTTGTCGTTGCATGTGTCAGCTACTGTTATTGGCCAGAAATTGTTTCCTTTCTACCTCTTTTTTTGCAAACAGGGCTATCCATTTCACCTCGTTGCTATTGCAACCTTTTGGTGAACTGCACAAATCACTTTTTTCTTAAGAGTGTTTTGTGTAGTTGTACTAAAATGTCACACGGGCAACGTCTCTACATTTTAGTGCGACTGCACAAAGGGAGATTGGTTTTGCTCTGTCCTCCTCATCCAACTCCGAGCCTAATCTTCTCCAACTAGTTAGTCTTAAGAGAGACTGCAAAGGTGACCGGATTCTATTTGTGTGTTTATTGTTTCATCAGCAGTCCTCTATTATCGTAATCACACTTAATATCTTTGGAACAGGGATGCTCAACTCTATTTTAGTGGAACTGCACAAAATGATCGGAATGTTGCATGCTCCAGACAACTACTTTTTTTCCCAACATGCCTTGTTGATTTAGACAGAGCTGGGGGGACGTTGCTGCCAACGAAAGCATGGATCAATTTTAATTTAACACCTTCTCACAACTCTGTCTTCAATTGTGATGTAATTATTAGCTCTGATCTGCTAATAATTGACATGCATTAGCAAGGAAGTTAGTTTTTTATTGTTTTCGAAAGAGCATCGATGGCAAGACATGCGAAACAAAAGCTGAAATCTCACACCATTGTACAATTTCATGTCACCGGAAAATTATTTGTATAGTATGTCAATTATGTAAACAAATGATGGAAGCTTGATAGCATTGCTAGAAGCCTCTTCATCATCTGGGTCCATGTGCCATGCACAAAATTATACTCCTTCGTTCCTAAATATTTGTCTTTTTACAAATTTCAAACGGGCATACTTTAGAGTGTAGATTCACTCATTTTACTTCGTATGTGTACTCCCTCCGTTCCTAAATATTCTATTCGTCTTTCTAGAGATTTCAACAAGTGACTACAGATGGAGCAAAATGAGTGAATCTACACTCTAAAATATGTCTATATACATCCGTATGTGCCAGTCCATTTGAAATCTCTAAAAAGACAAATATTTGAGTAGTCACTCGTTGAAATCTCTAGAAAGACAAATACTCCAGAGTATATTTAAGAACCAAGGGGGTAGTGCACAACCGCATGGGAGACTCAGCCCGGTCGTTGTGCCGCATTAATAGTGAGTAATGAGCAGTCAAATCATAAGCCCCACCTTTCCCACTGTAAGTTGCTCTGAAGAAGCAACCATCAATATGCTCTTCTTTGAATCCACTCATACTACTCCATCTGTCACTGTTTATACAGCGCGCTTCAGAAAAAAGAAAAAAAATCTGTGGGACCAAGGCGACTAGCGATCGGCCTGAAAAATAGCATTGGTAGTTATAGCACGGCGTCTATTACTAGAGGGAATAATGCGTACACACATGCATGCAGTGCTTCCACCCCGGGTACACACATGCATGCACTTACTCCACTCCGTAGTAGTATAGTACATGGAGAGAAAATTGTGGACTTGATTGCGGTTACCACGCCCTAATTAATTGAGCATTAAACCAAACGCGTCTAAAGTCTCTCTGGTGGTGGAAATGCATTGAGAGAAATGCATCATAATGAAGCGCGCCCTGTAAACTGTGACGGAGGGAGGAGTAGTATGAAGGTGCAAAACCAAGTACGTGTATGGACAGTCGGTCAACGCACCTCCTCTTGGCATATCACTGACATGTGGGACAGGAGTGTGAGCAAACCAATCTCAATTGACGGCAAAGAGCCAAGCCACGGTTCCTTGAGAGAGACGAGGAGCGAGAACACACAGACGGGCTCGCACGGAGGCCAAGATATATTCGAGCATGGTTGGTTGATCGATATCATTCATTACATGTTGGGCTGCCGTTTTCCGCCCTTATCTAGAATAAACGTGTACTTTATCAGAGATAAAAAAATAAGAGTACATACGCTCCACCATGCGGTTTTAGTAGTAGTACTACTCGTACTACTGCACTTGGCTCTTCGCCTCTTCGTGAAGTCGAACAATGATGGTACTCCACATGTTGGGTACTACAGTGTATGCCTCTGACAATCTGACACCGAATGGATTGATGCATGTCCACCGAGGGTAGGTTGCATAGACAAAAGGCGTAAGCGAGCTTCACCTTGTCCTGCAAGCTTCTCCTCGTTCTGCGAGTTGACGGGACACACCAAAAAGTAGTGCTAGTCCATACTCCCTCCTTTCCGGTTAATATGGCTTAATCTTTTTTGCGGGTAAATGAGAGAGCTTTATTCATATATAAGCATTCTTAGGACGATCAGCCAAGACACTGGTCACTAGGAAGCGAGGTACCCCGCAAAAAAAGTAGGAAGCGAGGTGTTTCATCAAGCCAGCTCTCGGCCACATTCAAAGTGCAGCAAGCATGGTTCGCACGAAGATGCGCCACAAGGTTTGCTGACCTGTTTACATGCTGAATAACAAAAAAAGAGGAAATATTACCGAGCGCTACTATTTGTAACATGATATGAGCTAGAATTAAGCGAGAATTGTGGCGAGTGTTCCATGCAATCAACTTCCATTATCACATGCGAGAACCCTCGAAGAGAACCAAATGTGTTGAAGATTGCTTTATCACATTTTAAAATTATAATAAGAGTGCAGACGCTCCTCCATCCGTTTCCTAGTACTAGTATAGTACGTACCTTTATAGACTATAGTAGTAGTACTAGTAAACTTTGCGCTTGGCTGTTCGCCTATTCGGGAAGTTGAACAATAATAGCACTAGTAGTATGGTGTATGCTTCTGGCAATCTGACACCGAATTAACTGTTGCACGTCCACCGCCTGAGCGAGGGAGAGCTTGCATTAGTCAAAAGTTTCTCCTTGTCCTGCGAGCCATCGAGCGCAAGCTTCTCCCGTCCTGTAACCTTCTCCTCGTTCGTCAAGTTGACGGGACACAACAAAGTAATGCTAGTCCATACTGCCTCCTCTCCAGTTAATATGGCTTAATTTCAAACGAGATAAATACACTGTCTGTCACTGTATATTTGTAAAAATACGGCCAGTGGACTTCATAATACGCTCATTGCGCTCAATATATATATTTTACGGTGTTTATACGGTCACTAGCTCACCCTGACTGAGTATGTGTGTGCATGCACGTGTAGGTTGAGCACTTGAGCGTGACCGTGTGTGTTCCGTCGTGTGCTCGGACATGCATGCATTAGGGCGTCGCACGCGTTTTTGCGTCCATGTGTACGTGTGACTGTTGCATACACGTAGGGGGAGTACGTGTAGGGGCCACTAAGGAGCAATCAAATCACACAGTAAGTTAGTCGGAAGAAGCAACCATCATTTCACTCTTGAACGACACGTACGCAATATAAAATGGTTGATATGGAGAGAAAAAGAAAACCACTATATATACACTAGCAGGAGCCTAAGCTACAAGCCTTCTTGCTTAGGTTGCTCTCTTCACAAGCATAGAACGACGGGCCTGATCCCGCAGCTGGGGGAAGGGAACAATGTTCTGCGTAGATGCGGTCGACATCGGCGAGGGAGAAAACCCACACTCGGTGCGTCCCAATCGGGGGTCACCGCGGTATGGGCCGATGCCGCGTCCCAACCTCCCTTCTAGCTACAGCCCGACATCCCAGGTAGTCCATCTTCCTTTTGGAGCCGGCTTGCTCCACTGCCGTAGCTCCATCTCCATGTCGATCTTTCTCTACTTCTACCGGCTTCTACTTGCGATGAGTTTATGTCTCATGAACTAGTGCCAGTACTAGTATTCTAATCACACTTCTTCAATATCTTTGCCATTAGGGATGCTCAGGTCGATTTTAGTGGAACTGCACAAAAGCATCGTATGATCCCAGTGTGCCAGCCGTCTTTCCTTCGATAGGTTCTACCTAGCCAGGAAATTAAATCATGTTTAGGGTTTAGGGTTTAAGTCGTAGTGACCCCATCAGTAGTTTTTCTTTCGTACATGCTCTCACAACTTTTTTCTTTAGTTGTGAAGTAAATATTGGCTATGATCTGTGAATCATTGAGATGCATCAGCATGTGTGTTAGTTTTCCTTTGTATTTGATGGAATGTTGTAACGGGGCAACCTTGGAATAGGAATGAAAATGGAGTGGAAAGTTTCCGTTTTTCCGGAGAAAAAATGGAAACGGAGAGAAACCAACGTTTCGTTTCGTTGGATCGCGCCATCGAGCAAAACCAACATTTAAATCACGTCTGTCGTGTTCGTGTCTCACCCTCCTCCACGGCTCGACCCAACACGGTCGCTCGGCATGCCACTCACCACAAACTGAGTATACGATAACTTTCTTGCCTGCTTGTCGATGGATCGCGCCATGGAGTACTAGCACTACTGGAAGAGATTGACGATTTGGGGGAGGACAGCTAGCTGTAGCACGGACTCCCAAGAACTTTTTACATGCATGTTGTAGCCGGCTATTGCGACCTTGGAACACAGAGCAGCCGCGTGCACTCAGAAGCGGCGCGGGCGACGCTCTCTCGGCTAGCGCGCTACTTCAATGTCGGCGCCAGTGACAGGTCACGTCCGCTCTGGCCGGGCATGAATGCGGCACTGACCATTTCAGGCGGGAAGCACGCGCGGGTGTTGAAGAGGGTGTTGGGGAACATAGTAATTTCAAAAAATATCCTACGCACACGCAAGATCATGGTGATGCATAGCAACAAGAGGGAAGAGTGTTGTCCACGTACCCTCGTAGACCGAAAGCGGAAGCGTTAGCACAACGCGGTTGATGTAGTCGTACGTCTTCACGATCCGACCGATCAAGTACCGAACGCACGGCACCTCCGAGTTCAGCACACGTTCAGCCTGATGACATCCCTCGAACTCCGATCCAGCACGCTATACCTAGAGGATAGGGATAGAGGAAGAGGGAAAAATCGAAATGAAATAAATAAAGAATAAAGCCAAAAAAATAAGTCGAAGATAGAAGAGCCCAGATTCCAAATGAAGAAATGGAAACTCGAAAAGGATCCTTCTGATTCTCAAAGAATGAGGGGCGATTGATACCGAGAAAGATTTCTTCTTATTATAAGACGTGATTTGATCTGCATATGTTTGGTAAAAGAACAATCTTCTCCTTTAATCATATCATAAATGGAAAGTGTGAGGGAGAGTTTCTTCAGCATGACAGCATGGTGACGATGTTGATGTTCTACCGATGTAGGGCTTCGCCTAAGCACCGCTACAGTATTATCGAGGTGGACTATGGTGGAGGGGGGGGGGCACCGCACACGGCTAAGAGATCAATGATCAATTGTTGTGTCTCTAGGGTTCCCCCCTGCCCCCGTATATAAAGGAGCAAGGGGGGAGGCCGGCCGGCCCTTGCAGGGCGCGCCAGGAGGAGGAGTCCTCCTCCTAGTAGGAGTAGGACTCCCCTCTTTCCTACTCCTACTAGGAAGGGGAAAGGA
>NC_041389.1:62118275-62155548 GCF_002162155.2 Triticum dicoccoides | reverse complement strand
AATCACCCGGAGCACTTCTGGTGTCCGAATATAGTCGTCCAATATATCAATCTTTCTATCTCGACCATTTTGAGACTCCTCGTCATGTCCGTGATCACATCCGGGACTCCGAACAACCGTCAGTACATCATAACATATAAACTCATAATAAAACTGTCATCGTAACGTTAAGCGTGCGGACCCTACGGGTTCGAGAACTATGTAGACATAACCGAGACATGTCTCCCATCAATAACCAATAGCGGAACCTGGATGCTCATATTGGCTCCCACATATTCTATGAAGATCTTTATCGGTCAGACCGCATAACAACATATCTTGTTCCCTTTGTTATCGGTATGTTACTTGCCCGCGATTCGATCGTCGGTATCTCAATACCTAGTTCAATCTCGTTACCGGCAAGTCTCTTTACTCGTTTCGTAATACGTCATCCCACAACTAACTCATTAGTTGCAATGCTTGCAAGGCTTAAGTGATGTGCATTACCGAGAGGGCCCAGATACCTCTCCGACAATCGGAGTGACAAATCCTCATCTCGAAATACACCAACCCAACAAGTACCTTCGGAGACACCTGTAGAGCACCTTTATAATCACACAGTTACGTTGTGACGTTTGGTAGCACACAAAGTGTTCCTCCGGTAAACGGGAGTTGCATAATCTCATAGTCATAGGAACATGTATAAGTCATGAAGAAAGCAATAACAGAATACTCAACGATCGTGTGCTAAGCTAATGGAATGGGTCAAGTCAATCACATCATTCTCCTAATGATGTGACCCCATTAATCAAATGGCAACTCATGTCTATGGCTAGGAAACATAACTATCTTTGATCAACGAGCTAGTCAAGTAGAGGCATACTAGTGACACTCTGTTTGTCTATGTACTCACACATGTATCATGTTTCCGGTTAATACAATTCTAGCATGAATAATAAACATTTATCATGAAATAAGGAAATAAATAATAACTTTATTATTGCCTCTAGGGCATATTTCCTTAAGTCTCCCTCTTGCACTAGAGTCAATAATCTAGTTCACATCACCATGTGATTTAACACCAATAGTTCACATCTTTATGTGATTAGTTCACATCTCCATGTGACTAACACCCAAAGGGTTTACTAGAGTCAATAATCTAGTTCACATTGCTATGTGATTAACACCTAAAGAGTGATCATGTTTTGCTTGTGAGAGAAATTTAGTCAACGGGTCTGCCAAATTCGGATCCGTATGTATTTTGCAAAATTCTATGTCTACAATGCTCTGCATGGAGCTACTCTAGCTAATTGCTCCCACTTCCAATATGTATCCAGATTGAGACTTAGAGTCATCTGGATTAGTGTCAAAACTTGCATCGACGTAACCCTTTACTATGAACCTTTTTGTCACCTCCATAGTCGAGAAACATATCCTTATTCCACTAAGGATAATTTTGACCGATGTCCAGTGATCAACTCCTAGATCACTATTGTACTCCCTTGCCAAAATCAGTGTAGGGTATACAATAGATCTGGTACACAGCATGGCATACTTTATAGAACCTATGGCCGAGGCATAGGGAATGACTTTCATTCTCTTTCTATCTTCTGCCGTGGTCGAGCTTTGAGTCTTACTCAATTTCACACCTTGTAACACAGGCAAGAACTCTTTCTTTGACTGTTCCATTTTGAACTACTTCAAAATCTTGTCAAGGTATGTACTCATTTAAAAAACTTATCAAGCGTCTTGATATATCTCTGTAGATCTTGATGCTCAATATGAAGTAGCTTCACTGAGGTCTTTCTTTGAAAAAACTCCTTTCAAACACTCCTTTATGCTTTGCAGAATAATTCTACATTATTTCTGATCAACAATATGTCATTCACATATACTTATCAGAAACGCTATAGTGCTCCCACTCACTTTCTTGTAAATACAGGCTTTTCCGCAAGTCTGTATAAAACTATATGCTTTGATCAACTTATCAAAGCGTATATTCCAACTCTGAGATGCTTGCACCAGTCCATAGATAGATCGCTGGAGCTTGCATACTTTGTTAACACCTTTAGGATTGACAAAACCTTCTGGTTGCATCATATACAACTCTTCTTTAACAAATCTATTAAGGAATGCAGTTTTGTTTATCCATTTGCCAGATTTCATAAAATGCGGCAATTGCTAACATGATTCGGACAGACTTAAGCATAGATACGGGTGAGAAACTCTCATCGTAGTCAACACCTTGAACTTGTCGAAAACCTTTCGTGACAATTCTAGCTTTGTAGATAGTAACACTACTATCAGCGTCCGTCTTCCTCTTGAAGATCCATTTATTTTCTATGGCTTGCCGGTCATCGGGCAAGTCAACCAAAGTCCACACTTTGTTCTCATACATGGATCCCATCTCAGATTTCATGGCCTCAAGCCATTTTGCGGAATCTGGGCTCACCATTGCTTCTTCATAGTTCGTAGGTTCATTATGGTCTAGTAACATGACTTCCAGAACAGGATTACCGTACCACTCTGGTGCGGATCTTACTCTGGTTGATCTACGAGGTTTAGTAACAACTTGATCTGAAGTTCCATGATCATCATCTTTAACTTCCTCACTAATTGGTGTAGGTGTCAAAGGAACATATTTCTGTGATGAGCTACTTTCAAATAAGGGAACAGGTACAGTTACCTCATCAAGTTCTACTTTTCTCCCACTCACTTCTTTCAAGAGAAACTCCTTCTCTAGAAAGGATCCATTCTTAGCAACGAATGTCTTGCCTTCGGATCTGTTATAGAAGGTGTACCCAACAGTTTCCTTTAGGTATCCTATGAAGACACATTTCTCCGATTTGGGTTCGAGCTTATCAGGTTGAAGCTTTTTCACATAAGCATCGCAGCCCCAAACTTTCAGAAATGACAACTTTTGTTTCTCGCCAAACCACAGTTCATAAGGGGTCATCTCAACAGATTTTGATGGTGCCCTATTTAACGTGCATGCGGCTATCTCTAAAGCATAACCCCAAAACGATAGCGGTAAATCAGTAAGAGACATCATAGATCACACCATATCTAGTAAAGTACGATTACGACGTTCGGACACACCATTACGCTGTGGTGTTCCGGGTGGCTTGAGTTGCGAAACTATTCCGCATTGTTTCAAATGTAGACCAAACTCGTAACTCAAATATTCTCCTCCACGATCAGATCATAGAAACTTTATTTTCTTGTTACGATGATTTTCAACTTCACTCTGAAATTCTTTGAACTTTTCAAATGTTTTAGACTTATGTTTCATTAAGTAGATATACCCATATCTGCTCAAATCATCTGTGAAGGTCAGAAAATAACGATACTTGCCGTGAGCCATAACACTCATCGGACCTCATACATCAGTATGTATTATTTCCAATAAGTCAGTTGCTCGCTCCATTGTTCCGGAGAACGGAGTCTTAGTCATCTTCCCCATGAGGCATGGTTCGCAAGCATCAAGTCATTCATAATCAAGTGATTCCAAAAGTCCATCAGCATGGAGTTTCTTCATGCGCTTTACACCAATATGACCTAAACTGCAGTGCCACAAATAAGTTGCACGATCATTATTAACTCTACATCTTTTGGCTTCAATATTTATGAATATGTATATCACTACGATCGAGATCCAACGAACCATTTTCATTGGGTGTGTAACCATAGAAGGTTTTATTCATGTAAACAGAACAACAATTATTCTCTAACTTAAATGAATAACTGTATTGCAATAAACATGATCAAATCATATTCATGCTCAATGCAAACACCAAATAACATTTATTTAGGTTCAACACTAATCCCGAAAGTATAGGGAGTGTGCGATGATGATCATATCAATCTTGGAACTACTTCCAACACACATCGTCACTTCACCCTTAACTAGTTTCTGTTCATTCTGCAACTCCCGTTTCGATTTACTACTCTTAGCAACTGAACCAGTATCAAATATCGAGGGGTTGCTATAAACACTAGTAAAGTACACATCAATAACATGTATATCAAATATACTTTTGCTCACTTTGCCATCCTTGTTATCCGAAAAATACTTGGGGCAGTTCCGCTTCCAGTGACCAGTCCCTTTGCAGTAGAAGCACTTAGTCTCAGGCTTAGGTCCAGACTTGGGCTTCTTCACTTGAGCAGCAACTCGCTTGCCGTTCTTCTTGAAGTTCCCTTTCTTCCCTTTGCCCTTTTCTTCAAATTAGTGGTCTTGTCAACCATCAACACTTGATGTTTTTCATGATTTCTACCTTCGTCGGTTTCAGCATCACGAAGAGCTTAGGAATCGTTTCCGTTAACCCTTGCATATTATAGTTCATCACGAAGTTCTACTAACTTGGTGATGGTGACTAGAGAATTCTGTCAATCACTATCTTATCTGGAAGATTAACTCCCACTTGATTCAAGCGATTGTAGTACCCAGACAATCTGAGCACCTGCTCAATGCTTGAGCTATTCTCCTCCATCTTTTAGCTATAGAACTTGTTGGAGACTTCATATCTCTCAACTCGGGTATTTTCTTGAAATATTAACTTCAACTCCTAGAACATCTCATATGGTCCATGATGTTCAAAACGTCTTTGAAGTCCCGATTCTAAGACGTTTAAGCATGGTGCACTAAACTATCAAGTAGTCATCATATTGAGCTAGCCAAACGTTCATAACATCTGCATCTGCTCCTACAATAGGTCTGTCACCTAGCGGTGCATCAAGGACATAATTCTTCTGTGCAGCAATGAGGATAAACCTCAGATGACGGATCCAATCCGCATCATTGCTACTAACATCTTTCAACTTAGTTTTCTCTAGGAACACATATAAAACATAGGGAAGCAACAACGCGAGCTATTGATCTACAACATAGATATGCTAATACTACTAGGACTAAGTTCATGATAAATTAAAATTCAATTAATCATATTACTTAAGAACTCCCACTTAGATAGACATCCCTCTAATCATCTAAGTGATCACGCGATCCAAATCAACTAAAGCATAACCGATCATCACGTGAAATGGAGTAGTTTTCAATGGTGAACATCACTATGTTGATCATATCTACTATATGATTCATGCTTGACCTTTCGGTCTCAGTGTTCTGCGGCCATATCTGCATATGCTAGGCTCGTCAAGTTTAACCTGAGTATTCTGCGTGTGCAAAACTGGCTTGCACCCGTTTGTAGATGGACGTAGAGCTTATCACACCCGATCATCACGTGGTGTCTAGGCACGACGAACTTTGGCAACGGTGCATACTCAGGGAGAACACTTTTATCTTGAAATTTAGTGAGAGATCATCTTATAATGCTACCGTCAATCAAAGCAAGATAAGATGCATAAAAGATAAACATCACATGCAATCAAAATATGTGACATGATATGGCCATCATCATCTTGTGCCTTTGATCTCCATCTCCAAAGCATCGTCATGATCTCCATCGTCACCGACATGACACCATGATCTCCATCATCTTGATCTATATCAATGTGTCGTCACATGGTCGTCTCGCCAACTATTGCTCTTGCAACTATTGCTATCACATAGCGATAAAGTAAAGCAATTATTTGGCGCTTGCATCTTATGCAATAAAGAGACAACCATAAGGCCTATGCCAGTTGCCGATAACTTCAACAAAACATGATCATCTTATACAACAACTTATATCTCATCACATCTTGACCATATCACATAACAATATGCCCTCCAAAAACAAGTTAGACGTCCTCTACTTTGTTGTTGCAAGTTTTACGTGGCTGCTACGGGCTTAGCAAGAACCGTTCTTACCTACGCATCAAAACCACAACGATAGTTTGTCAAGTTGGTGCTGTTTTAACCTTCACAAGGACAGGGCGTAGTCACACTCGGTTCAACTAAATTTCGAGAAACTGACACCTGCCAGCCACCTATGTGCAAAGCACATCGGTAGAACCAGTCTCGCGTAAGTGTACTCGTAATGTCGGTCTAGGCCACTTCATCCAACAATACCGCCGAACCAAAGTAAGACATGCTGGTAAGCAGTATGACTTATATCTCCCACAACTCACTTGTGTTCTACTCGTGCATATAACATCAAGGCATAAAACCAGGCTCGGATGCCACTGTTGGGGAACGTAGTAATTTCAACAAATTTCCTATGCACACGCAAGATCATGGTGATGCATAGAAACGAGAGGGGAGAGTGTTGTCCATGTACCCTCATAGACCGAAAGAGGAAGCATTAGCACAACGCGGTTGATGTAGTCGTACGTCTTCACGATCCGATCGATCAAGTACCGAACGCACGGCACCTCCGAGTTCAGCACACGTTCAGCCCGATGACGTCCTTCGAACTCCGATCCAGCTGAGTGTTGAGGGAGAGTTTTGTCAGCATGACGGTGCGGTGACGATGTTGATGTTCTCCCGACGTAGGGCTTCACCTAAGCACCGCTATAGTATTATCGAGGTGGAATATAGTGGAGGGGGGCACTGCACACGGCTAAGAGATCAATGATCAATTGTTGTGTCTCTAGGGTGCCCCCCTGTCCCCGTATATAAAGGAGCAAGGGGGGAGGCCGGCCGGCCCTTGCAGGGCACGCCAGGAGGAGGAGTCCTCCTCCTAGTAGGAGTAGGACTCCCCTCTTTCCTACTCCTACTAGGAGGGGGAAAGGAAGGGGGAGAGGGGGAAGGAAAGGGGGGCACCGCCCGCCCTCTCCTAGTCCAATTTGGACCAGAGGGGGAGGGGGCGTGCAGCCCTCCCTGGACGCCCCTCTCTCTCTCCACTAAGGCCCATAAGGCCCATTACTTCTCCCGGGGGGTTCCAGTAACCCTCTCGCACTCCGGTTTTCTCCGAAATCACCCGGAACACTTCCGGTGTCCGAATATAGTCGTGCGATATATCAATCTTTATGTCTCGACCATTTCGAGACTCCTCGTCATGTCCGTGATTACATCCGGGACTCCGAACAATCTTTGGTACATCATAACATATAAACTCATAATAAAACTGTCATCGTAACGTTAAGCGTGCTGACCCTACGGGTTCGAGAACTATGTTGACATGACCGAGACACGTCTCCGGTCAATAACCAATAGCGGAACCTGGATACTCATATGGGCTCCCACATATTCTACGAAGATCTTTATCGGTCAGACCGCATAACAACATACGTTGTTCCCTTTGTCATCGGTATGTTACTTGCCCGAGATTTGATCGTCGGTATCTCAATACCTAGTTCAATCTCGTTACTGGCAAGTCTCTTTACTCGTTCCGTAATACATCATCCCGCAAATAACTCATTAGTTGCAATGCTTGCAAGGCTTAAGTGATGTGCATTACCGAGAGGGCCCAGAGATACCTCTCCGACAATCGGAGTGACAAATTCTAATCTCGAAATACGCCAACCCAACAAGTAACTTCAGAGACACCTTTATAATCACCCAATTACGTTATGATGTTTGGTAGCACACAAAGTGTTCCTCCGGTAAACGGGAGTTGCATAATCTCATAGTCATAGGGACATGTATAAGTCATGAAGAAAGCAATAATAGAATACTCAACGATCATGTGCTAAGCTAACGGAATGGGTCAAGTCAATCACATAATTCTCCTAATGATGTGACCCCATTAATCAAATGACAACTCATGTCTATGGCTAGGAAACATAACTATCTTTGATCAACGAGCTAGTCAAGTAGAGGCATACTAGTGACACTCTGTTTGTCTATGTACTCACACATGTATCATGTTTCCGGTTAATACAATTCTAGCATGAATAGTAAACATTTATCATGAAATAAGGAAATAAATAATAACTTTATTATTGCCTCTAAGGCATATTTCCTTTAGAGGGTTTGGGTTTGTCAGGACCGGCCGTGGCAGCGGTCCGGATGTGCGCAAACAAGAGATGTTGTACGTTAATATTGTTGCGTATATAATTAACAACATAATTAATGTGCCAGTTGGACAAATATGATTGTAGATGGAGATGGAAATTGAATTTTATGTAAACACGGATGTGCATGTCTATGTCTATGTGTGTGTGGGCGACGACTCTGCAACCTGGAAGCGGGGGCGTGTTTTTGATCGAGTTTTCTTTCTTGGTACGTTAGAAAATCAGTTTGTCTAATTCACATCTAGATGTTATTTAAGGATATCACATCTAAGCTCCCACAAGTATATAATGTAGCAACAAGAAACAAAAAAACTAGGAAAAAAATAGACCACAAACAGAGTGGGCATCAACTTAGATGTGACATAACTATGTCACATCTAGATGTGTCCTAGACAGACCCTTAAAAAATTGTCCACCAGTTTTCGTTTCTTTTTTCCGAGAACGCGCGTATTCTATTTAAAACCACTGCTATGAAGAGATTTTTTTACTCCATTATAGCCTCTTGTTTGATAGAGTTTCTCGCGTCTCGCTCTCTCACCCTCTCCATATCAAAACAAGATGACAGTGTCCACTCTATCTCTCTACTCACCGGTGGTCACAGATCTGGCCGAATCCCGTCCGCTGCGGGAGGTGAGGAGGTGCAGCGTTGACGTTGTCGCCGTCGGCGACGGAGGAAGCCGATGCGCACCGTCCTCTCCGAGCCGGTGCTGGCACGGACGAAGATCCTCCGCGCCCTCGTTCGCTGCTGTCGTGTGGGCAGATCCCGCCCGCCCGCCTAAACGACATCTCGCCCACCTGAGGTATAACTTCTTGTACTGGTCCAGCTCCCCAGGTTGCTGCGTGCGGGTTTTCTTCTATGGGACTACTCCCCAGCTCCCCATGCATAGTAGCTAGGGTTCGTCGGCTTGTCCAACATCACCTACTAGTACTATTATAGAGGAAATGCCACTCGAAAAGTTGTCCTGATTTATGCCTCGGTGGAGGTATACATGTTGTTTCGACAAAAAGTACATGGTGGTTGTGCGGTCATTGTCCATATGGTGGTAGTACTATCACTGGTTAAATGAAGAAATGCTTTTTTTTCTCGGGTATCCTGGTTTAGTTACCATCAAGATAATTATGATGCTTCGATTTATTCGTGTACTTTTCATTAATTCTTATTGACAATTGGGATGTCGTTGCTAACCCTTTTTTATATTTTTGGAAACAGCGATGCGTGTCTCCATACCCAAGCATGTCTTCCTCAATTTTAGTGTAACTGCACAAAATTGGATGGCCATTGTTGTTCCGCCTCACTGTCCTCTGCCACGTGGTTCTTCCTTCCTCAAGCTCGATTACTGAGAAGAAACAGACCACAGTGAGGATTTGTCAAACTTCATAGGTGCCTCACCCAAACTTGATGCCAAATGGATGATGCATCAACACGATGACCTATAGATGCTCATGGTTGCGCCTCATGGTTGCGTCGGCTGGTGAAGCTGATCGATTTTCAATGAAAAACAAGCTATCTTCCATCAGTGCTCTTTGCTTGTTACGCACAAAGATAATATCCTTCGTCAGTTCACCTTGGTTGCGTTGGAGACGCAGTCGTCTTTCACGTTGGTGCAATTTTATCACACAATTGGCTATGAACCAAATGTTTTCTCGAAGAAGGATCGACGTTGGTACTAAGAGCATAAGTTTTGTATTGATTTCTAAGCCTTCTCACAACTTTGTCTCCAGCTCCCCTGTAATTTTATTTGTCCAGCTATTAATTTTGATTTAAAAAATGGTGTGGACGAAAAACCCGGATGGACGTAGTAGCCCTCCATTTTTATTTACTCCGCATATTAGATTTGACTGAAGTCAAACTTTGTAATACTCTCAAACCTTTCCGATAATTGAAATTAAAATTCTTTATTTGTACACACTCTCACACGTTTCCGATAATTTGGCGCATGTGTGGTTGTTCACTTAAGGGAGGGTAGTGTACCACACATGAAGGACAGGAAGTGCGACCAGGACGCGTGCGCGTGGATCGTTAGTTCATCGGAAGTAGTACTAGTTTTCTTCACTGTACATTAAATAAAGAGTTTCGTTTCGTGCTTACACAATTTAAAACGATTGTTATGGAGAGAATAAGAAAACCACTCCACTATATATTAGTCGTATACACAAGAGTACTATATGGACACAGCTTCATTGACTTAGTGCACCTGCCTTTGGATTTATGACAGGTGGGCCCAAAATTTGGCTGGCTCACCTGTCATACAGCCAAAAGCAGGTGCAGTGAAGGCACCAGAGCTCCGTCCGTACTACAGTAGTATATATATAAGCGGGAGCCTCAGCGCTTGTTCGCTAGGGTTTGCACTCTCCACACGCTCGCCGCACTACATATATGTTACACGCTGGAGGCTCAGCGTTCATTTGCTAGGGTTTGCTATATTCACAGTCTCTCACCCTCTCTTCACCAGATCTAAACAAGACTGCGTTGGCCTCTTGTATCTCTCTCCCCCCTCACAGCTGGTGGAGGCATTCGTATCCCGTCACACCGGGAAGGGGAGGAGGTGCAGCGTTCACTCTATCGCCTTCGGCGAGGGAGGCAATCCACTGCCGGCTGCGCTGTTCTCTTTCACCCTGCGCCTGTGCGGGAGGGCCACCGACCCCTTTTTACTCGCTGCCCTATGTAGTGTGGGCAGATTCAGCCTCCCGCCGCACGCCTTGCCACATCCCGACGACCCTAAGGTATAAGTTTCTTTGAAACCGTCGTTGCTCTAGCTGCATGTGGATCTTTTTCGATCTTTAGTTGAATCTAGGTCTTGGTTCAAAGAGGAAAGAAGGGTGCGGTGGGCTGGAGACAGAATCTAGGACGTGGTTCAATAAGGAAAGGAGGGGCAGAAAGTAGTATAGACTGGCTATTCAGCCGCTTTGTAGGTCGAAAAGGGAAAAAGGGGGTAACCTAGTACACACATCTGTAACGAACCAATCTCTTTGTCGAAAAGGGAAAGAAACTAGGGGGTCGGGTAGTTTGTGCAGGACTAGATTTGCTGCCCTCACATAGGAAGAAGGTTCAAAGAGAACAAATATGGGACCAGCGCATATATGCTGCTTGGCTACATACTCTGCATCACCCATTTATACGTGTGGAAGCACATGGTGCTGGCATGTCCCATACAGCTATTTTGCTGTTGTTAATCTAAGAATGCCGCCGGAAAATTGAAGCAATACCACTGTTAAAAGTAAATTACATTTTTTAACGAATGTTATTTCAAGAGAATGTCTCTGTTAATATGAATCAATGCAACCATTTTAGAAATGCTACTGTCCTACTTTGTTTTCCATCCAAGATAAGTTAGATACTTCTTTCTATCACCGTTTGTTTCATCCTCCTTTATCGGCAAGTAATTGTTTCCTTTTTTGCCTCTATTAAAATAGGGGTATCGATTCAACTTGTTGCTATTGTGACATTTTGCTTCGCTACTCGAAACACTTATGTTTTAAGAGTGTTTTGTGAAGTTCAACTTGAATGTCACACCGGTGACTTTGCTTAATTTTGGTGGAACTGCACAAAAGGAGATTGAGATTTGTTTCCAGTCTTCGTGGCGAGTTGTTTCAAATCTTGGTCTCAACCACATGATGTGCAGTGTTCTTTGAGATGTTGTGCTACTTGTTTTGGTACTATTTTAAATAAACATTGAATTCAAGCTATTGTATTGCTGTCTTTTCCCATTAAGTAGTGAACAAAAATGGGACCAACCCAGACATGATGCTTGTTGCTTTGTTATAACAAATTCAGCATCATCCCCTTTATAAGCCAGTAATTGATGCCACTCTCAGAATTAACTACTGAATCTTATTTCAAAACTGCAACACTTATTAGGGATTGGCGGGATTACCATTTTTGTGGCCGCATGTTTCATCCTCCTTTATTAGCCAGTAATTGATTCCTTTTTTGCTGCTGTTTAAACAGGGATATCTATTCAACTTGTTGCTATTGCGACATTTTGGTTCGCTACGTGAAACACTTTGCTTGATTTCAGTGCAACTGCACAAAACGAGATTGGATTTCCTATTCGTGTTGGCTGATTTGTATTTTATCTTGGTCGTCGCATGAAAGGTCAGTACAGGCCTTCATCCACATGTTTGTGCAGTGTGCTTTGAGATGTTGTGCTACTTGTATTGGTATTGTTTTAAATAAATGTTGAATTGAAGCTATTGTATTGCTGTCTTTTCCCATTAAGTAGTGAACAAAAATGGGACCAATCCAGACATGATGCTTGTTATTTTTTACAACAGCTGCATCACCCCCTTTATAAGTAGATGGCAGCACATACTGTTGTTGCACCCACTCTCCCCTAGAACTGTTTATGCTTTTCGTTAATCTAATGCCGCTGGTAAAATTAAGCAATGCCACTCTCAGAATTAATTAACTACTGAATCTTAGTTCAAAACTGCAACACTTGTTAGGAATGGTACTATCCTGCTTTGTAGTTCTTTCTACATGTTTAACCAAGGTATTGTTAAGATAATGTCTCTGTTAAAATGAATCAGTTGCATTGTTTTAGGAATGGTACTTTTCTGCTTTGTCGTTCTTTATACATGTTGAAACAAGGCATTGTTAAGATAATGTCTCATTCAATATGAATGAATCACACTGATGGAAAATTGCTACTCTCCTACTTTGTTTCCCATTAAGATAAAGTAGATCAGTAGATGCTTTTCTTCTCAGTAATTGTTTCCCTTATACCTATTGTTGCTTACAGGGATATCAAAATTAAAGCTCGGTTTTATTCCGACTTCGATTTTAGTTGAACTGCACAAAAGGAGCCAATGTGTCCAAGGAAAACTGCTGCATTACTGGGTCCAGTTGGTCGTTCCACTTTGCAGAAAGATTCAGTCACTGTTTGCGCTACATTACAGAAGGAATGACCGAGAAGCTTTACAGAGTATTATTAGACACCGGTGACATGACTAGTCTGCAGATACCATTGGCAATTTAACAACACATGGAGTGCCTCGGGCAAAAAGTGCCCAAACAAGTACAAGAAGCTACGACAGGACTCCACGATCATAGGCATTACATATTTTGAATGGGAAAAGCTTGTCAAAGTTTAATCATTGATGTTAGCAAGAAGACGTTAGTTTAATATATTGGAATTGGAAAACCTTGTCAAAATTTTCTCATTGATGTTAGCTAGAAGACATGCATTTGATATTTTTGAGTGGGACGCCCTTGCTGTGAGCAGCGTCGAGTGTTTTTTCCTATTCCTGTGTTCATTTTAGAAGTAAATAGTTACTCTGCTGAGATATTCCTGTGTTAAGAGTTTGTTCTGAATATTGTCTATGTAATGCCAGGCCTTGTGTTTGATTGCAAAGTTGAGCTTGGAATGTTGTGGCATGCGGCATCACGAGCTGTTCACCGTGCCTCCTGAGAATAATGCTTCGTATTGTTTTGCATGTCGATCTGATGCCAGTGATTTGCTTGTTAAGAAGATCATCCTCTTCTGTTGTTTCCGTGCTTAAGAAGTTCATCATCTGATGTTTCATTCATAGACTATACGACAAGTCGGGTAGGTTAGACGTGAAACCATATGATCTTCCGACCAACTCATGATATTAGGCCGTGATTGGATCGTCGTTTTCCAACCAAAACCGCTTGTAAAACTGACGCTTGTAAATTAAAGCAAATGGTCTCGGGCGAAGGCGCTTGGTTGGTCGATTTCAACTAGTAAAATATCGGAAGTACTTCACACATGATAAAAACGCTGAACGACACTCGGACAATTGCTAATCAAGTCGTTAGCTGCTGTTTCAGCCTTGCCCATGGATGGCATGATACGCACGTCATGCATGTATCGTCTGGTAATGTCGTCCATATAGCAGTGCTTGTAAAATATACACCGGTCTCTCAAATTACACGAGTAACCCGTCGGTTTTACTTACAGACCTCGGGCCTTCGGTTTCATTATGCCTGTATTTTACGCGTTGTTTCGGATGACGAGTAAATTACACTTGTATGTTAATACATGTTTGAAATAAACCAGAGCTCCCAAGCGCGGCCTTACCGTTTCATGCCATCTCAGTTTCTGGAAGGTGCTCATAGGTGTCCGATGATCCTGGCTTCCTGAGTGAGCAGCGGGCGCTGTATCAGACCATCCATAGGGCCTGCGAGGCCCTCTCCGTTGTCCTTCTAGTTGTTGCGCTCGCCGTGGCACCGAGCATTGTTAACATCGTCAACGAACATGAGGATTCAGGAGATGACTTTATTTTGACTGGATGACACTAGGGACCCACTAGGGCCATAGCCGTACGTACGCAAGTGCCTCCTTATTATGTACAACTATATTTTTTTTGCTTTTCCTGGTTTCCTGACATCACGGTCCCACACCACTGTCAACCTATGTAGTCAATATAAACGAGAGAATTGCACAAGGTGCGGCCGACAGCTGGGACCAAGCAGCTCGAGCAGTATTTGTGTTTTTGAGGCATGAGCACTGGAGAGTTTTTCTTGGCGATGATTTCGTTGTTGTTCAGAGGAGAGCAGGGTATTAACTGGGCGGGCTGTGGCCCGTCTAGCCCAGGCCAGATATCTAGCCCAGATACTAATTTTTTCAAGATGAAAATGGCTAGCCCAGCTATACGTCTTTTTGAGGAATACCCAGGCAAGGTCAACTTGTTATTCTCCGCCCCGCTGGGCTGCAAATCTTTCCTAGGAGGGATGCATTAGGCTTAATAGGAAATGAGCTTTAAAAAATAATAAATGAGATGCAATTATAAAAACTGGGCAGTAACTATAAAAAAATGCACCAAACACGAAATTAGTTTATAAAATATTATTTATTGATTTTTAAAATCTTAAATTTTCATTGTTGCGCGCGTGATGTTTCGTTGGATTTTTACATAATAGAAATTTATATTTAATCTGACTAGAAATTTCGGGATAAAATATTTTGGATCCCATCAAAATGTGGGAAATTTTATTGAATTCTGTCTTCAACGGTTGGTTGAAATTATTAATCATTGTCCTAGCTAGAAATTGGGCTGTACTTTTAACAAACTGTCAATGGGCTGTTGTAAATTCCATTAGAATTCAAAAATGGGATGTACATTCTTACAAAACGCAAATGGGCTATAAGTTCTCTGCCACACACTTGTGGGCCTACTAAGTGACGCGTCCCCTAAAAAAATAAGTTGACGTGTATGCAAGGCTTTGTCAACTTATTATAGTCAACACACGGTTCTAGCAGCAGTGGCCGTTGGATGTCTATCCAACGGATGTCGTGCTTCTTCTTCAATCTCGGATATTCTTAGCTTCGGCCGCCCAAAAAATGATTCCTCCCCCTGACATCTGGGGCGCACCGTTTCGGAGGCTGACATGTGGGCCTACTAAGTTGGAGCGTACCAAGGGCTTTGTCAACTTAGTCAATATAAACGATTCTACCTTCAGTGACCGTATGATGTCCATCCAACGGTCGTAGTGCTTCTTCAACCTCTGGTCTTCTTGGTCCAGCTGCCCAAAGCAGCGCCGGTTGTGCCGCCTGCTCCTGCCTCCCGTGGCCGGCTGTGCTGCCGCGGAGGCCTCACCGCCCCCATACTACTCCCACCGCTGGCCAAGCCATCCCTCCACTCACCCACACCCCCTGTTATTCTGTGGCGACGGCAGCCTCACACCGCAGCCGAACCAGTGAACCCTCGTACTCCTCTCCGCGCGGGCTTCCACTGCTGCGTCTTCCCCGGCTCCGCGTCGTCCCCTTCCTAGGCCTCGCCATTGTCCACCGCCCTGGTGCTCTCGGTGCGGCGTGTCAACATGGTCAATGACCGACTTCCATCGGAAGAGTACTATACGTGGAGAGGCTGACAACTGGGTCCACGGTGGCCGCAAGGAAGTGCCTCCTTATTACGCGGAAAATAATTATTCCTCCACCTGACAGCGGTGACCCACCGGACGGGCCACCTTATTTCGCGAAAAAATGTTTCCCCCCTGACTGCAGGGACCCACCGGATGGGCCACCGTATTTCGCGAAAAAAACGTTCGCCCCGCTATCAGCTCGGACCCATCGGAAGTGCCTACTTATTACGCACAAAAAAATGAATACTCCCCCTGCTAGCTGGGACCCACCTTGGTGGGAGGCTGACTTGTGGGCCTACTAAGTTGACGGGGACAGAGGGCTTTGTCAACTTAGTGAATATGAACGATTCTAGCTCCAGTGACCGTACGATGTCCATCCAACGGCTGTAGTGCTTCTTCAACCTCTGGTCTTCTTGCTCCAACCGCCCAAAGCAGCGCCTGTCGTGTCGCCTGCTCCTGCCTCTCGCCTCACCGCCCCCTACTATTCCCACCGCTGGCCAGGCCCTGCGGCGACGACAGCCTCACACCGCAGCCGAACGAGTGAACCCTCATACTCCTCTCCGCGTGGGCATCCACTGCCGCGTCTTCACCGGCTCCGCGTCGTCCCCTTCCTAGGCCTCGCCGTCTTCCACCGCCCTGGTGCTCTCGGCGCGGCGTGGTCAACGTGGTCAAGGAACGACTTCCATCGGACGTGGACTGTACGTGGAGAGGCTGACAGTTGGGTCCACGGCGGCAGCAAGGAAGTGCCTCCTTATTACGCGGAAAATAATGATTCCTCCACCTGACAGCAGGGACCCACCGGACGGGCCACCATATTTCGCAAAAAAATGTTTCCCCCTGACTGCTGGGACCCACCAGCTACACCTTCGCATGCAAGGAAGTGCGTCCGGACAAAAAAATGATTCGCCCCCCTGACTGCTGGGACCCACCAGCTACATCTTCGCACGCAAGGAAGTGCGTCCGGGCAAAAAAAACCAAAACGATTCGCCCCCCTGACTGCTGGGACCCACCAGTTACATCTTCGCAGTCAAGGAAGTGCCTGACAGTCGGGACCCACCTAGTCGAAGCGTACGTAGCGTTGTCATTCTGGTCGCGAATGTGTATGTACATATATACTGGTCGATGTAGAGGCGCGCACGTGTCGTAATAGAGGCGCATACGTGTCGTAGTAGAGGTGCGCACATAGCATGTACACGTACGTACAGCGGCCAGGGTGCAAGAAAGAAAATACGGCCACATACGTACATACGGACAGGGTCTCGAACACATACTCGCGCATACGTATGGCGAGGGCTCGTGTACATGGCTGGGTTGGAACGGAGAAACAACGTCGTTGTCGTGTTCATGGGGAGGCAACGGAATGCGTCGTGTTCATGGGGAGGCCACAGATTGCGTCGTGTTCATGGGGAGGGGTGTGGCGTACCGCAAAACGGAGGAAACAGACCTCCTATGATCAAAATGGGGGTCCTGTTGATCGGGAGGAGTGTGGCGTACCGCAAAACGGAGGAAACGGACCTCCTACGGTCGAAACGGGGGTCCTGTTGATCTGGAGGGGTGTGGCGTACCGCAAAACGGAGGAAACGGACCTCCTACGGTCGAAACATGGCTCCTGTTGATCGGGTGGGGTGTGGTGTACCGCAAAACGGACGAAACGGACCTCCTACGGTCGAAACGGGGGTCCTGTTGATCGGGAGGGGTGTGGTGTACCACAAAACAGACGAAATGGACCTCCTACGGTCGAAATGGGGGTCCTGTTCATCGGGAGGGGTGTGGCGTACCGCAAAACGGGACTCTACGGGATACTGTTCATCTCCACCGTCGACCTCCTCCAGCCTCCACGGGCTCCTGTTCATCCAGCCTCCACCGCGCGCTACTCCATAGGCTACTATTCAACCACCTCTCCATGGGCACCCCTCCACCGTCTACTGTTCATCCAGCCCTCCACACCACGAGGTCCTGTTCAACCACCCCTCCACGGGTACCCGTCCACCGTCTACTGTTCATCCAGCCCTCCACACCACGGGGCCCTGTTCATCCAGAGGCAACGCCACCGCTCACTGTTCATCCACCCCCCCCCGCAACGCTCACTGTTCATCCCAGAGGCAGCATCGATCGGCTTCAGTTAGCAGCAGTAGCAAAGGAATCGCTCGATCGGGTTCAGTTAATAGCCATCGATCAATTGCTCGGGTTCAGTAACGCGTAGCCTGCAGTGCAATCGCTCGGGTTCAGTTAGATCCCAACGCCTCGCTCGGGTTCAGTTAGAGCCAATGCCTCACACACACGCGCATACGTGTACGAGAGAAACGCGCGTCGCTCGGCCCCTGACCTCCCACCGTAACCGGGAAATCCCCAAAATTTTCCTCCCCCTCGCTTCTACCACGGTTTTTTCCGTCATGGACGACCCAAAGAATGTCATGCAGCTGCGTCTCCGGCCCGCCCAGGACGAAAAGCCTATTTTCTGTCATGATTTTTTGTCATAGAAGTAGGAGCCCAGCACATCTATGATGATACCGGGTTTTGTCACAATTATCGTCATAGAAGTGTCATATGTATGACATAATTTTTTTTGTTCGTCCCAAAATGTCATGGATGTGTCTTCTTTTTGTAGTGGTTATACTTCCGGCCGGTTTACGCCGCGGGGTATATCCCCGACTCTTTCTGTATCCAAGAATAAAACTTTCATGTGCTTTCGGTGCAAATTTTGACGTGTGATGTGGATCCTTGATCCAGCACCTAGCACCAAATACTCTGAAATAACTTACATTTGGCTTCTTACCAGTTAAGAGCTTGTAAGATGTCTTCTTCAGAAGCTGATGAAGATAAACACGGTTGATGACGTGACACACAGTATCAATAGCTTCAGGCCAGAACTTTCTTGGTGTCTTGTACTTATCAAGCATCATTCGTGCCATCTCAATGAGTGTCCTGTTCTTGCGCTCCATGATGCCATTCTGCTGAGGGGTGTATGGAGCAGAGAACTCATGTGTGATGCCCAATGTATCAAGATCAGTGTCGAGGCCGATGTTCTTGAACTCTATGCCATTGTCACTTGTGATGTGCTTGATCTTGATGCCATAGTTTGTCATGGCTCGATTGGCGAAGCGTCTGAAGATATCCTGCACTTCATTCTTGTAGAGAATTATGTGAACCCATGTGTATCTAGAGTAATCATCAACAATGACGAAACCATAGAGGCAAGCAGTGGTAGTAAGGGTAGAGTAGTGAGTGGGGCCAAATAAGTCCATGTGTAGCAGCTCGAAGGGTTGAGATGTCGTGATGATTGTCTTCGAGGGATGCTTGGCCCTAGTCATCTTCCCAGCTTCGCAGGCACCACACAGATGATCTTTCTTGAACTTGACGCCCTCGATGCCAATGACATGCTTCATCTTCGAGAGAGTGTACAAGTTCCTCATGCCAGCATGTCCCAGCTTTCGATGCCAGAGCCAACACTCTAAAGCTTTAGGTAGAAGGCATACGGCCAGCTGTGGTCCTGCTGAGAAATCTACCATATACAGATCATCCTTTCTATAGCCTTCAAAGACTAGAGACTTGTCAGATTCCATTAGTACAAGACATCGATATTTTCCAAATATCACAATCATGTTTAAGTCGCAAAGCATGGAAACAGACATTAAGTTGAAACCAAGGGATTCAACAAGCATCACTTTATCCATGTGTTTATCCTTTGAGATAGCAACTCTACCTAATCCCAATACCTTGCTTTTATCAATGTTAGCAAATGTGATGTGACTCTTGTCAGAGGGGCGAAGAGTTGAATCCATGAGAAGACTTCGATCACCAGTCATGTGGTTAGTGCATCCACTGTCCATAATCCATTCTGAAGCACGAGGTGTCGTACCCTACAGTACAGTTAGGAGGATAGGCTTCACAGAGAGAAGTGTGAAGCATAAACATTTGACGACCAAGTGGATTATGAAAACTTAGATCAAGGTTAGGATCAGCAATGTAATGATCAGTAGGTTCAGGAACGAGATAAGCAATAAGACCATTTGGACATTTAGTCCAGCGTCCCACAAGATGTTTTAGGTCCCCAGCATAAGCATCGGACGCCTTTGGTTTTAGGCTAGAGAACTTTCCCTGCAAAAGATAATTAATTCTTCTTAACCACCCACATCTTCAGGGGTGGCTTAGAAGCAATGAGTCCAAGTGCAGCATCTGAGAATTTCGGCTTTGGAGCCCTAGCAAATAGCCTTGCAGGTTGGGAATAATACTCATATGAATAAGCAGAAAAGTTCTTAGTTTTATGAACATAGCGGTTCGACTCAACATGCTCATATTCATATGTCTGAGCATCATTTCCCTGCAAAACATTGGCGTTAGGGTAACTCGGTTGAGTCCTTTGTCTGTATGAAGTCTTTGGACCATTTGAAGCTTTTGGTCTGGAGATTGTCTTCTTCACTGGTGGTGTCATGATGACATTCACAGGAAGATTCTCAAGACAACATTTGGGCACCCAGATTTTCTTCAATGGTGGTCCATTCCTGCAGTTAGTACCAATATACCTTGCGAACACTTCACCATTCTGATTCTTGAACAGTTTATAGTTCGCATCAAAGGATTCATCGATGATAACAGGGTAAGCACAAGAGAAGCTAGATAAGGTAGATGGATCTACTGACGGGCCCTTTGCAGCAACCCATGTGGTCTTGGGGTACTGCTCAGGCTTCCAGTAGGAACCATCAGCATTCATTTTCCTCTTGAACCCAACACCCTCTTTTCTAGGGTTTCGGTTCAGAATCTGCTTTTTGAGGCCATCACATAGTGTCTGATGCCCTTTGAGGCTTTTGTACATCCCTGTTTAGAGCAATGTCTTCAACCTAACATTTTCATCAAAAATGGTAGTGGCATCCTCAGCAGAGGGGTTAGTAACCACATCAACAATTGAAGATATTGCAGCAGCAGCAGTAGAACATTCAGCAACAGAGGTAGCATTATCACGCTCAAGACATTTTAGACATGGTGGTTCAAATCCATCCTGAGCGGGACTGATCTGTTGGGCGCATTGTGACATATTCTGCGTTAGAAGATCTTCATGAGCCGCTCTCAATTTCTCAAGTTCTTGCTTCCTTTGAAGATAATCATAGGAAAGCTTCACGTGAGTAGTTGAGAGCGTTTCATGACGACTTTCAAGTTGTTCGTACTTAACATGAAGACTTTTGATGTCATCAACTAAGGACTGAGACTTCTTCATTTCAACATCCAACAGGTCATCGCTTTTGTCTAGCAATTTTTGAATATGTTCCATATCATTTTGTTGTTCAGTTGCAATTTTAGCAAGAGTTTTGTAGCTAGGTTTAGATTCACCTTCAGAGTCATCTTCACTAGAAGTTTGGAAGTAAGCATCACGTGAGTTTACCTTGGCACCACGTGCCATGAAGCAGTAGGTGGGAGTTGAGTCGTCCTTATCAATAGCTTCGGTGTTGGTGGCAGAATCATTGTCTTCAGAGTTGAAGATTGACTAGGAAACATATGCAGTAGCAAGAGCCAGGCTGGCCACACCAGAATCGGACTCCTCCTCAGACTCCACTTCTACTTCCTCAGATGCGGACTCCTCCTCTGAATCCATCTCCTTGCCAACAAATGCACGAGCCTTGCCAGATGAACTTTTCTTGTGTGATGAAGACTTTGAGGAAGACTTTGAAGAATACTTTGAGGATTTCTTCTTCTTTTTTTTGTCATCAAAATCAGATTACTTGCTCTTCTTCTTTTTCTTGGTTTCATTGTCCCACTGTGGACATTCAGAGATGTAGTGACCAGGTTTCTTGCACTTGTGATAGGTTCTTTTCTTGTGATCAGAATTGGAAGCTTCGTCATTTCTGGAGCTGGATCTTGAGGACTTCCTGAAGCCTTTCTTCTTGGTGAACTCCTAAAATGTCTTCACAAGCATAGAAAGTTCCTTCCCAATGTCTTCAGGATCATCAGAACAGCTGTCAGATTCTTCTTCAGACGAAGACACAACCTTTGCCTTCAAAACGCGAGTTCGGCCATAGTTGGGACCATAGATGTCTCTTTTCTCAGATAACTGGAACTATGTGTTGATCCTCTCAAGTATGTCAGACGGATCGAGAGTTTTGAGGTCAGGGCGTTCTTGTATCATCAGGGCTAGGATATCAAATGAGCTATCGGGTGATCTCAAGAGTGTCTTGACGATATCGTGCTTGGTTATATCAGTGGTGCCAAGTGCTCTAAGCTCATTGGTGATATCAGTGAGGCGATCAAAGGTGTGCTGAACATTTTCATTGTCATTTCTCTTGAAGCGGTTGAAGAGGTTGCGAAGAACACTGATCCTCCGGTCTCTTTGAGTTGAGATGCCTTCATTGACCTTGGAGAGCCAGTCCTAGACTAGCTTCGAAGTTTCCAAGGCGCTCACCTGGTTATACTGTCTTTTGTTCAGGTGACCGCAGATGATGTTCTTTGCAGTTGAATCCAGTTGAATGAACTTCTTCACATCAGCAGGAGTGACGCCTTCACCAGCATTGGGAACGTCATTCTTGACGACATACCATAGATCAACATCAATGGCTTCAAGATGCATGCGGATCTTATTCTTCCGGTAGGGATATTCAGTGCCATCGAAGACAGGGCACGCAACGGAGACTTTGATTATCCCTGCAGTCGACATAGCTAAAACTCCAGGTGGTTAAACCGAGTCACACAAAACAAGGGAGCACCTTGCTCTAATACCAATTGAAAGTGCTAGTATCGACTAGAGGGGGGTGAATAGGCGATTTTTATGAAAGACTTCAAAACATGGCTTTTTCAAAGACAAACAACAACAACAAGCCTATTGATATGCAACGGAAGGTAGACTACACTAGACAGACCATAGTCAAGCTAGTAATAAAGTGAAAGCACAAAGACTAATAGCAGCTAAGTAGTAAAGATCAGGTGGAAGATAGTATGAAGACAAACATATTAGTCCTCACACAGTGAAGTCAAATAGATAATGCAAGTAGGCAATGACTTCACGAAGACAAACGGTAAGTAAAGAGAGTGAGAAGATAGAACCAGTTGCTCAACGAGGACAAGGATTTGTTGGACCAGTTCCAGTTGCTGTGACAACTGTACGTCTGGTTAGGGAGGCCGAGATCTAACTCAGAAGACCGCGTCTTCACCTTATCCCCCTTGAGCTAAGGACACCCAGTCCTCGCCCAATCACTCTGGTAAGTCTTCAAGGTAGACTTCCGAACCTTCATAGACTTCGTTCACCGGCGATCCACAATGACTCTTGGATGCTCAGAACGTGACGCCTAACCGGCTGGAGGATTCACAGTCCTCAAGTGTAATAAGTCTTCAGATCACACAGACAGAAAGACTTCAGTGATGCCTAACACTCTTTGGCTTTGGGTGTTTGGGCTTTGTCCTCGCAAGGATTTCTCTCTCTCAAAGGCTTCGAGGTGGGTTGCTCTCAAACAACAAAAGCCGTGTACTAACTCTGAGCAGCCACCAATTTATGGTGTAGGGGGTGGGCTATTTATAGCCACAGGGCAACCCGACCTGATTTGTCCGAAATGACCCTGGGTCACTAAGGAACTGACACGTGTTCCAACGGTTAGATTTCAAACACACACGGCAACTTTACTTGGGCTACAAGCAAAGCTGACTTATCCAGCTCAGGATAAGATTTGCTCTCATTGTCTTCGCTCGAAGACATAGGATTTGGTTGAGCATCACTTCAGTCACTCTGACTGTGTTCACTTGGACCCCACTTAATAGTGCGGTGGTTCCTATGACTCAACAAAGAAGAAAAGGAAACAACAAAACAACTAAGTCTTCGCGCTCCATAGTCTTCATACAATGTCTTCTCTTGTCATATTCTTCAATGTGAATGTCTTCACATACCGCCATTGTCTTCACACATTTTTAGGGGTCATCTCTGGCAGGTAAACTGAATCAATGAGGGACTACTACTTGTGTTATCCTGCAATTCTCACAAACAGATTAGTCCCTCAACCAGGTTTGTCGTCAATACTCCAAAACCAACTAGGGGTGGCACTAGATGCACTTAAAAACATCAATGGGGAGATCGGCCCTTACTTCCACACGCTCTGTGGGGTTAGACAAGGCGATCCCTTCTCCCCCTTCCTGTTGAATATGGTGGTTGACGCACTTGCCGCCATCCTGGATAAGGCTAAGGCTGTTGGCCACATTGGCGGGATCACCCCCACCTGGCTGGCAGCTCCGGGATCTCCCTCGTCCAGTACGCCGACGACACCATCATCATGGTTGAAGGCTCCGAGTCAGACATCTCCAATCTTAAGTTCCTTCTCCTCTGCTTCCAACAAATTTCTGGCCTTTAGATAAACTTCGACAAGAGTGATGTGATGGTGATGGGCTATTCTGAGGCCGAGTCCCTCGCCATCGCTAATAGGATTAATTGTCGCCGTGGTTCCTTCCCCACGTCCTACTTGGGAACGCCCATTAGCGACTCTCGCCTCACCGTCGCAGACCTCCGCCCGACCGTGGCCAAGCTTCAGACGCACATCAACCCTTGGCAGGGGCATTGGTTGTCGAAGGCGGCTCGGACTATTCTTATTAATTCATCCCTCTCCAGCCTCCTCTTGTTCCTCATGAGCTTCTACAGCCTCCACGAGACTCTGCACCACGAGATCGCCAAAATCCAGTCCCGCTTCTACTAGGCTGGCGATAACAATAAGCAGAAATATCATATTGTCAGCTGGCCCGACATTTGCAAGCCCAGGGATTAGGGAGGCCTCGGTATCATGTATTCTAAGCGCATGAATATCGCCCTCCTGTCCTGTTGGCTCTGGCGCGTCTCTCAAGGCCATGGTGGCCTCTGGCTCGACATCATCCGGAACAAGTACCTGCGTGGACAACCCCTTGCCTTTTGTTGGAGATCTGGCGGCTCGCAGTTCTAGCAGTCGGTCATCCAGCTTCTCCCTGTCCTTCGCATTGGGACCTCCATCTCAGTGGGGTCCGGCACAGCGACTTTGTTTTGGTTTGACCAGTGGGCCGGAGACTCACCCTTCGCCGCGCGCTTTCCGGACCTCTTCTCCACCGCGGTTGACCCCTTGATTTCAGTTGAGAGGGCCCTTATTGACCTAGGGCGCCTTGCTTTCCTGAGGCCTTTCACCCCCCCTCCGGAATCCGTCGCTTGGCGTGAGTTACTTGACTGTGTGGCTCTCCATGAGCCTGTGCTGGACGGTGGCCCGGACCAGAAGAGGTGGCGGCTGGAACCTTCGGGCCAATTCTCCACCAAGTCGCTCTACCTAGCCATCGCCCCCTCCTCCGCCCCTCCTCCTCTTACGACGGTGTGGTCCATCCGCTTGCCTCTGAAAATCCGGATCTTCATGTGGCAGTGGATTCGCGGTCGGATCCCGTCTGGCGTTGAGGTTCGCAAGCGTAATGGTCCGGGCACTGGCCTTTGCCCGCTTTGCGCCACCCCCGAAGACTCGAACCACATCTTCTTCTCCTGTGTGTCCGTGCAATTCTTTTGGAGCTGCTTCGGCGAGGCGGTGGGTGGAATTTGGTGCCACACCAACTTCCCCGACCTTTATTCGGAACTCCAGTCCTCCCCCTTGGCGTCTCGCCACATTAGGTGGCTTGAGATTGGGGTCATCGCTTGGACCCTCTGGACGATCCGCAATAAGCTTGTGATACAACGTGTTCCTCTTCGACGGCTACTGACGCTATCTTCAAACTATCTGGTTTCTTGCAGCTTTGGCGGCCGCTTAGTCGCCCTGAGGACCGTGATGCCATCTCTGCCTTCATCGCCGACCTCCGCTCGATGGCCGTCCGTCTGTCTCCGCCGCCCCGCCGCCATCGCCGGAACCAGATTAGTCGCCTGTGTGGTTCCTCGGCCATTTTTCATTTAGTTTCTTTGGGCTTGTTGAGCTGTGCCCTCAGCAGAACCTTCGTACTTGTGTGTGAGACTTGGGTGCGTGTGTTTGAACTAGTCCTTGTATGTGTGATCTCTGGCGGTTTGCTTTATTTATAAAGCGGGGCGAAAGCCTTTTTCGGTAAGTGAAGGACTCGAGATGCATGAAGGAATTTCCGATGCAATGCTTCGAATTGTTGTTCCCGTCTCCTGTCCTCTTATTATGCTCACTATCAAATTAGTATTTTTACCACAGGGCTATATGAATTTACCTGCATGTTCAAGAAACGATTTCAAGATCTATTTATGGATGTAGCAAATCAGAAGGTAACATATTGTCGCAAGTAGTATATTTGTGTTGTATTATATAACTGAAGATTCTAGAGATTAAACTAATGTTGGGGTCAACATTTACTACATTTGATCTCTTATTATATGTGATGCATAATGATTATTTAACATGCAAATGCTTTTCATTATAGAATTGTGGTACCTACATGGCCTGATTCTTCCTATCTTAGTCTAGATCTATCGACTGGTGATAAAGTTCGTGCTTGGAAGTTCTTAAATTTGTATATGTACTTGCTCTTTCATGCTTGAATAAGTTTTTTACAGTTTCTTCAAAGAGGATTGGCGTCTATCTACTGTAGTTAAAGCTACTTTGATTTTGTCAAATCGATGCATAGTAGAAGGTATGTGTGGCGTGTGTATTAATCAGTGTATAGTTTTACCTCTCAATCTTCATGGTTTTATGATTAATCTGTACTTTGCAAGGTCCGTGCTTTGATCCAGAGGGAAATGCATGTGTGCGTATTTGTAATTTTGACATGGTGATGCCAATATTTGTTTCATAGTGGACTGACCTGACTAAAAAATTTGGGCGCCACTAGCCATCAGACTACCGATTTTTCGATACCCATCAGACTAGTAGTTGGCCGTTGGATGCAATGCATGGTGTAGTCGTCCGATGTACTTTTGTTTAGGCTGGTCGTAATGGTAGTATCATAGCTAGTATCATGCATGCCAACTAGGCAATTTTAATGAGGTGTCATAGTATTAAATGAAGAAAAAGAGGGTGTAGTATCATATTATGATACCGTATCATAATAAATGCTATGCTACTTTGTGTCATGCATGGCAATAAATAGAGTACTACATAATACTAAAATATGATACTATGCATTAGGGAGGTAGTATCATACATTAGTATCATATGCATGATACTAGTATATGATACTCCCCATTACAACCAGCCTTAGGCGCGCGTGAGTTTCGCTGATTGGCTTCGTTAATTGAGTGCTTCCTTATAACTGCCCCCGCATCCATCGGCCTAGTTTGCATGCACAATGCATGGATCTCCGCTAATTGTTGTTTCCGTGCAATTGCTTCCGTAAAGCTTGTTGTGATCTATCATACCTGAAAAGAATTTTATGAGACCAGGTCTCACGGATTAGCAGGTGAGACCCATCCTGATGGATGACACGTGGCATTCACAAATCATGAAGCATCTACCCCACCCCCCACTTGAAATCAGGGGGCAGAGATTAGATGCTTTGTGATTAGTGAATGCCACATATTATTCATCAGGGCGGGTCTCATATAATTTTTTACCATACATACCCTTTGCCTTCCATCTGCGTCCATCCTTCCTTTTGTTGGGATACGTACGCCCATGCTTCCTGCTTCGATGCTTTGTAGTAACGATATATTGGGTAGGATAATTAATTTGAAATGTAATGGTTTGCTTCCAACTCAACAATTTATGTTTTGTGGATAGAAGAATTTGCTTCCATTGTAATAGAAACTTTAGTCAGTCTAATTAAAAATAAAATAAAATTAAGGCTGCGTTTGGCAGCAAAGTTTTTCTAAAGTTTTCTCAGAATACTGTGGTTTTTGAAAAGAATCATAGTTTTGAATACTTTAATGCGTTTGGCTTCAGAAAAAACCGAAGTTTTGTAAACCACAGTATGTCAGAAACCATGGTCTTTTTGCAGTATATGGAAAAGAGGTCCTGACCTCTTTTTTTAAAACATAACGGAGAGAACTCATGGGGGAGATCGCATTTGGAGTTGCCGTCTACGTCGAGATAAGAAAATCTAGCTGTGATCCTATATTATTTTCCCTCTTTCTATTATGGTAAACGACAATTTTACCTCGTTATAGCCGATTCATTTTAATTAGTTTACGTGTAGTAGGTCACTGGGGTCCTTCCAGCCTTCGTCATGTGTGAGTTTCCATCTCTTCTCTTTTTTTAAGGGAATGCCATCATGGCGGTTTATATTTCATGTGAGAATAAAGATACATTGTTTGATAAAACGTCTGTTAGAAACCCCGGAGGCTCCGACTTCCAGACAATTGTTCGAGAAGTCTCCATCTCTTCTCTGCAGTATCAGCGATAGAGATATTTTACAGATCCTATCTAGGTTGGGCGGGCGTGTGCACAACGACTGCATGCACCCAGCCGCCATTAGCAGCAGCTAATTACTCAGTCATCCATGCTAAAATACTTGGTCAAAACTTTGATAAAACAGCACCAACCAAACACATGTAAAACTGAAAAAAAAACATTGATTTTAAGAAACCGTAGTATTCCTTGCCCACCCAAAACTGAGCTCGGCTGCAACTACGCACTACATTGCGAAATTTTGCCCAAAACCTTATACACACAATATTTAGGAATGAAGGGAGTATCATTCAGTTCAATGATATAAACCATATAAGTTCAAGGACGATGATAACATAATCCGTTGAAATGTTATGAGGATAACCATACCAAAAAAGCAGAGTAAGTCCAATCTGTGAAAATACATCAGTACAAAAAAACACATATATCAGTATGAGTACTCTATTTTTCAGACAGAAAAACAACACGATGAGAAAAATTCAAAATGGTAAAATTCAAGTGGTAAAATGAGAGAAGTCCAGCATATCGTCGCAAAAACAATGTTGAGTTCAAAAGAAAACACAAAAAAATTCATTTCATTAAAAAAATCATTCAGTTTAATAATGGTATAAACTACACAAGTTCGGGCATGATACCATTGAGAAGTTACGAGGAAAATTATATCAAAAATACTGAGTAAAGTCTAGTATGTGAAAACACGCTCAGTACGAAAACATATAGAAATCCGTTCAAGTACTTTTTTCGAAACCATTCAAAACTTGTGTGAAAAAACACCTCAGTATAAACACACAAATAGATCAGTACGAGTACTCTGTTTTTCGACCAAAAAAAACAACGCGATGGGTCTCACCGTATTAAGAATTACTCTTCAACGATTGCGAATTTGAGAAAATATTCAACATGACTAAGTTTTGCATTTTCGATATCTTTCCAACGGTATATTATTTGCTCCATTTTAACAAACTTTTAAAAATCACATTTGAAATCAAATTTGACCATATTCAAATTCGAGTTTGAACCATAAGGAATTAGAAAAACATTTCTATACGAAAAAGTTGCGCCTTTTCCATAGCTTTCCAACGCCGTATCATTGCGTCAATCCGACAAACCATTTGCAAAAAAACGTGAAAATACGTTTCGCCTAGAATTTCACCGTTTTCACCGACTGTGTTATTATTGGTCTTCGCACACATTGCAAAACAGAATAGCCCATCACACAGCTTATTAGCACCAATCGTTTGTGCTATTATTGGTCTTCGCACACATTTCTGATTACCGACCTGTTTGCCGCGTATCACACACATCGTGTTCAGTTGAACTGCTTCTGTTGTGTTGGCTCATCGCAAATAGTTCATCCGAGTGAACTGTATGCCCTCCATCGCACACATCTTGATCTGGCTGACCATTTCTATTGTGTTCTCTAATCACACATAGTTCATCCTAGTGAACTGTACGCCGTATATCGCAGACACCTTAATCTGACTGCCCGTTTCTGTTGTTCTGTCTCATCACAAATAGTTCGTATGGATAAACCATATGCATTGCATCGCGCACACAACTAAAATCTGAACTATTTTTTATGTCACCACCGTCGCAAATGTTTTGCATCTTTTTTGACGGGTTTATTACATCACCATTTGTGATTAATGCATCGCACACAGTTTCGTCGAAGGGTCTCTGATTGGATTGTCGCATTTGGACCAACCTGCAGTAGTGATGGGAGACACCACTTGCTTCCTTAGTAACATCAGCAGTGCCCTATATACAGACAAGAAGAGGTGATCTGTCGGAATAAGTTGCCAGGCGCCACTGAGTATATGGGTCTTGCTCGTCTTCATGCTCGTGATCATCACCATCATCATCTCCCCTTTGATTATAAAATTTTGCAAGTATCGGTGGGGGAATGTTGGCAGGACCTTGGAAACAAAGAAGGTTAATTAGTATGGGGATACTAACTCACATGCATGGTGAATGAAACAATTATAATTGTTGGGAAGACAAACGTACTGTAACACCCCGGTGTAATGATGCTACAGTAATCTCTGGTGTTAAGTTAAATCTTTTTCTAAACAAGTGTTTGTTCATCTCTGTCTCTTGCCTCTTTGAAAATCCAGTTGAGTTCAATTTCAAATTATGTGTGAAACTCAAAAATGCTCAAACATGAAAATAAAAATGTTCATCATGTGGAAAGTATTCTTCTGGTAATATTGGTGGTGAACAAACATTTTTTGCAAAGTGTCTAAATGGCCTAAAATAACTAAAACAGAAAGTTTAAAAAAAATAAAAGGAAAAAGGAAAAGCAAGAGAGAGGGAGAAAGCCCCTGCTCCACTGGGCCAAATGGGCCTAGCTGGTCTTCGGCTCACCCGAGCTAGCTGGCCCAGCTAGGCCCGGCCCACTCCCCCTCCCCGGTCATCCCTCTCTTTCTCTCTGTTCACGCGACCGAGCCCCCCTATTCATTCCCACCAGACCCGGCGCGGCGCCCCGCGCTGCCACGTAGCCGGCGAGGGGATAAGGGCAGCCCCCGACGCCTTGGGCTCCCAGTCTCCCACTTCCCCTCGCCCACTCCGCCTCTCCCTCTTCCCACCAGATCCTCCTCGCCCAGATGCGCCATGGCCACCACCGCAGTCGCCATGGTCGGCACCATCTACGCGCTCTCCGCCATCCCCTTCGCGCTAGGACCGCGTGAAGGGCTCCGTCGTCGACCTCTCCTTCGCTCATGACCAGCCCCTCAAGCTCGGCGCCCCTGCATCGACTCCGACGCCAGCTTCATCTTCCTCGGTAGCCACCGGTGTTCCTCTGCGATTCCGGTGCCCTGCTGCTCCTAACCTTCCAACGAGCCACCGTGTGCTCCTACGTAAGCTCTCCGACCTTTCCTCTATGCTAGCACCGTCGATCTCGCCCCCTAGTTGCCGTCGCCATTGGTGCTGCCCTGCCGCCATGGTGAAGCTCGTAGATGTCTACTACGCAACCTTCTTCTTGTAGACGTTGTTGGGCCTCCAAGTGCAGAGGTTTGTAGGACAGTAGCAAATTTCCCTCAACTGGATGACCTAGGGTTTATCAATCTGTGGGAGGCATAGGATGAAGATGGTCTCTCTCAAACAACTCTGCAACCAAATAACAAAGAGTCTCTTGTGACCCCAACACACGCAATACAATGGTAAATTGTATAGGTGCACTAGTTCGGCGAAGAGATGGTGATACAAGTGTAATATGAATGGTAGATATAGGTTTTTATAATCAGAAAATATAAAAACAGCAAGGTAACTAATGATAAAAGTGAGCACAAACGGTATTGCAATGCTAGGAAACAAGGCCTAAGGTTCATACTTTCACTAGCGCAAGTTCTCTCAACAATAATAACATAATTAGATCATATAACTATCCCTCAACATGCAACAAAGATTCACTCCAAAGTCACTAATAGCGGAGAACAAACAAAGAGATTATTGTAGGGTATGAAACCACCTCAAAATTATCCTTTCTGATCGATTCATTCAAGAGTCCATAGTAAAATAACACGAAGCTATTCTTTCCATTCGATCTATCATAGAGTTCGTACTAGAATAACACCTTAAGATACAAATCAACCAAAACCCTAATTTCACCTAGATACTCCAATGTCATGTCAAGTATCCGTGGGTATGATTATACGATATGCATCACACAATCTCAGATTCACCTATTCAACCAAGACAAAGAACTTCAAAGAGTGCCCCAAAGTTTCTACCGGAGAGTCAAGACGAAAACGTGTGCCAACCCCTATGCATAAGTTCACAAGGTCATGGAACCCGCAAGTTGATCACCAAAACATACATCAAGTGAATCAAAAGAATACCCCATTGTCACCACGGGTATCCCACGCAAGACATACATCAAGTGTTCTCAAATCCTTAAAGACTCAATCCGATAAAAAAACTTCAAAGGGAAAACTCAATCCATTACAAGAGACTAGAGGGGGAGAAACATCATAAGATCCAACTATAATAGCAAAGCTCGCGATACATCAAGATCGTGCGAAATCAAGAACACGAGTGAGAGAGAGAGAGAGAGAGAGAGATCAAACACATAGCTACTGGTACATACCCTCAGCCCCGAGGGTGAACTACTCCCTCCTCGTCATGGAGAGCGCCGGGATGATGAAGATGGCCACCGGTGAGGGATCCCCCCTCTGGCAGGGAGCCGGAACAGGGTCTCGATTGGTTTTTGGTGGCTACATAGGCTTGCGGCGGAGGAACTCCCGATCTATTGTGCTCTCTGATGTTTTTAGGGTCTATGGACATATATAGGCGAAAGAAGTTAGTTAGGGGAGCCATGAGGGGCCCACTAGGGTGGGGGGCGCGCCTCCCTGCCTCGTGGCCTCCTCGCTTGTTCCTTGACGTCCACTCCAAGTCCCCTGGATCATGTTTGTTCCAAAAATCACGCTCCCGAAGGTTTCATTCCGTTTGGACTCCGTTTGATATTCCTTTTCTGCGAAACACTGAAATAGGCAAAAAACAGCAATTCGGGCTGGGCCTCTGTTTAATAGGTTAGTCCCAAAAATAATATAAAAGTGTATAAATAAGCCCATTAAACATCCAAAACAGATAATATAATAGCATGGAACAATAAAAAATTATAGATACGTTGGAGACGTATCAAGCATCCCCAAGCTTAATTCCTGCTCGTCCTCGAGCAGGTAAATGATAAAAACATAATTTTTGATGTGGAATGCTACTTAGCATAATTTTCAATGTAATTCTTCTTTATTGTGGCATGAATATTCAGATCCATAAGATTCAAGATAAAAGTTAAATGTTGACATAAAAAATAATAATACTTCAATCATACTAACTAAGCAATCATGTTTTATCAAAATAACATGGCCAAAGAAAGTTCATCCCTGCAAAATCATATAGTTTGGTTATGCTCCATTTTCGTCACACAAAATGCTATCCTTATGCACAACCCCGAAGACAAGCCAAGCAATTGTTTCACATTTAGTAATCTCAAACTTTTTCAACCTTCACGCATTACATGAGCGTGAGCCATGGATATAGCACTATGGTGGAATAGAATATAATGATGGGGTTATGTGGAGAAGACAAAAAAAGGAGAAAGTCTCACATCAACGCGGCTAATCAACGGGCTATGGATATGCCCATCAATTGATGTTAATGCGAGGAGTAGGGATTGCCATGCAACGGATGCACTAGAGCTATAAATGTATGAAAGCTCAACAAAAGAAACTAAGTGGGTGTGCATCCAACTTTCTTGCTCATGAAGACCTAGGGCATTTAAGGAAGCCCATTGTTGGAATATACAAGCCAAGTTCTATAATGAAAATTTCCCACTAGTATATGAAAGTGACAAGACAAGAGACTTTCTATCATAAAGATCATGGTGCTACTTTAAAGCACAAGTGTGGAAAAAGCATAGTAGCATTGTCCCTTTTTTATTTGTATTTTTATTTTTTGGGCCTTTTTTTAATTTGGGACAATGCTCTATTAATGATGATCATCACACTTTTATTTACAACTCAATGATTACAACTCGATACTAGAACAAAATATGACTCTATATGAATGCCTCCGGCGGTGTACCGGGATGTGCAATGAATCAACAGCGACATGTATGAAAGAATTATGAATGGTGGCTTTGCCACAAATACGATGTCAACTACATGATTATGCATAGCAATATGACAATGATGAAACGTGTCATACTAAATGAACGGTGGTAAGTTGCATGGCAATATATGTCGGAATGGCTATGGAAATGCCATGATAGGTAGGTATGGTGGCTATTTTGTGGAAGATTTAAGGAGGTTTATGTGTGATAGAGCATATCATATCACGGGGTTTGGATGCATCGGCGAAGTTTGCACCAACTCTCAAGGTGAGAAAGGGCAATGCACGGTACCGAAGAGGCTAGCAATGATGGAAGGGTGAGCGTGCGTATAATCCATGGACTCAACATTAGTCATAAAGAACTCACATTCTTATTGCAAAAAATCTACAAGTCATCAAAAACCAAGTATTACGCGCATGCTCCCAGGGGGATGGATTGGTAGGAAAAGACCGTCGCTCGTCCCCGACCGCCACTCATAAGGAAGACACTCAAATAACATCTCGTGCTTCAAATTTGTTACACCATGGTCACCATAGGTGCATGCTACGGGACTTGCAAACTTCAACACAAGTATTTCTCAATTACATAATTACTCAAATAGCACAACTTTAATATCACCATCTTCATATCTCAAAACAATCATCAAGTATCAAACTTCTCATAGTATTCAATGCACTTTATGTGGAAGTTTTTATTACACCCATCTTGGATGCCTATCATATTGGGACTAATTTCACAATTAAAGCAAATTACCATGATGTTTAAGACTCTCAAAATAATATAAGTAAAGCATGAGAGATCAATAATTTCTATAAAATAAAAACATCACCGTGCTCCAAAAGATATAAGTGAAACACTAGAGCAAATTGTAACTAGCTCAAAAGATATAAGTGAAGCACATAGAGTATTCTAATAAATTCCGACTCATGTGTGTCCCTCCCAAAAGGTGTGTACAGCAAGTATGATTGTGGTAAACTAAAAAGCTAAGACTCATATCATACAAGATGCTCCAAGCAAAACACATATCATGTGGTGAATAAAAATATAGCCTCAAGTAAAGTTACCGATGGACGAAGACGAAAGAGGGGATGCCTTCCGGGGCATCCCCAAGCTTAGGCTTTTGGTGTAATTGAGTTTACCTTGGGGTGCTTTGGGCATCCCCAAGATTAGGCTCTTGCCACTCCTTATTCCATAATACATCATGTTGAGTATGTGTTTTGTATTGCACGTGTATTGCAGTTATGGCCCACCTCCTAGTCTTGTATAGTTGAGGTAGATGCCTTCCTTTGTATTATGTATACGTGCACCAGCACCCCATCAATACAATGATTATTGTATTGCAAATCATCTCTCTACATGGTATCAGTTTTTAGGTTTTAATCCTCGCCTTCCGCTGCCGCCGCCGCCGCCGCGCGTTCCTCCTGCGCCGCCGCCGCCGCCACCCCACAGCCTCCACCGCCGCCGCCGCCGCACGACTCCTCCCATGCCGCCACCGCCGCCGCTGCGCGACTCCGCGCCGCCGCCACCGCTACCCAGCTGCCGTCGTCCGCGCGTCTCCCGCGCTGGCCGCTGCTCCACTCTCTCCTATCGGCCGCCGATCGACCGCTCACATCGCCTGCCTCACCGATCGCTGCCCCGCTGCCGCCGTTCGAACCCCGATGGCGTTCACCGGCCTGTCCACCGCCACCTCTGTCGTCCCGCCACCAGCGCCCTCCGGTGCGGCCCTTGCGCCATACGATGCGGCCGCCGCCTACGGCACCTCTGGCGTTACCCACATGCAGCTATCCCCACCAATGGCCGGGGGCCCTGCTCCGCCCGGCCCGTCGATGGCTTCTCCGGGCTGGTGTTACCCGATGCCGCCACCCACACCTCTCCAGCAGCAGCCGGCCGAGGGCGCCGGGTGGGCCTCGCACTACCCGCAGGCTCTCCCCGCGGGCCACCGGGGGTTCATCGGCGCGCCTTACCAGTCGACAGGCGCCGGCTACGACACCCTCCTTGTACCACCGCCCCTCGGTGGTTATGGCCCGCCCGCTTTGGCGCCGCCCTACGGAGGCCTCTCGCCGCCGCCGGTACCTGTGCCATGGGACCCCGCCCTCCTCGCCGCCCAACACTCCACGCCGTCGCCGAGTAGCTCTATCGGAGGAGTCGACTGGTACATGGACTCAGGTGCTACCGCGCACATGACAGCTCATCCCGGTAACCTAACCTCCTCCACTCCCGTTCACACACCCACTCGTATCACCGTTGGCAACGGCTCCTCCTTACCTATTACTCATATCGGTAGCACTAGTTTTCCCTCCACTTCCACACCCATCAATATGTCTAATGTTCTTGTTTCACCAGACTTAGTCACGAACCTAGTTTCCGTTTGTCGTCTTACTCGTGAGAACCCACTTACTGTTGAATTTGACGGCGTTGGCTTTTCTGTGAAAGACGCCCGTACCCGGATGGTCCTTCACCGTTGTGACAGTCCCGATGAGCTCTACCCCGTGCACGCCGGCGCCTCCACCTCCACACCTGTCGCCCTTGCCGTCGGCGTTGACCTTTGGCATGCTTGCTTGGGTCACCCCAACCACACCGTGTTACGTCAAATTCTTAGGAGTTTCTCTTTCTCATGTAATAAGATCGACGAGCACTCTTGTGAGGCATGTCGCTTAGGCAAGCACGTTCGTCTTCCTTTTAGTGTGTCCTCCTCAGTTTCCACTTTTCCGTTTCAATTACTTCATAGTGATGTTTGGACATCTCCCATTGCGAGTAACACGAGCTATCTCTAGTACTTGGTGATTTTAGATGATTATTCTCATTATGTGTGGACTTTTCCTCTTCGTCGTAAATCCGATGCTTTAGCCACACTCACCGCCTTTTATTCCTATGTCACCACCCAGCTCGGTCGCCCATACTTGCACTCCAAACTGATAACAGGAAAGAGTTTGACAACATTGGTCTTCACACACTTCTCGCCTCTCACGACACCATCTTCCGTCTGACTTGCCCCTACACTTCACAGCAGAATGGCCGCGCCGAGCGCATTCTCCGCACTCTTAATGACTGCATTCGCACATTACTCTTTCACTCAAACGTGCCCGCTCAGTTTTGGCCCGATGCCCTCGCACCGCCACCCTCTTAGTTAACATTCGTTTGTGTCGTCCTCCGTGGAACTACGCTCCTCACCACCTTCTCTTCGGTACACCACCGTCCTATGATGGTCTCCGCATCTTTGGGTGTCTTTGTTATCCCAGCATCACGTCCACCACGCCACACAAGCTCGCACCCCGATCCGTCCCATGCATCTTCCTTGGCTACCCTCCCAACACCAAAGGTTACCGGTGCTATGATCCTGCCACTCATCGTGTGTACACCTCTCGCGGCACGTGTACTTTGTTGAGACGGTGTTCCCTTTTTTTCAGGTCCCTCCGGCTGCGGATTCTTCGGCGCTGGCCCCCGCGCCCCCTACCTGGAGCGGTGCGCGGCGGCACCCCCCGGCGCCCCCCCGGCCCAGCGCCTTCTGCCGCCACCTCCCAGGTTCTCGACTCCCTCTTACGAGGTCGAGTCGGTGGGCACCCCGCCCGCCACCCCGATTAGCGCCGCCACCCCTGCGACGGGCTCGACCTCGACCTCGCCCGTCGCCCCCTCCGCCGCTGGCTTGGCTGGCGCTGCCGTCGCGACCCCCGCCGCCGCGGCCCCCGCCGCCGCGGGATC
>NC_041389.1:62115961-62117661 GCF_002162155.2 Triticum dicoccoides | reverse complement strand
CGCCGCGGCCCCCGCCACCCCAACAGGTGCCCCCACCACCGCGGCCCCAGCCGCCGCACCGGGTGCCACCGCCGCCGTGGCCCCTGCCGCCGCGGCACCCGCCAGCCCTGGTGCCCCGTCACTTGGCGTGACTACCCGTGCCAGAGCCGGAGTGCTTCGGCCCAGTACGCGCTACTCCGCCGATGAGTATGTGTGCACCGCCTCGACATCGACGCCATCACCCATCCCCACCTCCGCTCGTGCTGCCCTTCGGGATCCCCACTGGCTAGCTGCGATGCAGGAGGAGTTCGATGCCTTACAGCGCAACTGCACGTGGCAGCTTGTTCCGCGACCCCCTCGTGCCAACATCATCTCTGGCAAGTGGATGTTTCGCCACAAGACTCGCCCTGATGGTTCTCTCGAGCGATACAAGGCTCGATGGGTGGTTCGTGATTTTCGACAGCGCGCGGGCGTGGACTTCACCAACACTTTCGCCCCGGTTGTGAAACCGGGCACGATCCGTGCCGTCCTTCAGCTGGTCATCTCGCGTGCCTAGCCTGTGCATCAGTTGGACGTTTCCAACGCCTTCTTGCACGGGCATCTCGCCGAGCAGGTGTTCTGTGAGCAGCCTACTGGTTTCGTCGACACCGAGCACCCCGACTTCGTGTGCTTGCTCTCCCGCTCTCTGTACGGGTTGAAGCAGGCGCCTCAGGCTTGGTACCAGCGTATCGCAGCCTTCCTGCGGTCTTTGGGCTTTCGGTCCACTTGCTCCGATGCCTCACTTTTTGTGTATCATCAGGGAGCTGACACTGCATATCTGCTGCTCTACGTCAATGACATCATCCTCACGGCGTCCACCTCCAATCTCCTTCAGCGGCTGACTGCTCGTCTTCGTGATGAGTTCGCCCTCAAGGACTTGGGGCCCCTGCACTACTTTCTCGGCATCGAGGTGATCCGCCGGGCTGACGGTTTCTTTCTGCATCAGCAGAAGTACGCCCATGAGCTCCTTGAGCGTGCCAGTATGCTTAACTGCAAGCCGGCGCCCACCCCCGTCGACACAAAGGCGAAGGTCTCTACTCTGGAGGGGTCTCTCGCGTCCGATGGAGTACTTTATCGCTCTATTGTCGGTGCTTTACAGTACTTGATGCTGACTCGCCCCAACCTGCAGTACGCTGTTCAGCAGGTGTGCCTCCATATGCACGCCCCGCGTGACTCTCACTGGACTCTGGTGAAGCGTATTCTTCGTTACATACGCGGCACCATGTCCTTGGGACTCACCCTGACGGCCTCCGCCTCCACCGACCTCGTGTCCTACTCAGATGCTGACTGGGCTGGCTGCCCTGACACGCGACGCTCTATGTCAGTCTACTGCATCTACCTTGGGCCCTCGTTGATCTCTTGGTCATCGAAGCGGCAACCCACGGTTTCCCGCTCTAGCGCCGAGGCAGAGTATCGCGCCATGGCCAACGCCGTGGCCGAGTGCTCTTGGATACGTCAGCTGCTCTAGGAGTTGCTTTGTGATGTTCACAAGGCCACACTTGTCTACTGTGATAACGTCAGCGCGGTCTACCTCTCCGCCAACCCGGTGCACCATCGACGGACGAAGCATATTGAGCTCGACATTCACTTCGTGCGCGAGCAGGTTGCCCTTGGCCGTGTTCGAGTTCTCCACGTGCCGACGACGCAACAGTTTGCTGATGTGATGACTAAGGGATTGCCTA
>NC_041389.1:62070810-62115663 GCF_002162155.2 Triticum dicoccoides | reverse complement strand
TGTTGAGTATGTGTTTTGTATTGCATGTGTATTGGAGTTGTGGCCCACCTCCTAGTCTTGTATAGTTGAGGTAGAGGCCTTCCCTTGTATTATATATACGTGCACCAGCACCCCGTCAATACAATGATTATTGTATTGCAAATCATCTCTCTACACATCAAATCTTTACCCAAAAACTTGAGAACTTCACAACACAAAACTCAAAACAGAAAATCTCATGAGCTCCGTTAGCGAAATAAAACAAACCACCACTTTAAGGTACTATAATGAACTCATTATTTATTTATATTGGTGTTAAACTTGCTGTATTCCAACTTTTCTATGATTCATACCCCCTGATACTACTCATAGGTTCATAAAAATAAGCAAACAACACACGAAAAACAGAATCTATCAAAAACAGAACAGTCTGTAGTAATCTGTAACTAACGCAAACTTTTGTAACTCCAAAAATTCTGAAATAAATTTCTGGACGTGAGGAATTTGTCTAGTGATCAGGTGAAAAAAATAATCAACTAAAAAGCACTCTCTGATAAAAAATGGCAGCTATTCTCGTGAGTGCTAAAGTTTCTGTTTTTTACAGCATGATCATATAAACTTTACAAATGTCTTCCCAACGGTTCTACTTGGCACAAACACTAATTAAAAGAATAAAAACACATCTAACCAGAGACTAAACAAATTATTTATTACTAAACAGAAGCAAAAAGCAAGAAACAAAAATAAAATTGGGTGGCTTCCCAACAAGCGCTATCGTTTAACGCCCCAAGCTAGGCATAAAAACAAGGATAGATCTAAGTATTCTCATTTTTGGCATGCAATTCTTCAATAGAAAATTTATAGCCCTTAGGGATTTATTTTTTCTTATTAATGATCAAATCTCTAGGCAAGAAATCAAGAAATTCATTCATAGCAAAACGTTCCTTAATGATAGCAAAGAGGTTGGGGTGAACACTTATAGATTTGAGGTCCGCATTTTCCATATTAGAAGATTCACCCTTATTTATAGGAACATACAATAGCTTGGAAACTTTAGTAGGAGGAGGAATTGGAGCATTTCTTACAGATGAAAAGGCAGACCCTAAGTTGGTAATAATATTCTCAAGTTTATCAATTCTTGTGGAATCTTGATTTATTTTTTCATTAACTAAGGGTTCCTTTTCTTTAATATTTTTCAGAGTTATTCCCACCTTGGATCCATATTGGGTAATTTGGTTATGGATCTTTTTATCCGAATTCTCAATTGACTCTATAGTGGCAACTTTATTCTCGATAATTTCTAGCCTTTGCACCACATGTTCCAAAGTTAACATAGTTCCATTAATCAAAAGAGGTGGTGAGCCAAACAAGTCTATCATAGCATTATAAGAATCAAGAGTATGGCAACCCAAGAAATTCCCTTCGGTAATGGTATCAAGAATATATCTATTCCAAGGAGTGATGCCTACATAAAAATTGCGAAGGAGAACGGAAGTAGATTGCTTCCTAGTAGATTTATTTTGAGCATTGCAAATTCTAAACCAAGCATCTTTTAGATTTTCTCCCTCCCTTTGTTTAAAAGTAAGAAATTTATTCTCAGGAGACAAAGGGGTAGATAAAGGACTAGCCATAATGACAAAGCAGATGATCTAACACACAAGCAAGCAAAGAGCAAGCGAGAGAAAGAGGAGAACGAAAAAGAGGGCGAATAAAACGGCAAGGGTGAAGTGGGGGAGAGGAAAGCGAGAGGCAGATGGCAAATAATGTAATGCGAGGGATAAGAGTTTGTGATGGGTACTTGGTATGTCTTGACTCGCAACGGCACCAAAATTTGGCTTGTTGTAGATCTTGACTTGACTTGGCGAAGATCTCCCCGGCAACGGCGCCAGAAACTGCTTGATGTCTACTACGCAACCTTCTACTTGTAGATGTTGTTGGGCCTCCAAGTGCAGAGGTTAGTAGGACAGTAGCAAATTTCCCTCAAGTTGATGACCTAAGGTTTATCAATCCGTGGGAGGCGTAGGATGAAGACGGTCTCTCTCAAACAACCCTGCAACCAAATAACAAAGAGTCTCTTGTGTCCCCAATGAAGGAAATATGCCCTAGAGGCAATAATAAAGTTATTATTTATTTCCTTATATCATGATAAATGTCTATTATTCATGCTAGAATTGTATTAACCGGAAACATAATACTTGTGTGAATACATAGACAAACAGAGTGTCACTAGTATGCCTCTACTTGACTAGCTCGTTGATCAAAGATGGTTATGTTTCCTAGCCATAGACATGAGTTGTCATTTGATTAACGGGATCACATCATTAGGAGAATGATGTGATTGACTTGACCCATTCCGTTAGCTTAGCACTTGATCATTTAGTATTCTGCTATTGCTTTCTTCATGACTAATACATGTTCCTATGACTATGAGATTATGCAACTCCCTTGTACCGGAGGAACACTTTGTGTGCTACCAAACGTCACAACGTAACTGGGTGATTATAAAGGTGCTCTACAGGTGTCTCCGAAGGTACTTGTTGGGTTGGCGTATTTCGAGATTAGGATTTGTCACTCCGATTGTCGGAGAGGTATCTCTAGGCCCACTCGATAAGGCACATCACTATAAAGCCTTGCAAGCAATGTGACTAATGAGTTAGTTGCGGGATGATGCATTACAGAATGAGTAAAGAGACTTGCTAGTAACGAGATTGAACTAGGTATTGAGATACCGACGACCGAATCTCGGGCAAGTAACATACCAATGACAAAGGGAACAACATATGTTGTTATGCGGTTTGACCGATAAAGATCTTCGTAGAATATGTGGGAGCCAATATGAGCATCCAGGTTCCGCTATTGGTTATTGACCCGAGACGTGTCTCGGTCATGTCTACATAGTTCTCGAACCCGTAGGGTACGCACGATTAAAGTTTGATGACAATCGGTATTATGAGTTTTGCGTTTTGATGTATCGAAGGTATTTCGGAGTCCCGGATGTGATCACGGACATGACGAGGAGTCTCAAAATTTTCGAGACATTAAGATCGATATATTGGACGACTATATTCAGACACCGGAAGTGTTCCGGGTGGTTTCGGAGAAAACTGGAGTGCCGGAGGGTTACCGGAACCCCCCCCGGGAGAAGTAATGGGCCTTATGGGCCATAGTGGAGAGAGAGGGCTGGCCAGGGCAGGCTGCGCGCCCCTCCCCCCTTGGTCCGAATTGGACTAGGAGAGGGGCCGGCGCCCCCTTTCTTTCTCCCTCTCCCCCTTCCTTTCCCCCTCCTAGTAGGAGTAGGAAAGAGGGGAGTCGTACTCCTACTAGGAGGACTCCTTCTCCTGGCGCGCCCCCTAGGGCCGGCCGACCTCCTCCCCTACTCCTTTTATACGGGGGCAGGGGGCACCCTAGAACACACAAGTTGATCAGTTGATATATTCCAGCCGTGTGCGGTGCCCCCCTCCACCATATTCCACCTCGTTCATATCGTAGCGGTTCTTAGGCGAAGCCCTGTGTCGGTAGCAACATCATCACCGTCACCATGCCGTCGTGCTGACGGAATTCTCTCATGAAGCTCTACTAGATCGGAGCTCGCGGGACGTCATCGAGCTGAACGTGTGCTGAACTCGGAGGTGCCGTACGTTCGGTACTTGGATCGGTCATCGTAAAGAAGTACGACTACTTCCTCTACGTTGTGTCAATGCTTCCGTTGTCAGTCTGCGAGGGTACGTGGACACACTCTCCCCTCTCATTGCTATGCATCACCATGATCTTGCGTGTGCGTAGGAATTTTTTTGAAATTACTACGTTCCCTAACAGTGGCATCCGAGCCAGGTTTTATGCGTTGATGTTATTTGCACGAGTAGAACACAAGTGAGTTGTGGGTGGTACAAGTCATACTGCTTACCAGCATGTCATACTTTGGTTCGGCGTATTGTTGGATGAAGCGGCCTAGACCGACATTACGCATACGCTTACGCGAGACTGGTTCCACTGACGTGCTTTGCACACAGGTGGCTGGCGGTTGGCAGTTTCTCCAACTTTAGTTGAACCGAGTGTGGCTATGCCCGGTCCTTGCGAAGGTTAAAACAGCACCAACTTGACAAACTATCGTTGTGGTTTTGATGCGTAGATAAGAACGGTTCTTGACCAGCCCTAGCAGCCACGTAAAACTTGCAACAACAAAGTAGAGGACGTCTAACTTGTTTTTGCAGGGCATGTTGTGATGTGATATGGTGAAGACATGATGCTATATTTTATTGTATGAGATGATCATGTTTTGTAACGCAGTTATCGGCAACTGGCAGGAGCCATACGGTTGTCGCTTTATTATATGCAATGCAATCGCCCTGTAAAGCTTTACTTTATCACTAAGTGGTAGCGATAGTTGTAGAAGCATAAGTTGGCGAGACGACAACGATGCTACGATTGAGATCAAGGTGTCCTGCCGGGGACGATGGTGATCATGACAGTGCTTCGGAGATGGAGATCACAAGCACAAGATGATGATGTCCATATCATATCACTTATATTGATTGCATGTGATGTTTATCTTTTATGCATCTTATTTTGCTTTGATTGACGATAGCATTATAAGATGATCTCTCACTAAATTTCAAGATAAAAGTTTTCTCCCTGAGTATGCACCGTTGCCAAAGTTCATCGTGCCGAGACACCACGTGATGATCGGGTGTGATAAGCTCTACGTCCATCTACAGCGGGTGCAAGCCAGTTTTTGCACACGCAGAATACTCGAGTTAAACTTGACGAGCCTAGCATATGCAGATATGGCCTCGGAACACTAAGACTGAAAGGTCGAGTGTGAGTCATATAGTAGATATGATCAAGATAGTGATGTTCATCATTGAACACTACTCCATTTCACGTGATGATCGGTTATGGTTTAGTTGATTTGGATCACGTAATCACTTAGATGATTAGAGAGATGTCTATCTAAGTGGGAGTTCTTAAGTAATATGATTAATTGAACTTAAATTTATCATGAACTTAGTACCTGATAGTATCTTGCTTGTCTATGTTGTTGTAGATAGATGGCCTGTGCCTTGAATTTTAATGCGTTCCTTGAGAAAGCAAAGTTGAAAGATGATGGTAGCAATTACACGGACTGGGTCCATAACTTGAGAATTATCCTCATTGCTGCACAGAAGAATCATGTCTTGGAAGCACCGCTGGGTGCCAGGCCTGCTGCTAGAGCAACACCAGATGTTATGAACGTCTGGCAGAGCAAAGCTGATGACTACTCGATAGTTCAGTGTGCCATGCTTTACGGCTTAGAACCGGGTCTTCAATGACATTCTGAACGTCATGGAGCATATGGGATGTTCCAGGAGTTGAAGTTAATATTTCAAGCAAATGCCCGGATTGAGAGATATGAAGTCTCCAATAAGTTCTATAGCTGCAAGATGGAGGAGAATAGTTCTGTCAGTGAGCATATACTCAAAATGTCTGGGTATAATAATCACTTGATTCAACTGGGAGTTAATCTTCCGGATGATAGCGTCATTGACAGAATTCTCCAATCACTGCCACCAAGCTATAAGAGCTTAGTGATGAACTATAATATGCAAGGGATGGAAAAGACTATTCCCGAGCTCTTCGCGATGCTAAAGGCTGCGGAGGTAGAAATCAAAAAGGAGCATCAAGTGTTGATGGTTAACAAGACCACTAGTTTCAAGAAAAAGGGCAAAGGGAAGAAGAAGGGTAACTTCAAGAAGAACGGCAAACAAGTTGCTGCTCAAGAGAAGAAACCCAAGTCTAGACCTAAGCCTAAAACTAAGCGCTTCTACTGCAAGCAGACTGGTCACTGGAAGCGGAACTGCCCCAAGTAATTGGCGGATAAGAAGGATGTCAAAGTGAACAAAGGTATATGTGATATACATGTTATTGATGTGTACCTTACTAGAGCTCGCAGCAGCACCTGTGTATTTGATACTGGTTCTGTTGCTAATATTTGCAACTCAAAACAGGGACTACGGATTAAGTGAAGACTGGCTAAGGACGAGGTGACGATGCACGTGGGAAATGGTTCCAAAGTCTATGTGATCGCCGTCGGTATGCTACCTCTACATCTACCTTCGGGATTAGTTTTAGACCTGAATAATTGTTATTTGGTGCCAGCGTTAAGCATGAACATTATATCTGGATCTTGTTTGATGCGAGACGGTTATTCATTTAAATCTGAGAATAATGGTTGTTCTATTTATATGAGTAATATCTTTTATGGTCATGCACCCTTGAAGAGTGGTCTATTTTTATTGAATCTCGATAGTAGTGATACACATATTCATAATGTTGAAGCCAAAAGATGCAGAGTTGATTATGATAGTGCAACTTATTTGTGGCACTGCCGTTTGGGTCATATTGGTGTAAAGCGCATGAAGAAACTCCATACTGATGGACTTTTGGAATCACTTGATTATGAATCACTTGGTACTTGCGAACCATGCCTCATGGGCAAGATGACTAAAACGCTGTTCTCCGGAACTATGGAGCGCGCAACTGATTTGTTGGAAATTATACATACTGATGTATGTGGTCCAATGAATATTGAGGCTCGCGGCGGGTATCGTTATTTTCTCACCTTCACAGATGATTTAAGCAGATATGGGTATATCTACTTAATGAAACATTTGTCTGAAACATTTGAAAAGTTCAAAGAATTTCAGAGTGAAGTGGAAAATCATCGTAACAAGAAAATAAAGTTTCTATGATCTGATCGTGGAAGGGAATATTTGGGTTACGAGTTTGGTCTACATTTGAAACAATGCGGAATAGTTTCGCAACTCATGCCACCCGGAACACCACAGCGTAATGGTGTGTCCGAACATTGTAATCGTACTTTACTAGATATGGTGCGATCTATGATGTCTCATACTGATTTACCGCTATTGTTTTGGGGTTATGATTTTGAGACGGCTGCATTCACGTTAAATAGGGCACCATCAAAATCCGTTGAGACGACACCTTATGAACTATGGTTTGGCAAGAAACCAAAGTTGTCGTTTCTTAAAGTTTGGGGCTGCGATGCTTATGTGAAAAAGCTTCAACCTGATAAGCTCGAACCCAAATCAGAGAAATGTGTCTTCATAGGATACCCAAAGGAGACTGTTGGGTACACCTTCAATCATAGATCCGTAGGCAAGACATTCATTTCTAAGAATGGATCCTTTCTAGAGAAGGAGTTTCTCTTGAAAGAAGTGAGTGGGAGGAAAGTAGACCTTGATGAGGTAACTGTACCTGCTCCCTTATTGGAAAGTAGTTCATCACAGAAACCGATTCCTGTGACGTCTACACCAATTAGTGAGGAAGTTAATGATGATGATCATGAAACTTCAGATCAAGTTGTTACTGAACATCGTAGATCAACCAGAGTAAGATCCACACCAGAGTGGTACGGCAATCATGTTCTGGAAGTTATGTTACTAGACCATGACGAACCTACGAACTATGAAGAAGCGATGGTGAGCGCAGATTCCGCAAAATGGCTTGAGGCCATGAAATCTGAGATGGGATCCATGTATGAGAACAAAGTGTAGACTTTGGTTGACTTGCCCGATGATTGGCAAGCAATTGAGAATAAACGGATCTTCAAGAAGAAGACTGACGCTGACAGTAATGTTACTGTCTACAAAGCTCGACTTGTTGCAAAAGGTTTTCGACACGTTCAAGGGATTGACTACGATGAGACTTTATCACCCGTAGCGATGCTTAAGTCTATCCAAATCATGTTAGCAATTGCCGCATTTTATGATTATGAAATTTGGCAAATGGATGTCAAAACTGCATTCCTGAATGGATTTCTGGAAGAAGAGTTGTATATGATGCAACCGGAAGCTTTTGTCGATCCAAAGGGAGCTAACAAAGTGTGCAAGCTCCATCGATCCATTTATGGACTGGTGCAAGCCTCTCGGAGTTGGAATAAACATTTTGATAGTGTGATCAAAGCATATGGTTTTATAAAGACTTTTGGAGAAGTCTGTATTTACAAGAAAGTGAGTGGGAGCTCTGTAGCATTTCTAATATTATATGTGGATGACATATTGTTGATTGGAAATGATATAGAATTTCTGGATATCATAAAGGGATATTTGAACAAGAGTTTTTCAATGAAGGACCTCAGTGAAGCTGCTTATATATTGGGCATCAAGATCTATAGAGATAGATCAAGACGCTTAATTGGACTTTCACAAAGCACATACCGTGACAAAGTTTTGAAGAAGTTCAAAATGGATCAAACAAGGAAAGGGTTCTTGCCTGTGTTACAAGGTGTGAAGTTGAGTAAGACTCAATGCCCGACCACTGCAGAAGATAGAGAGAAAATGAAAGATGTTCCCTATGCTTCAGCCATAGGCTCTATCATGTATCCAATGTTGTGTACCAGACCTGATGTGTGCCTTGCCATAAGTTTGCAGGGAGGTACCAAAGTAATCCAGGAGTGGATCACTGGATAGCGGTCAAGAAAATCCTGAAATACCTGAAAAGGACTAAGGATATGTTTCTCGTTTATGGGGGTGACAAAGAGCTTGTCGTAAACGGTTACGTTGATGCAAGCTTTGACACTGATCCGGATGATTCTAAATCGCAAACAGGATACGTGTTTATATTGAACCGTGGAGCTGTCAGTTGGACAAGTTCTAAACAAAGCGTTGTGGCGGGATCTACATGTGAAGCGGACTACATAGCTTCTTCGGAAGCAGTAAATGAAGGAGTCTGGATGAAGGAGTTCATATCCGATCTAGGTGTCATACCTAGTGCATCGTGTCGAATGAAAATCTTTTGTGACAATACTGGTGCAATTGCCTTGGCAAAGGAATCCAGATTTCACAAGAGAACCAAGCACATCAAGAGACGCTTCAACTTCATCAGGGATCAAGTCTAGGTGGGAGACATAGAGATTTGCAAGATACATACGGATCTGAATATTGCATACCGTTGACTAAGCCTCTTCCACGAGCAAAACATGATCAGCACCAAGGCTCCATGGGTGTTAAAATCATTACTGTGTTATCTATATTATTGACTCTAGTGCAAGTGGGAGACTGAAGAAAATATGCCCTAGAGGCAATAATAAAGTTATTATTTATTTCCTTATATCATGATAAATGTTTATTATTCATGCTAGAATTGTATTAACCGGAAACATAATACTTGTGTGAATACATAGACAAACAGAGTGTCACTAGTATTCCTCTACTTGACTAGCTCGTTGATCAAAGATGGTTATGTTTCCTAGCCATAGACATGAGTTGTCATTTGATTAACGGGATCACATCATTAGGAGAATGATGTGATTGACTTGACCTATTCCGTTAGCTTAGCACTTGATCGTTTAGTATTCTGCTATTGCTTTCTTCTTGACTTATACATGTTCCTATCACTATGAGATTATGCAACTCCCTTGTACCGGAGGAACACTTTGTGTGCTACCAAACGTCACAACGTAACTGGGTGATTATAAAGGTGCTCTACAGGTGTCTCCGAAGGTACTTGTTGGGTTGGCGTATTTCGAGATTAGGATTTGTCACTCCGATTGTCGGAGAGGTATCGCTGGGCCCACTCGGTAATGCACATCACTATAAAGCCTTGCAAGCAATGCGACTAATTAGTTAGTTGCGGGATGATGCATTACGGAACGAGTAAAGAGACTTGCCGGTAACGAGATTGAACTAGGTATTGAGATACCGACGATCGAATCTTGGGTAAGTAACATATCGATGACAAAGGGAACAGTGTATGTTGTTATGCGGTTTGACCGATAAAGATCTTCGTAGAAAATGTGGGAGCCAATATGAGCATCCAGATTCCTCTATTGGTTATTGACCGGAGACGTGTCTCGGTCATGTCTACATAGTTCTCCAACCCGTAGGGTCCGCACGCTTAAAGTTTGACGACGATCGGTATTATGAGTTTTGCATTTTGATGTACCGAAGGTAGTTCGAAGTCCTGAATGTGATCAAGGACATGACGAGGAGTCTCGAAATGGTCGAGACATAAAGATCGATATATTGGACAACTATATTCGGACACCAGAAGTGTTCCGGGTGGTTTCGGAGAAAACCAGAGTGCCGGAGGGTTACCGGAACACCCCCCCGGGAGAAGTAATGGGCCTAATGGGCCTTAGTGGAGAGAGAGAGAGAGAGGGCTGGCCAGGGCAGGCCGCGCGCCCCTCGCCCCCTTGGTCCGAATTGGACTAGGAGAGGGGGGCGGCGCCCCCCTTTCCTTCTCCCTCTCCCCCTTCCTTTCCCCCTCCTAGTAGGAGTAGGAAAGAGGGGAGTCCTACTCCTACTAGGAGGAGGACTCCTCCTCCTGGCGCGCCCCCTAGGGACGGCCGGCCCCCTCCCCCTTCTCCTTTATATACGGGGGCAGGGGGGCACCCTAGAACACACAAGTTGATCAGTTGATCTATTCCAGCCGTGTGCGGTGCCCTCCTACACCATATTCCACCTCGGTCATATCGTAGCGGTGTTTAGGCGAAGCCCTGCGTCGGTAGCAACATCATCACCGTCACCAGGCCGTCGTGCTGATGGAACTCTCTCGTGAAGCTCTGCTGGATCGGAGTTCACGGGACGTCATCGAGCTGAATGTGTGCTGAACTCGGAGGTGTCGTACGTTCGGTACTTGGATCGGTCGGATCGTGAGGAAGTACGACTACTTCCTCTACGTTGTGTCAACGCTTCCGTTGTCGTTCTACGAGGGTACGTGGACATACTCTCCCCTCTCGTTGATATGCATCACCATGATCTTGCGTGTGCGTAGGAATTATTTTGAAATTACTACGTTCCCCAACACCCAACACACCGAATACAATGGTAAATTGTATAGGTGCACTAGTTCGGCGAGGAGATCACTACTAGGGAAAAGCCTATACACAGAATCTTACCAGCAGCGCTCCTCAAAATACGACGCTACTACTATTTAGCAGTAGCGCGTGATAGCAAAATGCGCTGCTGAAAGGAAAATAGCAGTAGCACGTCCACACCAAACCGCGCTACTGCTCTAATTGCCATGACCTCGCCACCCAGCTAGTTATAGCAGTAGCGCCCTATACTGAACCGCGCTACTGCTGTAGAAGTTAGCAGCATCGCGCTTCTAAGAAAATCGCTACTGCTAAGATCAGCCCACAAGTTTAGTCCCACCTCGCTCCGTGAACAGGGTGTTTATCACCTTAAATATGTTACTTCTAAAACTATCACAACCAGTTGGTCTTCACTGAACTCTATGTGTATAATTTGTGGCCGCAATATGAGTCCTCTCCGGTTCCTACCGGATAGGACTCATATTGACAATTCAGATTGTACACAAAAAGATCATTGATGGCCAATTTATTTTTGCATTGACGTATTTTTGTATACTTACACTTAGCAGTAGCGCTTTATCTGCAAAGCGCTACTGGTAGTCCAACTTAGCAGTAGCGCGTAATAGTGCAGAGCGCTACTGCTATTCAGATTAGCGGTAGCGCATTTTGGCAAAAGCGCTACAACTATCCCTACCTTATCCCCACGCGCGCGACCAACCCTCTCTCTCACTCACACTCTCACTCTCGCCCGCGCGCCGATAACCATCGTCGTGCGTCGTCGTCGCCACCACCTTCGTCCGTCCGTCGCCGAGGTACTCCCCTCCTTCCGTCCTTCCTCCCTCCTCCTCCTCGCACATCCTCCCTCCACCTGCGACCGCCCCTCCCTCCTCCACCGCCACCCTCCTCCCTTCGCCTGCGGCCGCCCCTCCTCCCTCCACCGCCGGCAGCCCTCTTCCCACCGCCCTCGACCTCACCGCCGCCACCCGAGCCCACCCAGCACCGCCGCCTCCCGATCCCGATCTCGCCCTTGCCGCCCCTACCTCTCCGTTGCCCCCACCCCCTTTCTCTCTGCTTAGTTAGTACTAGATATTGATTAGTAGTAGTAGATGTTAATTTAGGGTTCATAGATAATGATTTTAGTAGTAGTAGATGTTAATTACTAGTAGTGATGGTACTAGTTAACTAGGGCAGTATGATTAATAGTAGTTGTAGTTGAACTACTTTAGTTGTAGTTGAACTAGTTTAGTAAGTAAATTAATAAACTAGTTGAACTAGTTGAATTAATAGAACTAATGTATTTTTAGTAAGATAATTAATATAACTAGTTGAACTACTTTATTTTTAGAAAGAACTAGTTTTTTTCTATTTATAGTAAGTTTATATTTAGTAAGAACTAGTTGAATTAATAAACTAGTTGAACATGTCATATTTGTTGTTATTTTTTAGTTTAAGCAATTATTCGGGATGTATTAGTGATAACTTATACGATTTTTGCTTTTACAGAAATCAAGGAGTCCCTCCATCATCCCCGCCGTCGTCCCCATCACCGACCCCCTCCGACATCGAGGTGAGACCAGCCAAATATCCATGTATATCTTGTGTTGCTCAAATAGGATATGTGGTTGCCCAAGTGGCCATTCATATTCAGTTTACACCTCCGAGTGGCCTATGTTTTGCCGGAGTGTTGATTAATTTCCGTTCCGGCAAACTTCAGGTGCTCGATATGTCCTTTTTTAGCAAAGGTCATGCCGGATTTTTCCGTGAATTCTGGCATGACTTGTGCTAGAATATGTAGGAAATATCGAGTGGCCTGGATTTTCTCGAAAAATAATGTGCTAGAATATGTAGGAAATGTCGTACTCGGACGACGACAGTCTCCCGGGGAGTGCAGCTGGTGCCACGACGACCGAGGTATGTGCGACAGGTTCGTTGAGCTGGATGAAGATCGGCGCTTTAACATTAAGCTCGAGGAGACCTTCGATGTTGAAACGGTACGCAACAACGACAAGTGTTTTTTTCGTAATTAAGCATGACTTGAACTATTTCAACGTCTAATTTTCATCTTTTACAATTCGACTAGCTTATCCCATGCCATGCAAGACGCTATGTCTTGGAGAGGATGGGTTTTGAAGACCATGAAAATTTTTAAACAAAGAAAATACACCTGAGGACCCATCATGATATGGATTTTGAAGTAAATCTGTGCAATGCTCAGAGCGTAATCCATTTTGGTTGCCAAAATTGGGAAGCACTTTGCAAAATGTATGGTTTTTATGAGGGTATGATTGTCACCATGGATCTTGGTGATCCTGACATCGAGCAAGACAATATGGACATTTGGGTCCTTGTTGCTACGCTTCTGATTGTACCACTATGTGAGTTTCTCAAACATAGTTATTAACTAATTTATATTGTTTATTTCAAAATAGTTGACAACTTATTTCCATTGACAACTTATTTTGATTCTTCAAAGACTATGCAGAAGATGGTAGACAAAACCCACTACACCGATGGCTCCAAATTAACTTATAAGGAGAAAAATCATCTGATCGCATTTTGTACTCTTCTTGAGAATTACAATAACTATTATCGAACTCCTCCAAATTATGGTGAATACGTGTCACTAGTGCACGTGTTGAACCACGGTAACTTCTCTGGAGATACCCTGGTAAGATTTTTTACTATTACGACATCCGTGCATCTTTTGCATACTTCTAAAACTAGTACATCATTGCTAACTATGAAGTTATTACTATGTTTTTCAACAGAAACTCCCGATGGATTGTGTGCCTCGTCTGATGTATCTGAATGGTCGCCTTACAGTTCTGAACATACTGCCAGGTAAATCTAGGGAGCTCACCTGTGCATATCGGATTTCTAAAACCGGTGAACACATGTTCATCAAAGAATGGAAGAAATGTATGGACATTCGCAAGGAGGTTCTTGGAAGTAACATTCAGCGAAAGGCAAGAATTGGAGACAGGCTAATCTCCATTCTCAATAATGGAGAGTCAGGGGCTATCTTGTTTTTTGCTATTTTACCTTAGAAAATGTAGTAGGTCTTAATCGAATGTAGTAGGTCCTATGAGGTACAATATGTTTATTATGTGGTAATGTGTTAGAGTTGATAATGAGGAGTACTTATGATTACGACTAGTGACCAATTTGCTATGTGATGTCATTGATGAAAACGATGAACTTGAGGAGGTGTTATATGACAATGATGTATTATGATGATAAGTTGTTAATGATATGATGATGATGATGATATTATTATATCATTGGGTGAAAGAACCACAGATTAGTTTCAAGTGGATGGACATCCACTTGAAACTAGTCCACGGTTCTTTCACCCTGTGATGTAATAACTCATTATGATGTAAAAACAATCTCTAAATTCCTGTTGTATGAAAACTTGTGTAAAGGTGTATGAATACAACATGAAATAAAAAAGAAATAAAATACTAAATAATAGTAGTAGCGCGGGAAAGGAGAAGCGCTACTACTAATTACCAGTAGCGCTGTTCTGGAGAAGCGCTACTACTAAGTCAATTTAGCAGTAGCGTGGGTCTAGGCGCGCTATTGCTAAGCTTTAGCTGTAGCGCCTTATCAGTAGCGCTCCTGCCTACGCTACTGATAGGCCCAAAACCCGCGTTGCTGCTAGGCTTTTCCCTAGTAGTGGATGGTGATACTAGTGCAATATGGTTGGTAGATATATGTTTTTATAATCTTAAAATATAAAAACAACAAGGTAACTAATGATAAAAGTGAGCACAAACGGTATTTCAATGCCAGGAAACAAGGCCTAAGGTTCATACTTTCACTAGCGCAAGTTCTCTCAACAATAATAACATAATTGGATCATATAACTATCCCTCAACATGCAACAAAGATTCACTCCAAAGTCACTAATAGTGGAGAACAAACGAAGAGATTATTATAGGGTACGAAACCACCTCAAAATTATCCTTTCTGATCGATCTATTCAAGAGTCCATAGTAAAATAACACGAAGCTATTCTTTCCGTTCGATCTATCATAGAGTTCGTACTAGAATAACACCTTAAGATACAAATCAACCAAAACCCTAATTTCACCTAGATACTCCAATGTCACGTCAAGTATCCGTGGGTATGATTATACGATATGCATCACACAATCTCAGATTCATCTATTCAACCAAGACAAAGAACTTCAAAGAGTGCCCCAAAGTTTCTACCGGAGAGTCAAGACGAAAACGTGTGCCAACCCCTATGCATAAGTTCACAAGGTCACGGAACCCGCAAGTTGATCACCAAAACATACATCAAGTGAATCAATAGAATACCCCATTGTCACCACGAGTATCCCACGCAAGACATACATCAAGTGTTCTCAAATCCTTAAAGACTCAATCCGATAAGAAAACTTCAAAGGGAAAACTCAATCCATTACAAGAGAGTAGAGGGGGAGAAACATCATAAGATCCAACTATAATAGCAAAGCTCGCGATACATCAAGATCGTGCCAAATCAAGAACACGAGAGAGATAGAGAGAGAGAGAGAGAGAGAGGGAGAGAGAGAGATCAAACACATAGCTACTGGTACATACCCTCAGCCCCTAGGGTAAACTACTCCCTCCTCGTCATGGAGAGCGCCAGGATGATGAAGATGGCCACCGGTGAGGGATCCCCCCTCCGGCAGGGTGCCGGAATAGGGTCCCAATTGGTTTTTTATGGCTACGAGGCTGGCGGCTTGCTCTCTGATGTTTTTAGGGTATATGGACATATATAGGCGAAAGAAGTTGGTCAGGGGAGCCACGAGGGTCCCACGAGGGTGGGAGGCGTGCCCAGGGGGGTAGGGCGCGCCTCCTTGCCTCGTGGCCTCCTCGCTTGTTCCTTGATGTCCACTCCAGGTCCCCTGGATCACGGTTGTTCCAAAAATCACGCTCCCGAAGATTTCATTCCGTTTGGACTCCATTTGATATTCCTTTTCTGCAAAACACTGAAATAGGAAAAAAAATAGTAATTTGGGCTTGGCCTCCGGTTAATAGGTTAGTCCCAAAAATAATATAAAAGTGTATAAATAAGCCCATTAAACATCCAAAACAGAGAATATAATAGCATGGAACAATCAAAAATTATAGATACGTTCGAGACGTATCACTCGTCGCAGTGGCCACCGTCGCCGCAGATCGCGTCCCAGCTCGTAGTCGAGCTCGTGAGGTTCCCAGGAGCCCAACGCGCACGCGCATGCATTTCCCCGAGCCCGCTAACGCCATTTACATCCACGCCCGAACACCACCGCCGCCACGGCTTGTCGTCGGCGTGCCTCCGGTGACCAAATGGTCACGGGCTAGTGCCCGTTGCACTCCCCACACCGCGTAGATACTCCCCAGCCTCTTCGTTTGCTCGCTAGCGTGCCGTAGCTCCGTTATCATCGAGCACCCGTGCACTCCGCCGCCTCCGCCGCTCGCCAGCGCTGATTCCGGCCAAGTCCGGCGATGCTACGGCCACCACTGGACGTGGTGCTGAGAGCTCGTTCGAATGAGCCTAGCCCCGCTCCTCCCCGAGCCCCGTACGTGTTTTCCGGTGAGATCCGAACCACGCCGTCGCGTTTGGGTGTCGCCGGCGTTGATCCGCTGGCCACCGCCAACGTGGAAAACCTGGAGCGACCGCTGGGTCACTGCCAGCGCGCCCCGCGGGCCCCGTTGACTGGGTTGACCCAGTCAACGTGCTGACTGGGCTTCTCTGTGACGCTGATGTGCGGGCCCCACCATGTAATTAGTTTAACTAAACCGGTTTTTTACTTAAAGTTAACTAGATAGTTAATTAAGTCACTGACAAATGGGGTCGAGGTGCTAATTAACCCTGTTTAGTCTTAGTTAAACTTTGTTTTAGTCCTGTGACTATGACATGTGGGTCCCACTGGCCCCACATGGCAGGTTTGACCCTGGTCAGTGAGTCTGTTGACTGCTGACATCACACATATGTCATGCTGACGTCATATTCCTTTTCTGTTAATTCTATTAATTTAATAATTCCAGAAAATGCTTTAATATGTTAATATTCATTGAAATTAATCCGTAACTCGGATGAAAATGTTTTCTACATGAAAGTTGCTTAGAAAAATCCAACGAATCCGTTTACGCGGTCCGTTTACCTGTCAGATGCCCCTAACTATCTAAGCATGGAACATTTAGCCTCCGGTCATTTGTTTGACACAGGTCCGGAACCAGAAAACATTCCCGGTTGAATTTCCCCTTGACTTATATCATATAGCCATATGTTAGGTCACGCCCGACACATCATATTGCCATATTATGCTTTGTGATGCTATGCTTACTTTGTATTTATTGTTTATCCCCCCTCTTCTCTCTGGTAGACCCCGGGACCGATGCTACCCATGTGATCGACTTCGTCGGCGACGACCCCCCCCTTGCCAGAGCAACCAGGCAAGCCCCCCCTTTGATCATCCTGATGTCGCCCATTCCATTCTCTCATGCTTGCATTAGATTTTGCTACTGTTATTGTTTGCTCCTATTTTGCTGCATAGCCTGTTTATTGTAACCTGCTGTTGTTACCTACCTGCTTATCCTAAACTGCTTAGTATAGGTTGGTTAGAGACCCATCATAGACCCCCCCACTGTGTCCCGACTGCCCCGCTGGATTATCAGAAGACCCGATCAACGGGATTGAAGACCAGGCCCCAACACCTCACATCACATCACGCCCATTTTGTTGCTCGACTCTGCAGAGCTACCATCGAGTGCCGAGGGTGGAACAAGTTGGTATTAGAGCCAACTGCCTGTAGGTAGCCCCCTTTCCAACTCCTTGGCCGAAGTTGAGTCTAGTCACTGAAAAACTTTTACTATCATGGTTGTGTGTCTTAGGGCCCACGTTGCCACAGGGTGGTATTAGGATCTTTAATCCTCGACCTTTTCTCTGGGACTCTTATCTCTCTTCTACTTGGGTTAAATCATTTTACTAACTCTAACATTAGGATCCCGTGACCACATTCAGCCCAAAGTTGGATAAGCCATAGCTATTCCATAGAATAGTATTTTGAATAGTACACACACCGTCGTGTTGACTACTATGTGGTATCCATCATACCTCTTTCATTATGCATGTTTCATCATGAATGATCCTTTTTCTTTACAAATGCTCGATGTTGAACTACCCGTGTTACATGTTAGCAGTATGGTTACACCAGCTGGTCGTGGCCGTGGTGCCAACGATCCACCACCGCCAGAATTCTTTGCTGGAATGATGCAACAGTTTGTGCTGAATCACCAGTTCATGGAAGGAATGATGGCTCAGTTTCCTCGTCCGAATATGAATCAGCAGCCAGCCCCAGTTACTATGCAGGACTTCATACGCCTCAACTCGACCATCTACCGCAGCTCAACTCAGCCCCTTGATGCTGATGACTGGATCCGCGATGTCACATATGAAATGGAGTCTGCTAGTGTTGCCCCTGCCAGCTATGTCACCTTCGCATCCTAATTCTTCAAGGGCCCCGCTGCTCAATGGTGGGATAGCCACAGGCGTACCCTACCTGCTGGAATGGTCATCACTTGGCCGGATTTCCAAGCTGCCTTTCGTGCCTGCTTCATTCCTCAGGGAATCATGGACAGGAAGAAGCGAGAGTTCCGCAACCTCACCTAAGGCAACAAGTCTGTAGATGCTTATCAGCGGGAATTCTTGGACTTGTCCTGCTATGCTGAAGAAGACATTGCTACTGATGCTCGTAAGCAAGAGAAGTTTCGTGACGGACTTCAACTGGATATCAAGCTTGCGCTCCTAGTACATGACTTTTCCGACTTCGCCACCTTGGTGAACAAGGCCATTCATGTCGAAACTGGTCTGCAGGAACATCAGGGATCCCTCAGGCGCAACCATGACGCTGGCTCATCGTCGGATATGGATTCCCCACAGCATGTATCGTCCAACTACACCTGCACCAAGACAGTACTATGTTGCACCTTGTCTGCCTCCTCCACCGCAGAGGCAACCTCTTCGTGCTGCACCACCCCAAGCTCCTGCTCCCAATCCCAATGATGGTCTATTCTTTAAGTGTGGCCTTCCAGGTCACCGTTCCGGGAACTGTCCTCAGAATCAGAACCAACTGGCTCTTCCTGCTGCGGGTCGTGGTAACAATCAACCCCGCAACAACAATGCCCGATGAGGGAGTCCTGGATTAGGGGGTGTCCGGATGGCCGGACTATAGCCTTTGGCCGGACTCCTGGACTATGAAGATACAAGATTGAAGACTTCGCCCTGTGTTCGGATGGGACTTTCCTTGGCGTGGAAGGCAAGCCTGGTGATACGGATATGTAGATCTCCTACCATTGTAACCGACTCTGTGTAACCCTAACCCTCTTCAGTGCCTATATAAACCGGAGGGTTTTAGTCCGTAGGACGAACAACAATCATACCATAGGCTAGCTTCTAGGGTTTAGCCTCTCTGATATCGTGGTAGATCTACTCTTGTACTACCCATATTATCAATATTAATCAAGCAGGAGTAGGGTTTTACCTCCATCGAGAGGGCCTGAACCCGGGTAAAAACATCGTGTCCCTTGTCTCCTGTTACCATCCGCCTAGACGCACAGTTCGGGACCCCCTACCCGAGATCCGCCAGTTTTGACACCGACATTGGTGCTTTCATTGAGAGTTCCTCTGTGTCATCATCTTTAGGCCCGATGGCTCCTCCGATCATCAACAATGATGCGGTCCAGGGTGAGACTTTTCTCCCCAGACAGATCTTCGTATTCGGCGGCTTTGCACTGCGGGCCAATTCGCTTGGCCATCTGGAGCAGATTGAAAGCTACGCCCCTGGCCATCAGGTCAGATTTGGAAGTTTGAACTACACGGCTGACGTCCGCGGAGACTTGATCTTCAACGGGTTCCAGCCACAGCCAAGCGCGCCGCACTGTCACAATGGGCATGATCTAGCTCTGCCGCCGAACAGTTCCCTGGTGGCCGCACCAGTGTCCGCTCTGACCCTTAGCTCGGAGCCAACTGCGCCGATCGAGGACGGGTGGCTGGACACCGCCTCGGGGGCTGCGATCTCTACGACGATTGAGCCGAACACCATCCCTGTCCTTTGCACGGCTCATAACTCCAAGGTGCCGGACTCCTCTCCGGACTCCGAACCTTCCGCGCCCCTGCCAATCGAATCCGATTGGGCGCCGGTCATGGAATTCACCGCCGCAGACATCTTTCAGCACTCGCCCTTTGGCAACATCCTGAATTCACCAAAGTCTCTCTCTTTATCAGGAGAGCCCTGGCCGGACTATGGTCAGCAAGGTTTGGATGCGGACGACGAAGAAATGCAAAGCCCACTGTCGGTGTCAAAACCGGCGGATCTCGGGTAGGGGGTCCCGAACTGTGCGTCTAGGCGGATGGTAACAGGAGACAAGGGACACGATGTTTTTACCCAGGTTCGGCCCTCTCGATGGAGGTAAAACCCTACTCCTGCTTGATTGATATTGATGATATGGGTAGTACAAGAGTGGATCTACCACGAGATCAAGGAGGCTAAACCCTGGAAGCTAGCCTATGGTATGATTGTCGTAATGGTTGTTGGTCCTACGGACTAAAACCCTCCGGTTTATATAGACACGGGGAGGGCTAGGGTTACACAGAGTCGGTTACAATGGTAGGAGATCTACATATCCGTATCGCCAAGCTTGCCTTCCACGCCAAGGAAAGTCCCATCCGGACACGGGACGAAGTCTTCAATCTTGTATCTTCATAGTCTTGGAGTCCGGCTGACGATGATAGTCCGGCTGTCCGGACACCCCCTAGTCCAGGACTCCCTCAGTAGCCCCTGAACCAGGCTTCAACGACGATGAGTCCGGCGTGCATATTGTTCGGCATTGCAAGGCGGGTTCCTCCTCCGAATAATTCCTAGAAGATCGTGAACACCAGGATAGTGTCCGGCTCTGCAAAATAATTTCCACATTTCCCCGTAGAGAGAATATTATGTACACAAGTTCAATCTGCTGATGTATCTTGTATCATGACGTCACGCCACTACCAATCCTTTACTTGAATCATTTTTTATTATAGCACCTCAGCGTGTTTAATGAAGCGGTTTCATTGGCACGTCCTGTCGAAGCAGAGATCGTGTTCCCCCTATTCCGGGATTCTCATCAATATGGACGTGGGTAACCCAACCGCGCCCGTCTCCACGCCCCCTCTATCGAAGGCGAGTCCCGAACGGTCATGGACCAAGGCTCGTTTCTTTTCTTCAATCCTCCATCGAATCTTCTCCTTGCTCCAAGTTCCAACACCCAGAGCCCCAGATTCGAGCGCTTCGGACCTTCAACAATGTACGGCTCCGACCTTCAGGGCCGGTGGATGCCCCCCTCCGTCACGGAGGAGGACGTGATAAAGCTGCGAGAGGCCAAGTACCTGTCTTATGAGATTTCGCACAGGTTGCCCACCGAAGGGCAGGCCATCCCCACCCCCGAGCCCGGCGAGTATGTCGTCTTTGTATCCCACCTCCGTCGGGGTTTAGGCTTCCTGATGGATCCTTTTGTGAGAGGGCTCATGTTCTACTATGGGTTGGAATTCCACGACTTGGCTCCGGAGTCCATCCTCTATATTTCCGCATTTATTGTCGTCTGTGAAGCCTTCCTCCGCGCCACCCCCCAGTTCGGCCTGTGGCTGAAGACCTTCAATGTGGAGCCAAAGATGATCGGGAGGCGTCAAGCAGAGTGCGGTGGGGCGGCCATAAGCAGGAGGGCCGATGCCCCGTGGCCCGAGGGCTCCTTCCAAGAGGAGCCCGGTTTGTGGCAGCAGGAGTGGTTCTATATCACCGCTCCGAAGGGTAGCAGGCAGAAACCGCCGCCCTTATTCCCCTCGGGACCTCCACGACGGTTGATGTCGTGGGTCAACCAAGGGCTCAATTGGGGGCCGTCAAAGTACGTGCCCCTACTGCAGGGCCGGATTCGAGACCTCCAAGCGAGGGAGATCGATCTGGTTGTGGTAATGCAGGTCATGCTGATTAGGCGTCTCCTGCCCTGCAAACGCCGCCCTCTCCGGCTGTGGGAGTTTAATCCGGAGGGACCACGGATTCTTCAACACTTCATGGGTATGACACCCGTGGAGATGTACAAATTATTCTTCGGATCACGAGCGGTGTGTCCGGAATTGACCGAGGACACCGGCCTAAGCTGCAATCGCCCGGATACACAAGTAAGTAGCTCCGAATCCGAACATACCGTTTGTTTGCCTTTCTGTGATTCGCCTTTTAATCCGTTTCCCTTTAACAGGAGTGGATAGCGCAAGCAAAGCTGATATTGTGTCCGGCCCCCCTCCCAGAGACCGCGCCGGATCCCGTGCTGGTCAGGATGCTGGAGGTTGTGCCTTCAGAAGAAGGCGAAGGGGAAAATAGGGGAGCTACCGCCTCGCCCCAGGAGGCTCTTGAAGAAGGGGGGACCGAGAATCCCTCCCTCCAGGGGGAGAAGAGGACCGCCTCCGAAGACCCAGAGGCCAAAGCCCCTAAGCGGGGGAAGAAATCTTCACCAGAGGGTCCTGCGTCCGGGGAGGTCCCGGCCGCACAGTCTCCCCTAAAGAATCAGCCCTCCAGCGAGCCGTGAGTAGAAAAAAGGGAGTTCGGTAATAAGATACATCCCTATTTGTGCTTCTGAGGATAACCGAAGTTTTTACCTTGTAGTTCGGATCTCCGACCTTCTCAGATGAGCTCGTCTTTGGGGGACCTTCGTCCGAAGATGGTGGAGAGCGAGACGCCTCCGTTTGCTGCGCCGTCGGATAGGGCGGACGAGCCTGAAGTGTCATCACGGAGGGTATCCCCGAGCCCGGCAGAGCCGAAGAGTTCGGCGCCGACTGGTGTTCGGCCGGGGGAGCTGAAGGATCTGCTTGAGAGGGCGTCCATCTCAGAAGATCACCATGCATTGATGAGTATGGTGATTGGAAGGATTTCATCCGCCGAAAGCGGATTGCATAATGCCGTCAGGAGTTTGCTGGCGGGGTTTGAGGTATGTAGAAATGACACACCTTTTCACAGTTTTACACATAAAGTGTGCCCTGTATAGATAGTAGCCCCTGAGACTCGGTAGGGTGTCGAAAGCGACAGCGTACCAAGGATCAAAATCGCAGGTTTCAATTTTCTCCGTCCCTATGCAGGTGGCGGATCGTCCGGAGGCCAGCCGGACTGATGGAGTTGCTGAACTAAAGCGACAACTCGACGTTGCGGATGCGGACATCACGCTAGTCAATAGGCGACTTGATGAGTCGCAAGGTAAGTGTTTCTTTGCGGTCACTTAGTAAGGGAGCCGAAGCCCACTCCTTACAACATTAGTGTGAACTGCAGATGGTGCCGCTGCTGTGGAGAGCCTTCGGGCCGAACTTGCTCAAGCCAAGGAGCAAGCCAGAAGGAGTAATGCGGCGGCCTCAAGGGCGGCCGAGGAGTTAGAAGCCGAAAGGGCTGCACACTGCCGAAGTAGGGAAGAGATGGCCGAAATGGCTGTGAAATTAAAAGATGCTACCGACCGCAATGAGGTTCTTGAGAAGGAGAGCCTAGCGGAGCGAGAAGACCTGGGAAGGCCACCGCCGAAGCCAAAGATGCCCGCTCTGCAATGCGGGCTATAAAGGAGGAGCTGCGCCAAGCCGGAGACATTGTAGCTGGCAAGCCCTTTCTGCTTCGCCGAAGGTTTACGGATCCAAAGTATGCTCAACTTGGCCAGCCGTGGGGTCCGGAGGATCCTTATATGGACTTATCGGCAAGTGAGGCGGATGCCGTTGTGCACTTCCGAAGTCAGAAGGATCACAAGACGGAAGAGCTGTTTTGGTCTCAATTCCATTGTCCGGAGCGTTCACTTCCGCTGACCGACCGATTGGCCGAGTGGGCTGAGCTGAATAGGTTGTCCGGGCTTTCCATGACGGATATCGTGACTCATCTCTGGCCGGATAGGCCTAAGCCGAAGAGCTATTTTGGCTTATTGCAGCAGTTTCTTGGGGCGGTGCCGCATATCAAGGTGATGAAGCGGTTGGCCTGCATTGAGGGTGCACGGATGGCCCTCGCCCGTGTGAAGACACATTGGACAGAGATGGATGCCACCGCTGTTGCGACCCAGGGTTCGGACGATAGCCGGTTACCCGCCGAGCACTATTTTGGGGAAGTTATGCATGGTGCTCGTGTAATAGAGTCGCAGTGCTCAAAAAATGTCACGTTCAAATGAACGTTTTATTTTGTAAAACAATGTTTATGGTGTAGGCGCTTTTTATACTTGTGCGTTCAAGTACTGAAATATCTCCTATGCGACCGTTTATTTATACGTGTGTATAACCTGAAAGATGGCTGTCGTCGGCTTCAGCCCCCACGTACAAGGTGCGGGGGTGTTTGCAAAAATAGCGCATTTTCACACTTAATCCGACGTCTCGGTCCTGTGAAGGAGGTGGCAGCGTAGCAAACGAGGCAACCGGACTATAATGCTTTATCACTTTCACTTAGCCATGGGAGTTCGAGGGTGGGGCTACGATATAGCCCCTGGGGGCACCGCGCTATCCAAATTCGGGGCGCGTATGTGCCTGACCGGGAAACGGACCTTCGTCAAAGCGGAGGAATTCTAAACATTCCTGTGGTCGATCGAGTGGTTGACCAGTCTCTCGCTGTATCATGACAGTCAGTATTCGGCTTTCTCTACTGAGGTGCTCGCCCAGCCGAACTGGGGCACAATCGCAGTAGTTCTCCTGGTGCCGCGTTAGCCGATGATACGGAACGTAAGGCAGCAAAACACGGGAGCCGGGCAAACCCAACATTTGACCAAAGACATGATTCGGAGCTGATGCATATAAGGCCTAACTCGAGACACCGAACACTCCCTAAGGTCTTCGGTCTTTATAATAACGGGCAGAACAATGCCCTAAGCCCCTAGTGTCCAGGTATGGGCGAGGTCCTCTGACGCGGCCGATGCCAAAACGTCAGTCTCCTCTCTGGTTATCATGAAAAACCAGGGGATTATAGCAACAAGAGATAGTAAAAAAGGTTTACGCAGGGTCTTAATCTGAAAAGAATCCTTGCAACGGGTCCCTACTGCACGTCTGCGCCTGTGTCTCCGTTGTGCCGTGTCCTGGACGGGTGTGCATGTTGTTCATCTGTAAAAAGAGAGGAACTTAGTTTGAAAAGAAACCGTGCGAAAAGTGCATAAAAATTGAAATATTAATAAATTAATAAAGCTGAGCCTATATTAGCTCATTATTGCTTATATGCACAGCCCCTTGTGAAGGGGTGTGCGCCTAGGGAGCCCCTAGCTTATTTATGCCGGACTCGTCTAGCCGTGCCCGAGGTCTTTGAATGACCCTTTTAATGAAATGATGCCACGTGGACCGGGCATTTTAAGTGTAAGAGACGCGTAATGTGGTATTGCGTTAAAGCGGACAAAAGCTTCACGTCCCAATAGTGTTTGATAGCTACTTTTGAATGGGGCGACATGAAAGATTAGCTTTTCGCGTCGGAAGTTGTCAGGTGACCCGAACACAACTTCTAGTAATAAGGAGCCTGTGCACTTATCGTAAGGGCCTGGCATCACTCATTTAAAGGAAGTGCGGCTATGTCGAATTTTAGTAAGGTCTATCCCCAACTTGCGGATTGTTTCGGATATAGCAGGTTCAAATCGCTGCCGCCGTCCATCAGGACTTGTGTAAATTGCAGTCCGTCGATTATGGGATCCAATATCAAGGCAGTCCATCCTGCGTTTCGAATACTTCTGAAGTAATCCAGGTGGTCAAAAATGATTGGTTTTGACATCCAACCTCGAGGTTCCGCTGGGGTGGACCATGCGACACCTATCTCAGCGGGTGCCGCCTTGTTTCTTCGTACTATCACATGAAGTGAGTTTACTGCTTTGACTTCTTGTGGGGAAGTCTTTTGTTTTCCGGTGCTCTGCTGGTGGGGTTCGCCATCGTCCTCGCTTGGCGCGTCGAGTCCCTTGTGTTCGGCGTTGAGTCTGCCGGACTGTTTAAAAACCCAACAATCTCTGTGGGTGTGGTTTGCAGGCCTTCCGGAGGTACTGTGGATTTGACATATCCGATCCAAAATTTTATTTAAGTTAGATAGCTCATCACTGTTGTCCTTAAGAGGTAGTGTTTTATTGTTTGGCCGCGAGCTTTTGAATCCGGCGTTGACCGCCGTGTTCTTTGGGCTTTTTTCTTTATTCCGGCGCTGATCCTTTCTGCGCCGTGATTTTCCGTTTCCATCTCTGATCTCGGATGTACTCGGGTCGCTGGTGCTGCATCTTGCTAGCCAGCTATCTTCCCCCGCGCAAAAGCGGGTCATGAGGCTTGTTAGCGCGGCCATTGTCCTCGGCTTCTCTTGGACGAGGTGTCTGGCGAGCCATTCGTCTCGGACGTTGTGTTTAAAAGCTGCCAAGGCTTCAGCGTCCGGACAGTCGACTATTTGGTTATTTTTGGTAAGGAACCTGTTCTAAAATTTGCGCGCTGACTCTCCGGGCTGTTGAGTTATATGAGTTAGGTCGTCTGCATCCGGAGGGCGGACATAAGTCCCTTGAAAATTTGCTCTAAACGTGTCTTCAAGCTCTTCCCAACTTGCAATACTGTCTTCATGGAGGCTTTTGAGCCAATGCCGAGCTGGCCCTTTGAGCTTGAGGGGTAGATATTTTATGGCGTGGAGATCATCTCCTCTAGCCATGTGTATGTGTAGTATGTAATCCTCTATCCAGACTCCAGGGTCTGTTGTTCTGTCGTATGCCTCTATGTTTATGGGTTTGAACCCTGCTGGAAATTCATGATCCAGCACCTCATCGGTGAAACATAGTGGGTGTGCGGCGCCCCTGTATTTGGGTGTGCCACTGTCTTCGAACACTTGGCGTGTTGTGTTGCTTCCTGGGGCCCTCTTTTTTGGACCGTAAATGGACCTGGCTGGGCCATCTGTTTTCCCAGGATCATGAGTCAGCTTGTATGCGGCGCCGATTGTCGCTTTTGGCCTGTCATCTGGCCGTCTATCCGGCCAGGCGGCCTCTTTGTCTTTTGACTGTGGGGGCTCTATGGCTTCCTCGTCAAATTCTGGCAGCAGCTTGTGCTTCGCGTAGCTCTTTGTTTGGTGGCCATTGCCATATTTGTCTGCGGTCTTGAGTACCTTGCTCCACCTCATTCTGAGTATGTCTTCCGCTGTTTTGAGCTTTTGTTTTTCCTTCTTCAGACTTCTTGCAGTGGCGACGAGTCTTTTGTGAAGGTTCTTATGCTCCGGTGGTGTGTCCGGTGTGAGGTCGTCTGGACTGTTGGTTTCGCCGGGCATGGATTGATGATCCGATTCGTCCTGTTCGGACAGTTGCTTGGTTGCATGTTCGTCGTCCACTGGTTTGCCCTGCTCTATTGTTGGGTCATTAGGAGTGCTGTTTTTGTCGAGGCGGGACTTAGGGTGGCGTCTACGTCGCTGTTTTGGCTGCTTGTCGGCGGGATTATCCTTTGTCGCGCCCCATTGTTCCTCGTTATCGCTTCCTTTTGGGGTGTCCACCATATATACGTCGTGGGTTGGGGTGGCCTTCCAGTGTTCGGTGAGAGCTGGTTCTTGATCGTCTCCGGCATCGTCGTCCATACCGTCGATGTCATCGGAGTCGTAGTCTAGCATGTCGGTTAGATCGTCGACAGTGGCTACAAAGTGGGTGGTGGGTGGGCTTTGAATTTCTTCGTTGTCCGCATCCCAACCATCCTGGCCGTAGTCCGGCCAGGGCTCTCCGGATAGCGAGAGATGCTTTAGCGAATTTAGGATGTCGCCAAAGGGTGAGTGCTGAAAGATGTCCGCAGCGGTGAACTCCATGATCGGCGCCCAATCAGATTCGAGTGGCAGGGGCGCAGGAGGTTCGGAGTCCGGTAGGGAGTCCGGCACCTCGGACTCACGAGTTTTATAAGGGACGAGGTCAGTGTTCGGCTCCATCGTTGTCGAAGTTGCGGCTCCCGAGGCGGTGTCCAGCCACCCGTCCTCGATCTGCGCAATCGGCTCCGGACTATGGGTCGGAGCGAATTCGTGTGCGGCCTCCAGGATACTGTCCGACGGCAGAGTTAGGTCATGCCCATCGTGATAGTGCGGCATGCCCGGCTGCGGCTTGGATCCATCGAAGATCAAGTCTCCCCGGATATCCGCCGCGAAGTTTAGGCTTCCAAACCTGACCTGATGGCCAGGGGCGTAGCTTTTGATCTGCTCCAGATGGCCAAGTGAATTGGCCCGCAGTGCGAAGCCGCCAAATACGAAGATCTGTCCGGGGAGAAAAGTCTCACCCTGGATGGCGCTGTTGTTTGAAGAAGCCATCAAGCCTATCGCTGACGACACAGAGGAACTCTCAATGAAAGCACCAATGTCGGTGTCAAAACCGGCGGATCTCGGGTAGGGGGTCCCGAACTGTGCATCTAGGCGGATGGTAACAGGAGACAAGGGACACGATGTTTTTACCCAGGTTCGGGCCCTCTCGATGGAGGTAAAACCCTACTCCTGCTTGATTGATATTTATGATATGGGTAGTACAAGAGTGGATCTACCACGAGATCAAGGAGGCTAAACCCTGGAAGCTAGCCTATGGTATGATTGTCGTAATGGTTGTTCGTCCTACGGACTAAAACCCTCCGGTTTATATAGTCACCGGGGAGGGCTAGGGTTACACAAAGTCGGTTACAATGGTAGGAGATCTACATATCCGTAGCGCCAAGTTTGCCTTCCACGCCAAGGAAAGTCCCATCCAGACACGGGACGAAGTCTTCAATCTTGTATCTTCATAGTCTTGGAGTCCGGCTGACGATGATAGTCCGGCAGTCCGGACACCCCCTAGTCCAGGACTCCCTCACCCACCCACCACCCACTTCGTAGCCACTATCGATTATTTAACCGACATGCTCGACTTCGACTCCGAAGACATCGACGGTATGGACGACGATGCAGGAGACGACCAAGAACCAGCGCCTACAGGGCACTGGAAGGCCACCTCGTCATACGACATATACATGGTGGACATCCCAAAAGATGGGAATGGCGATGGAAAAACGGAGGATGACCCCTCCAAGAAACAGCCTAAGCGCCGGCGTCAGCGGCGCCGCTCTAAATCTCGCCACAGTAAAAATGGCGATTCCGGCACCGGAGACAATAACACCCCAGACAGTGCCGAAGACAACCCCCTCCAGCAGGATTCAGCGCAGGAGGATGGAGAAGCCAGCACTCAGGAGAGAGCGGCAGACACAGAGGTAGAGGACGATAATTACATGCCTCCCTCCAAAGACGAGGCAAGCCTCAACGACAACGAATTTTTCGTGCCTGAGGATCCCATCGAACAGGAGCGTTTCAATCGTAGGCTTATGGCCACGGCAAGCAACCTAAAGAAAAAGCAGCAACAACTTAGAGCTGACCAAGACTTGCGAGCTGACAGATGGACCGAAGTCCTTGCGGCCGAAGAGTATGAACTCGAACGCCCCTCCAAGAGCTATCCAAAACGCAGGCTGCTACCCCGAATAGAAGAGGAAGCACCCAAACCTACATCACCAGCGCATGATGCGGCCGGCCGGCCACCTCGCGGCCGCGACAGAGAGGCCTCTCGGCCCTCCACTCAAGCCGCACCCCGGCGTCGCTCAAAAAGTACCAAGGCACGGGAAAATGCACCAGACCTACGGGATATATTGGAGGACAAGGCAAGGCAAACAAGATCAATCTACGGATCGCGTGGGCGCCCCACGATACGTGATGATAACCGTCACGCCGGATATGGCAACTCCGGCCGGGCCGAACACAGTAGACAAAGCTCATTTGAGCTGCGTCGTGATATAGCCCAATACAGAGGCGCCGCACACCCACTATGCTTCACAGACGAAGTGATGGATCATCAAATCCCTGAGGGTTTCAAACCCGTAAACATTGAATCATACGATGGCACAACAGATCCTGTGGTCTGGATCGAGGACTATCTCCTTCATATCCACATGGCCCGCGGTGATGATCTACACGCCATCAAATACCTCCCACTCAAGCTTAAAGGACCAGCTCGGCATTGGCTTAACAGCCTGCCAGCGGAGTCAATTGGTTGTTGGGAAGACTTGGAAGCCGCATTCCTCGACAACTTCCAGGGCACCTATGTGTGACCACCAGACGCCAATGACCTAAGCCACATAATTTAGCAGCCAAAGGAATCGGCCAGACAATTCTGGACACGGTTCCTAACCAAGAAAAATCAAATCATCAACTATCCGGATGCAGAGGCCCTTGCAGCCTTCAAACATAACATCCGCGACGAGTGGCTTGCCCGGCACCTAGGACAGGAAAAACCGAAATCCATGGCAGCCCTCACAACACTCATGACCCGCTTTTGCGCGGGAGAGGATAGCTGGCTAGCTCGAAGTAACAACATGACCAAGAGCCCTGGTAATTCGGATACCAGGGACAGCAACGGCAGGTCGCATCGCAACAAGCACAAGCGCCGCATCAACGGCGACAATGCTGAGGACACGGCAGTCAATGCCGGATTCAGAGGCTCCAAACCCAGTCAGCGGAAAAATCCATTCAAAAGAAATACTCCGGGCCCGTCCAATTTGGACCGAATACTCGATCGCTCGTGCCAGATACATGGCACCCCGAAAAACCAGCCAACCACACCAACAGGGATTGTTGGGTGTTCAAGCAGGCAGGCAAGTTAAATGCCGAAAACAATGACAAGGGGCTGCATAGCGACGACGAGGAGGAGCCCCAGCCGTCGAACAATAGAGGACAGAAGGGCTTCCCCCTACAAGTGCGGACGGTGAACATGATATACGCAACCCACATACCAGAAGGGAGCGGAAGCGTGCACTAAGGGACGTATATGCGATGGAGCCAGTCACCCCAAAGTTCAATCCGTGGTCCTCCTGCCCGATCACTTTTGATCGAAGGGACCACCCCACTAGCATCCGCCATGGCGGATTCGCCGCATTGGTTCTAGACCCAATCGTTGACAGATTTCACCTCACTAGAGTCCTGATGGACGGCGGCAGCAGCCTAAACCTGCTTTATCAGGATACAGTGCGCAAAATGGGCATAGATGACCTTTAAATGGGCATAGCCTAAACCCACAAAGACGACCTTTAAAGGCGTCATACCAGGTGTAGAGGCCAACTGTACAGGCTGAGTTACACTTGAAGTGGTCTTCGGTTCCCTGGATAACTTCCGAAGCAAGGAGTTAATCTTCGACATAGTCCCGTTCCGCATCGGCTATCACGCACTGCTCGGACGAACCGCATTTGCAAAGTTCAATGCGGTGCCACACTACGCATATCTCAAGCTCAAGATGCCAGGCCCTCGAGGAGCCATTACGGTCAACGGAAACACCGAACGCTCTCTCCGAATGGAGGAGCATACGGCGGCTCTCGCGGCGGAAGTACAAAGTATCCTCTCAAGGCAATTCTGGAGTCCGGCTATTAAACGTCCGTACACCGTCAAGCATGCCCGGAGTAACCTATAACAAGACCGCCTGGCACGTCGCGAGCACGCGTAGCAATGCGGCACCAACCCCAGCCCTCGCGAAATTGCGAAACCTGTACCACGCGTACATAATTACGCTATGGAAATACCATGGGCATAGGGGGAGGGGCATGACCAAGGCAGGCCCAAAATGCGACTCAACCGCACCAGGGGCTACCGATTTTGCAATTATTTTTTCTTATTTTCAGGACTCCTTTATCAAGAAGCCCTGTCCGGCAGTAGAATCGCTGAACATACGATGCAACAGCCAGGGAAGCAGAAAACTACGTCGAGTGTCCAAGTGGGCTCTATAACGAGCAGTATACTTGTTTTACATATCATCCCGCAGCTCGCTCCTGGAGGGGGACATGTCAAAAAGTCCCGTCCCTTGCTTATCGCACTATTTGTATCGTTCTGCTTTTACCGCATCTTTTTTAATAAACAATGCACAACTTTTGCCTATTATTGCGTTCCTTTTCTTATCTATATATGTTCACTTATGACATGTTGCATTTGTACGCTTTGGTACGGCCGAATACACCAGGGGCTTAAGTAACCCAAAATATGGTGTGATAAGTCCAAACACTTCCGCAAGTGCGGCACCCCAAACTTATAGCATTATATGCATCGGCTCCGAATCATGTCTTGGGTCAATAGTTGGGTTTGCCCGGCTCCCATGTTTTGGTACCTTACATTTCGTTATATCGGCTAAGGTAGCACTGGGAGAACCACTGCGATTGTGCCCCGGTTTGAGCTGGGTTAAGCACCTCAGTGGAGAAAGCTAAAACTGACCGTCATGATAGGGCGAGAGTCGGTCGCTGTTCGAGAGCTTTTCGAGTCCCTAAAGACTTATGCCGCTTAGAGCGAGGAGTCGGCTTTGTCCGGCCTAGGCGTAGATAGCGCCCTGAACTCAGTCTTCCGAATACTAGGGGCTTCGCCGAAATTTAAAATTATAGAATTCTATGGCTAAGTTAGAGTGTTCAAGCATTATAGTCTGGTTGCCTCGTTCGTTGCGTTGAGCGCCTCCCTCGAAGGACCCAATAATGGGAAAAAGAGCGCTCAAGTTTATCCCGAACACCCCAGCACTCGTGGCATGGGGGCAGAAGCCGCCGACTCGCCATCTCTCAAATTTAATAAACGATCGCACAAAAGGTAATATTTTAAATTCACAAGCGTTGCTTAGCGCATATGAACAAGTTTTCAAGCGTACAAGATAACAAATGCGAGTTTACTCAAAAATTACATCTTTGGAGCATTCACCCGCTATAAGGCGGGCACCCTTCAGGATGCCCGCATAATACATTTCAGGCTTGCGATACTCCCTGCCCGGCGGTGGAGCATCTGTCACAAGCTTCTCAGCGTCCATCTTGTCCTAGTGCACTTTAGCACGAGCAAGGGCCCTACGGGCACCTTGATACAGACGGAGCGCTTAATGACTTCAATCCATGGACAGGCGTCCACCAGCCGCCTCACCAGCCCGAAATAGCTCCCAGGCATGGCTTCCTTAGGCCACAGCTGAACTATGAGGCCCTTCATGGCCTGTTCGACCACCTTATGGAGCTCGACCAACTGCTTCAGCTAGTCGCTCAAGGGCACCGGGTGTCCGGCCTCAGCATACTGAGACCAGAACACCTTCTCCGTCGAGCTCCCCTCCTCGGCCCGGTAGAATGCGGCAGCGTCAGACACACTGCATGGAAGATCTGCGAATGCTCCTGGAGAGCTCCGGATTCGGGTAAGTAACAAGTAATTCACTTTCACGTGCTTGCTTTGCATGAAGAATGCCTTACCCGCCGCTATCTTCTTCATTGCCTCAATTTCCTGGAGGGATTTCTGGGCTTCCGCCTTAGCGGCTTTGGCGCTCTCAAGAGCCGAGGCGAGCTCGGACTCTCAAGTCTTTGAGTCACGCTCCAAACTCTCGTGTTTTTCACGAGAGCCTGGAGCTCTTGCCGCACCTCCACCACCCGCGCCTCCTGCTTCTCTCGCTCAGTGCGCTCCACGGCCGCGTTGCTTTCGGCCTTGGACACCGCCTCCTTTGGGGTTGCCATCTCGTTCGTGGCCCCTGCAATTCTCATGTTATTCCTGTCATTTTTTGCAACCACATCTTTTATATATTTCCGTAAGGTATTACTTACCTTCCTTGTCCTCGAGTTGCTTTTTGGCAAGGCCGAGCTTGTTCTCGGACCGCTCGAGGCTCTGCTTCAATGCATTGACCTCCGCAGTCAGTGTGGCAGAGGTCAGCAGTGCAGCCTGCATTCCCCATATTGACATACTTATGTTAGACTCCTGCGTACATCTTTTTAGATCCTCAGTTCGGCTTTTCTTTCCGAACACCAAACTGAGCATCAGGGGCTACTGTCTATGCGGTAATATTTTTACATATCTTAAATACATACCTCAAAGCCTGTTAGAAGGCTGGCACAGGCTTCAGTCAGCCCGCTCTTGGCGGACTGAACTTTCTGGATCACCACACTCATAACAGTGCAGTGCTCCTCGTCGATGGAGGCGCTGTTAAGCGCCTCCAGCAAATTATCCTCTGCCTCCGGTTGGACGGAGGTCACCGGTGTCGCAGTCTCGCCCTTCTTACGAAGAGGCTGCCTACCGGACTCCGGAACCACTGAAGGTTCCGGTGCGGAGTCTGGCCCAGGGCCGAACTTAGAGCCCTTTGGGGTTTGATCCCCCTTGTGCCCAGAGTCTGGGAGGTTGCCTTGCGGCGCCTCCGGGACCCCCTCCTCCTGGCTGGGCCCCTTTTGGGACCCCACCTCGTCGTCATCCGCAGCGCGAGGAGAGGAGGCGGCCGGAAATGAAGTGCTATTCACGTCCGATGAAGCCAGGGAGCCACTCGTTGAAGTGTCGAGCCCGTCCTTGGGCGGGCTGCAGGGTTATATTCGGCGTTAGGAGATTCTGTGCGACTAATGAAACGCCATGAGTTATTCTGGTATCCGGACACTTACCATTTCGCCAGGGGCTTAGCCCTTGGTGGCCACTCCTCTTCGCCGTCGTCGGCGTTGGTGGAGTAGTCCAGAGGAAGGGTTCTTCCCTTCTTGGACCCTCCGGCCTCCCCAGTTGGGGCGGCCTTCCTTTTCTTCTCTTCCCCCGCTGGGGGAGAGGCCTCCTTTTCCTCCTCCTCGTCTTCGCGGAGGAGTCCACCTCGGAGTCATCGGACGATGAGTCCGATAACACCTGCCGCCGGGAACTCTTTCGGGTTCCCGTGGCCTTCTTCTTGGCCTTTTTCTCCGGCACCACGTGAGGTGCCGGAACCAGCAGCCCCGTCAATCGGGCGTCCGCTGGGTCTTCTGGCAAGGGATCCGGACAGTCAACCTGAGCGGACGTCTTTTGCCAGGCTTGTCAAAGGTAGGGGAGTTTAGATCCCGCATAGAGTCAAACTATGGAAAACAAGTGTCCTGTAAAGGGTAAAATAGCTTACCTCGCCAGCTTAACGCTGCGAGCTGAATCCGCAATCTTCGGTAGCGGATGCGGGAGCCTCGGTGCCCTTGAATAGCACCTTCCAGGCATCTTCGTACGTAGTGTCGAAGAGCCTGCTCAAGGTTTGGTGCTGTGCCGGATCAAACTCCCACAAGCTGAAGGCCCGTTGTTGGCACGGAAGGATCCGGCGGATGAGCATGACCTGGACTACGTTGACGAGCTTGAGCTTCTTGTTCACAAAGGTTTTGACGCAGGATTGGAGCACGGTCAGCTCTTCCGAATTACCTCATGTTAGGCCCGTCTCTTTCTAAGAGGTGAGCCGTGTAGGGAAGCCAGATCGAAATTTGGGGGCCGCTACCCATATAGGGTCACGCGGCTCAGTGATGTAGAACCACCCCGATTGCCACCCCTTTATGGTCTCCACGAAGGAGCCCTCGAGCCATAAGACGTTGGGCATCCTGCCCACCATGGCACCTCCTCTCTCCGCCTGGCGGCCACCCACTACCTTCGGCTTGACATTGAAGGTCTTCAGCCATATGCCGAAGTGGGGCTGGATGCAGATGAAGGCCTCGCACACGACGATGAACGCCGAGATGTTGAGGATGAAATTCGGGGCCAGATCATGGAAATCCAGGCCATAGTAGAACATGAGCCCCCGGACAAATGGGTGAAGTGGAAAACCTAGTCCGCGGAGGAAGTGGGTGAGGAACACCACCCTCTCATAGGGCATGGGGGTGGGGATAAGCTGCCCCTGGTCGGGGAGCCGATGCGCGATGTCGCTGGACAAGTATCCGGCCTTCCGCAGCTTTTTGATGTGGCCCTCCGTGACGGAGGAGACCATCCACTTGCCTCCCCCTCCGGACATGGCTAGGGAAGGTTGAGGCGAGATGTGCGGACTTGGGCGCTGGAGCTCAAGTGCGCGGAAATGGATGAGCGAAGGAGGAAGAAGGCGTGTGTGAAAAGGTGGATCCTTATCCCCTTATATGGACGGACGAAGCTATGCGTCCCCACCAGCCTGGTAAAACTTGCTTATCTCCCAAGCGCTGTAATCAATGGCGCGGTTGGGTTACCCACGCCCGTATTGATGAGAATCCCGGAATAAGGGGACGCGATCTCTGCTTTGACAAGACGTGCCAAGGAAACTGCCTCGCTAACCGCGCTGAGGAGGGACAGTAAAAACGATTCGAATAAAGGCTTGGCCGTGGTGTTATGTCACGCCATGGAATACGTCAGCAGATTGAATTTGTGTAACTATTATTCTCTCTACGGTGGTATGTGGAACTTATTTTGCAGAGCCGGACACTATCCTTGTGTTCAAAATCTTCTATGAAGTATTCGGAGGAGGAACCCGCCTTGCAATGCCGAAGACAATATGCGCGCCGGACTCGTCATCATTGAAGCCTGGTTCAGGGGCTACTGAGGGAGTCTTGGATTAGGGGGTGTCCGGATGGCCGGACTATAGCCTTTGGCCGGACTCCTGGACTATGAAGATACAAGATTAAAGACTTCGGCCCGTGTCCGGATGGGACTTCCCTTGGCGGGGAAGGCAAGCATGGCGATACGGATATGTAGATCTCCTACCATTGTAACCGACTCTGTGTAACCCTAACCCTCTTCGGTGCCTATATAAACCGGAGGGTTTTAGTCCGTAGGACGAACAACAATCATACCATAGGCTAGCTTCTAGGGTTTAGCCTCTCTGATCTCGTGGTAGATCTACTCTTGTACTACCCATATCATCAATATTAATCAAGCAGGAGTAGGGTTTTACCTCCATCGAAAGGGCCCGAACCTGGGTAAAAACATCGTGTCCCTTGTCTCCTGTTACCATCCGCCTAGACGCACAGTTCGGGACCCCCTACCTGAGATCCGCCGGTTTTGACACCGACACCCGACCTTATGGTCGTGGGCAGGCTAACAACATTGATCTGAATGAAGCTCAGGACCAGCCTGCTACTGTGATGGGTACTCTCCTTGTTAATTCAGCTCCAGCTTCATTTTTATTCGATTCAGGAGCATCACATTCATTCATGTCAGAAAATTTTACATATGCACACGACATTCGATGCGAACCCATGAACTCCCCAATAGTGGTACGCACCCCTGCGGGCCGATATCAAACTACCATGATTGGTCACGACGTTCCCATTGAGATTGAAGGGTTGGAATTCCTTGTTTCTCCCATTATTCTAGAGTCTTCCAATATCGACCTCATACTGGGAATGGAATGGTTGAAAGCACATACTGCTTCTATCATTTGCGCCACCAAAGTCGTTCATCTCCTACATCCTTCCGATGAGATAGTAAGCTAAAATGCTTGTCTGGTTCAAAATGCCGAAGCCCGACTCTATCTCCTGAATGCGTTGAACGTAGCACCTCTTGAGGGAATTGAAAAGATTCCAGTTGTTCGCGACTTCCTAGATGTCTTTCCAGAAGAACTTCCAGCAATACCCCCTACCCGTGCTGTCAAGTTCGTCATCGACTTCAAACCAGGCACCGTTCCTATTGCCAAACGACCCTACAAGATGACACCTCATGAGCTCCTTGAACTTAAGAAGGAAATCGACAAATATGTTCGCAAGGGTTTTATTCGTCCAAGTTCCTCTGCTTGGGGAGCACCTTCTCTCTTCGTCAAGAAGAAGGATGGAACGAACCGTTTGGTCCAAGACTATCTTCCTATCAACCAAGCTACAATTCAGAACAAATATCCCCTTCCTCGGGTCAATGATCTGTGTGATCAACTGGCTGGTTCATCAATGTTCTCTAAACTCGACTTGAGGTTGGGTTACCACCAGATCCATCACTACAAAAAAAGACACATCCATGACATTTTGGGCCGAACGAATTTATTTTCTATCATACATATGACACTTCTATGATGATAATTGTGACAAAACCCGGTATCATCATAGATGTGGTGGGCTCCTACTTCTATCACAAAAAATCATGACAGAAAATGGGCTTTTGTCCTGGGCGGGCCGGAGACGCAGCTGCATGACATTCTTTGGGCCGTCCATGACAGAAAAACCGTGGTAGAAGCGAGGGCGAGGAAATTTCGGGGAGTTCCCGGTTACGGTGGGAGGTCGGGGGCCGAGCGACGCGCATTTCTCTCGTACACGTACGCGCGTGTGTGTGAGGCGTTGGCTCTAATTGAACCCGAGTGAGGCGTTGGGCTCTAACTGAACCCGAGCGATTGCACTGCAGGCTACGCGTTACTGAACCTGAGCAATCGATCGATGGCTGTTAACTGAACCCGATCGAGCGATTCCTTTGCTACTGCTGCTAACTGAAGCCGATCGATGCTGCCTCTGGGATGAACAGTGAGCGTTGCCGGGGGAGGGGGGGTTGGATGAACAGTGAGCAGTGGCGTTGCCTCTAGATGAATAGGACCCCGTGGTGTGGAGGGCTGGATGAACAGTAGACGGTGGAGGGGTACCCATGGAGGGGTGGTTGAACTGGACCCCGTGGTGTGGAGGGCTGGATGAACAGTAGACGATGGAGGGGTGCCCGTGGAGAGGTGGTTGAACAGTAGCCGATGGAGTAGCGCGCGGTGGAGGGGTGGATGAACAGGAGCCCGTGGAGGCTGGAGGAGGTCGACGGTACACTACTAGAAAAACCCCTACTGATGGCGCACCTAATATGGCCATTAATGGCGCATCTGTGGTGCGCCATTAACAGCACGCCACCTGGTGCGCCATTAGTATCTGGTATACTAATGGCGCACCGCGGGTGCGCCATTAGTATAGGCCAGCGTGCGCCATTAGTATGCCTCCCAGGGGCCATGTATACCCAGGTGCTTTGGCATACTAATGGCGCACCACCACTGGATGCGCCATTAGTAACCGCAGCATACTAATGGCGCACTACCCAGTGATGCGCCATTAGTATGCACTGTCATACTAATGGCGCACTGTCCTGTGATGCGCCATTAGTATGAATATTAGGTTTTTTTTATCTTTTTATTTTCTTTTTTTTTGCACAGGTTACAAAATGTATAGTTTGACAAAATATAGACAGCACACATCAACAACAGATTCATCGAATACAATAGAAGATTAGTCTTTGAATACAATTCATCATATTAGTCTCCGAATTAAAAAGACCGAACAAAGATAGAACATTATATTACAAGTCTCGAGACCGCGAGTAGCGAGTTTGTCTTCACATTACAAGTCGATATCGATCATCTAAACTACCATCACATAGAAAAGAGTTGCGGTCATCACGATGAGCATCATCACGATGAAACTCGTCTTCATCCGGTTCCTCCAACGCTCCCTCCCCTCTCCCGCTAGATAGCGGGCGTATCTAGATTCGGTCTCGGCCCTAGTGGTGTACCCTTTGTAACTGTTACCGCTGAATCGGTGAACCTGTCTCCGACACTCCTCCCAGTCATCGTAGACTCCGGGAACCTTACCCTTGTACACGACATACGTCGGCATCGCTATGCACTAGCCAAACGAAACGTTAGTACCAATTCACAGACAATACATAAGCAATATATAATTATGCAACAGAACGATCGGAAGAGAAAAGGAAGACATTAATAGCATCGATTACATCTAAGTTGAACGACTCTCGAAACCAAAGAGACATACTACAAGTTCATTAAAGTTTAATTACAACATGAGCCAATCGATGTTTCAGAACTAGACAACTCGACTCAAGGGACCGGAGCGTGGATGAAGCCGCCGTCTATCGTGGGAGTCATGAAAGAACGGGCGTTGTCATCCTGCATTTGTAGCATTGTGTCGATGTCACTGTTGGACGGTTGATTTCTAAGGTAGAACTGCCCCGAGGTACGAAGGACATCTTGATGGATGATTTCCGCAAACTCCGACTAGATGCGAAAGAATTCTTGTCGGAGGTCCGCGTCCTGGATTGCCGACACGCTCGCGGCCCAATCTTTGAGTTTACTCGGTAGCAGAAGTTGATGATGGTCCCGTACGATCGCCCGCATGTGATGGATGGCGTAGTAGGCACCCTTCTGACCGCCAGGCGGCTGCTTGACGCAGCAGAACGTCGTATTGTGGGAGAACACGTGCTTGCCGTACTTACGAATAGGCCTGGTGAAGGTGCCTCCAGATTGGGCGTAGCCGGGGAGAACATCATCAAGAACCTTCTTGACATTTGTGTAGTCTACGTTCGACTGACGGTCCGGGTCGAAATACGTGGCCATGGAATATTTGGGGCTTAGGAGGATGAGCGTGCAACGTGTGTCATTGCAGAAAACACGGAATGTTAAAAGAAAAACGATCGAAAAGTAAGAATTCATATGTTACGGGCCGGTTGAGGGGAGGACTTACTCGGGAAAGTAAGGCACGAGGAAGTTATCCTTATCTTGGTTTGCCAGAATGACGCCTTCGAGGTAAGAACTCGCGACTTGCCGGTCCCCAGCGCTGCCCAAGATCTTGGCACGCATGTAGAAGGGGTCGACTATCACGATGTCCGGGGTCTTGTCGCGAATGATCCGCATCTCCATACTCAGCGAAAATAGCCGAACGAAGGTGTAGTGCAGCGGATGAAGGTTCAACATAGCGTGGATGTCATCAAAACGCAGGACGATCGTACGCCCGATGGAGTTATCCACAAAGCCCTTGCCCTCTGGCACCTTGGCCGCGAAAACCGGGTATGCCACATCCTTCTCCCTGAGACGCCGCTTCTCCAAAGCAAGAACACTGTCATGCAGACTCCGCATAGCACCGGTTGCAGCATTGAGCATATTTGTCGGTAGCATCGCCCTACTCGCCACATGCACCATCCTCGAGATATCCTGCGGTGAAGGTGGCCTGTCCTGAGCACGGATCATACTCGGTGCCGGCTGGCTCGCACCCTTCTTAGTCTTTCTTTTGCGTGCCTTCTTCTTCTCCTGTAATGGGACCGAGTTCTGCTCACAGACCGCCTTCTTGAGTGTGTTGGGACTGATAATATTTCACACCTCGCCTATCTGAGGCTCGGTGAAGTCGGCAGCTGGAGGCGTCTCCTGAGAGCTGAACGCCAGACGGCGCCTGTTGCAACTTGGCTTCTCCGCGGTACGAGCTAGATCGCACACTTCTTTTGTTGGGTTTGGTTCTTGAGAAGGAGGCCCCATGAAGTCGCCATCGTACCCATGCTCGGCAAAGTACTGATCGACGTTGCCAAATGTATCATCGTCGTCGTCGTCGTCGTCGTTCTGATCCTGTGCCATATGCATGTTTGGATCCAGTGGCATAGGGATGTCCGGCACCGTTACGGCGGTCTTGCCATGGGGCCGACTTGGCGCCGGCACGACTGGCGGTGTTGTTTTTGGGGTGGTGTCCCCCGCCCCCAAACGAATCTGGCTCTTCGGCCAAAGTAGGGGCCAGCTCAGGCAGGCGCTGAGGGTCATCACGTCATCATCGTCGGCCCCGACGGGTCGAATCGGAGGTAACAAGTCGTCGCAGCCTGGCAGCACCCGAACCAATTGAACCCTAAACAAGTTGGGTGGCATCTGGGTACCGTGGAACAAGGGGTTGCCCGGTTGAACGATTTTGCCCTTGGCGACATCGACCAACTCGTTGTTCACGAAGTGGAGGAGAGTGCACGGAACGTCGGCGGCGCCCTGCGAAAACATGTAGGGCGTCAGGGATGCCCAGTCAAAGGCAAGGAGATGAAGTCCTCGGCCGAGAGAGGCTTAATTAGTTACCGTGATGATGGCGTCGAGCTCGGCTAATGTCGAGGCAACGCCAACGGCGGGCGTGCAGTTGACGGAGCGGCCGCTTGCTGAAGAGGTGCCGGCCGGCGTACACCCGGGTGCATTAAGCTCCCGTGCCGGCGTTGGAGACACCAATGCCGCCTCCGCCGGAGGCACCAATGGCCCCGCCATCGCATTATGCGAGTTGCTGGCCGTGAAGCTAGGAATCGGGGGCGGCCCCTGTTGGCCGCCCGCAATCCACGCACTCAACCCCGAGATCAAGGTAGGCACAAGGGCGGTGATCGTCGCTCCGAGTCGTTGTTCCACTTGCTCTTGGACAATCTCCGGAATCCGCGCCACCTGTGCCTTGAGTTCTTGAACCTCTCGCGCCTAGCTTTCCGAGCTGGTCTTTTTCTCCTTCCGCACACCAGCGGTATAGTATGACCCCCATTTTGTCGACAAGCCTTTGCCGGCCACACGACCAGCTGACGTCGGCTTACTGAGCTTATCCTTGTTCTTCATTATATTCAACCCCCTATTTAGAGTGGTGTCCCAAGGGTTGCTCTTAGTCGACCCCGCGCTACTGCTTTCAGTCGCCTGCGGAAGGAATGTGAACCATTTAGAAATTCAGCTTCATTAATTAGAATGCAACCATATGGAGCTAATTACGCGGGGGTGTATTCCTTACCAGAACAAGCTCAAGCCGCCTGGTCTTCGGATCCGTGGTAAGCTCCTTTGTTTTCGGGTCCTTCTTGTACCGGGCCCTGACAAAGTTCCTGGTCTGCTTGTCACCGTATTTATCGAAGAGGGGCGGTAGGCCTTGCTCGACACGGTCCGCCTCCTCCTTGTCCCATATAGGCTCCGCCACTCTGTAACCGCCGGGACCGAGTGTGTGTTCCCCTATGTTCAGCTCCCGCATTTGTTTCCCCCACTCACTTGATTGGGAGCTTGCGGTGCTCGAGCAATTGATCTTGAAGTCGTTGTAGTCATCTTCGGTGATCGAAGGATTTTTCTCCTTGATCTTCTCATAACTCTCACCTTTCTCGATCATTCTCTTCACATTGCTTTTCCAAGTAGACAGGGCCTTGCTCATCTTCGTGAGGGCAGCATTGTTCACTTTATTCCCTTTGAGGCTTGTGTTTTCGAATTCAGCGGGGAACTTGTATCGTTCGTGCAGCTTCGTGAAGAGGAGGTGGCGCAAATTCCCTCGGTCAGGATGCCTTAGGTTCTCGGTGTTGATCGAGACGGTGCTCCGGACAATGCACCCAAGCTGAAGCGAGTACCCCTTGACTATTCGTTCGGGCGCCGTTGGATTCCCGTTGGAGTCCACTTCAGTAACTTCCTCCTTGAGGGTGCGGAGCACGATCGGGCGCCGGTCCTTCCGTTGCCTCTTCGGCTGGCTGCTATCTGTGCGTGCGCCGCCATCATCAGTGGTGGCATCCTCGGCGGCACCATCAGTGGTGGCATCAGTGTGGTCATCCTCGGCGGCACCATCCGTGGTCTCAGGATTGGTGGGGAAGGCGGCGGCCTCATACAAGTGAGGTTGTTCCTCCATCTCCTGGGACAGCTCCCAGAATGCCTTGCCGCCCGAACCCCCGGCCTCATCGTTGTGGGACATGTTTCTCTCTAAATAGAAACAAAGTTTGGTCAAAAAGTTGGTTATTGTCAAGGAACAAGATCATGGTCTCATCATTTAGGGTTTGTCGACACCGAGGCATCCTAAAATCTAAGCTTTTATCATTGAGGGTTTTTCGACGCCAAGGCACCCTAAAAGCCTAACTTTTCATCATTTCGGTTTTTATCGACACCGAGGCACCCTAAAAGCCATGCATTAGTCACAAGTACGCCGGGGCACTTGATCCTACTTAATTAACTACTAAGATACCCCGGCCTATGCATTAGTCACAAGTACCCCATATGTCCTATTTTTAGCAAAGTCATGCTAAAATTCACGGAAAATTTCAGCATGACCTTTGCTGAAAATAGGACATATGGAGTACCCGAATTTGCCGGAACGGAAGTTAATCGACATTCCGGCAAACTCAAGGGCCTCTCGGGGTACCTGCAAAATCATCACGACACGATGGTCGGAGACAAAACCCAGCAAACTAGCAAAATCATCACAAATTGTTTTCTGTTAGAGATGATCATCATCTTTACAAGTCTTTCTCAATGTGATCACAAGTAATTCAGAGGCATCACAAGTAATTCAGAGCATCACAAGGCATTAGTAGTTCAGTACATGAACAAGTTTTACAAACCCATATAAGAACAAGTGAATTCTAGTCCCATTGACACTCCTGGTTTTCTACAAACACCAAGTACCAGGGCACACAAAAGTTCTGAAATTTGTGTGCCTAACTGAATTAACTGAATTTTCAGTAACCGAATAAACTGAATTTTCAAAACTGCAAGAAGCCAATTAAAAAAAATCCAACAGCACTAGAACTGAGCTGATTGACAGTAGTTTTGTTCACTGTTATGAAGAGAAACTTCTTCTTGTAAGAAAGGACTTCGCGTGTGGTTTGGAATATTCAGAAATAAAGTTGAAATATAAAACCATATAGAGGTAGGTATGCTACAAGTCTACAACATATATACTAATTAATCAACTGCAATCAGGAGACAGTTTCTTCTTCTAAGTCCATCTCACGGTTCGCTGAATTAAGAAAAATACATCATCATTTCAGAAAACTTACGCAAACTACTCAAAACAGGAAGAAGAAGAAAAACACATTTCAGAAGGAAAAAACTTTTGTATAGCTAGAATTCAGAATGCATTCAACAATCCAAACTTTTGTATTTCCTGGATAACAAACAGTAATGATCTCTAGCCCTGACATTCATTTATTCATTCTTCTAGTAAATAGGTGCATAAATGTTCTTGCCGAATGGGTTTATTTTTTGTTGATCTATATGCTCATATATGCAGACGAGGCTAGCCACTTTTCTGCCACTCATATGCCACTGATAAAAAAAATGAACTTTCACCAGTAAGTTGTAACTTGGCAGCCAGTCAGTTTATACAACAAAGATAATCATATATTTCTATGAACACTAGACGCCAATCTGAGGATAAAAAAGCATCTACTGGTAACTAGTGCATATGATCATCACTAGCCCATAATAGTAATTAAGTTTTTTTTGTAGACAAACAACATGTTTATCTTTCAGGCATCTACATCTCAGAGTGTACCGAACAAAACCCAGAGCTTGGTGCTAGTGCTCTGCTGCTCAAATTGGGTCGAGAAGCATCTACTAGTAACTAGTGCATATGATCATCACTAGCCCATAATTCGTGTACTCCAAAAATTCAAGCAATTGTACCAAATTTTGAAAGAGATTTTTCCAATTTATATTTAAATAGAATTGGGGTATATACCTTGGAATCCTCCTAATGGAAACAGCACTAACTGGCGTCTCTATTTCAGCACGAACTGTCAGAAGACTTTTGACCTAAATAATATTTAAATGGTTCTAAGTTAGTAAAGTACATAAAGAAAGATCATCGAGTAATTCTCCATGGCATAATTTTTACCTACCAA
>NC_041389.1:61969367-62070126 GCF_002162155.2 Triticum dicoccoides | reverse complement strand
GGGTCGAGGCGGCGTCGGCGCGGCGTCGGGGCGGCGTCCGGGCGGCGAGGAGAGGGCGAGGGAGGGAGAGGGCGAGGGCGAGGGCGAGGGCGAGGGCAGCGGCGGCGGCGGCGGTGGATCGAGAGGGAGAGAACTGGCGAGGGGGATCGGGCGAAGGGGGATCGGGCGAAGGGGGGATCGGGCGAAGGGGGGCCACAATACTAATGGCGCACCTCACCGTGGTGCGCCATTAGCATGTCCATACTAATGGCGCACCTCACCGTGGTGCGCCATTAGTATTTTTTTTATTTCAACTCAAGCCAAAAGGTTATGTAGTACCAGAACCTATCTATGTCAAGCCCACTCTACTAGCTCGACTGGTCAGCAGCCAGTTCTCACACCAGGAGGTCCTGGGTTCGACTCCCAGGCTCCACAAATTTTTTTTTAGCATTTAAAAAGCTGTTTGATACTTATTTATGTTTAAATATGTTCAAACTTGTTTAAATAATAACAGTAATATTTTTTTATAAGACAGTAGCATTTAAAAAGGAATAAAAGCAATAATAAAAAAAATAACATTAGTGGCGCACCTCCTGGATGGTGCGCCATTACTAGTTACAACTAGTAATGGCGCACCACCAGGGGATGCGGCATTAGTATGTTTGGACAGGCGCACTAGTTCAAAAAAAAATTTTGGTACTAATGGCGCACCGTGGTCAGGGTGCGCCATTAGTAGTTTCAACACTAATGGCGCATCAGAGGGTGGTGCGCCATTAGTATATACTAATGGCGCACCACTTGTCTGGTGCGCCATTAGTGTCATTTCCATCTATAGCCCTTTTCCTAGTAGTGGTAGCCCGTGGAGGCTGGAGGAGGTCGACGGTGGAGATGAACAGTATCCTGTGGAGTCCTGTTTTGCGGTACGCCACACCCCTCCCGATGAACAGGACCCCCATTTTCGACCGTAGGAGGTCCGTTTCGTCCGTTTTGTGGTACGCCACACCCCTCCCGATCAACAGGACCCCCGTTTCGACCGTAGGAGGTCCGTTTCGTCCGTTTTGCGGTACGCCGCACCCCTCTCGATCAACAGGACCCCCGTTTTGACCGTAGGAGGTTCGTTTCGTCTGTTTTGCGATACGCCAGACCCCTCCCGATGAACAGGATCCCATTTCGAACGTGGTCGGTCGAACACAAGGTCGTTTCCTCCGTTCTGTGGTACGCCAGGCCTCGTTTCCATCATCTATTCTGTCCAAGCCCTCCCGATGAACACGACCACTCATTCTGTTCCGACCCAGCCGGTTGGCTCCCACGCCTTCGGTTGCCTCCCGATAAACACGATGCATTCCGTTGCCTCCCCATGAACATGGCGCATTCCATTGCCTCCCCATGAACAAGACGACAACACTGTTTCTCCGTTCTGACCCAGCCATGTCAACGAGCCCTCGCCGTACATATGCGCGAGCAGGCGTTCGAGACCCTGCCCGTATGTACACATACGTGGCCGTAGTTTCTTTCTTGCACCCTGGCCGCTGTACGTACGTGTACATGCTACATGCGCGCCTCTACTACGACACATGCACGCCTCTACTACGACACATGCGCGCCTCTACATCGACCAGTATGTACGTACACGTTCGCGACCAGAATGACAACGCTACGTACGCTTCGACCAGGTGGGTCTTGACTGTCAGGCACTTCCTTGCCTGCGAAGATGTAGCTGGTGGGTCCCAGCATCAGGGGGCGAATCATTTTGTTTTTTTTTGCCCGGACGCACTTCCTTGGGTGCGAAGGTGTAGCTGCTGGGTCCCAGCAGTCAGGGGGGAAACATTTTTTTTCACGAAATACGGTGGCCCGTCCGGTGGGTCCCCGCTGTTAGGTGGAGGAATAATTATTTTGCGCGTAATAAGGAGGCACTTCCTTGCTGCGGCCGTGGACCCAGCTATCAGCGTCTCCACGCACAATACTCTTCTGATGGAAGTCGGCCGTTGACCACATTGACCACGCCGCGCCGAGATCACCACGGCGGTGGACGACGGTGAGGCCTAGGAAGGGGACGACACGGAGGCAGGGAAGACTCGGCAGTTGTTTCCCACGCGGAGGGGAGTACGACTGTACGATGGTTTACTGGTTTGTCTGCCGTCGCCGGAGAATAACAGCAGGTGTGGGTGAGTAGAGGGATGGCTAGGCCAACGATGGGAGTATGGTGGCGCGGTGAGGCTGATACCTCTCCAACGTATCTATAATTTTTGTTTGTTCCATGCTATTATATTACCTCTTTTGAATGTTTATGGGCTTTATTTTACACATTTATATCATTTTTGGGACTAACCTACTAACCGGAGGCCCAACCCATATTGTTTTTTTTTCCTATTTCAGTATTTTGAAGAAAAGGAATATCAAACGGAGTCCAAACGGAATGAAACCTTCGGGGGCGTTATTTTTGGAACAAATCTGATCCGGAGAGCTTGGAGTGCAAGTCAGGAAGCCTTCGAGGGCCCCACGAGATAGGAGGGCGCCCCCCTGTAGGGAGCGCCCCCTGTCTCATGGGCCCCTCGGGCGGCCACCAACGTACTTCTTCCTCCAATATATACCTACGTACCCCGAAAACATCCAGGAGCACCACAAAACACAATTTCCACCGCCGTAACCTTCTGTATCCACGAGATCCCATCTTGGAGCCCTTGCCGACACTCTGCCGGAGGGGGAAGCAACCACAGAGGGCCTCTACATCAACATCCTTGCCCCTCCGATGAGTTGTGAGTAGTTTACCACAGACCTACGGGTCCACAGTTATTAGCTAGATGGCTTATTCTCTCTTTTTGGATCTCACTACAATGTTCTCACCCTCTCTTGTGGAGATCTATTCGATGTAATCTCTTTTGGTGGTGTGTTTGTCGAGATCCGATGAATTGTGGGTTTATGATCAAGTTTATGTATGAATAATATTTGAATCTTCTCTAAATTCTTTTATGTATGATTGAGGTATCTTTGCAAGTCTCTTCGAATTATCAGTTTGGTTTGGCCTACTAGATTGGTCTTTCTTGCCATGGGAGAAGTGCTTAGCTTTGGGTTCAATCTTGCGGTGTTCTTACCCAGTGACAGAAAGGGTTGCAAGAGACGTATTGTATTGTTGCCATCGAGGATAACAAGATGGGGTTTATATCATATTGCATGTGTTTATCCCTCTACATCATGTCATCTTGCTTAATGTGTTACTCTTTTCTTATGAACTTAATACTCTAGATGCAGGCAGGAGTCGGTCGATGTGTGGAGTAATAGTAGTAGATGCAGGCAGGAGTCGGTCTACTTGTTATGGACGTGATGCATATATACATGATCATGCCTAGATAATCTCATAACTATGCTCTTTTCTATCAATTGCTCGACAATAATTTGTTCACCCACCGTAATACTTATGCTATCTTGAGAGAAGCCTCTAGTGAAACCTATGGCCCTCGGGTCTATCTCTTATCATATTTCCTTTCAATCTACCTTTATTTGCATCTTTACTTTTTGCATCTATATTACAAAATACCAAAAATATATTTATCTTATCATACTATCTTTATTAGATACTTCCGCAAGTGGCCGTGAAGGGATTGACAACCCATTTATTGCGTTGGTTGCGAGTTCTCAGTTTGTTTGTGTAGGTGCGTGGGACTTTTGAGGAGCCTCCTACTGGATTGATACCTTGGTTCTCAAAACTGAGGGAAATACTTACGCTACACTTTGCTGCATCACCCTCTCCTCTTCGAGGAAAACCAACGCAAGCTCAAGATGTAGCAAGAAGGATTTCTGGCGCCGTTGCCGGGGAGGTCTTCGCTTAAGTCAAGACATACCAAGTACCCATCACAAAGCCATCTCCCTCGCATTTACATTATTTGCCATTTGCCTCTCGTTTTCCTCTCCCCCAATTCACCCTTGCCGTTTTTTCGCCCTCTCTTTCCCAATCTCCTCCCTCTCTTTTCTCTTGTCGTTTTTCTGTTTGCTCGTGTGTTAGTTCGTTTACCTTGTCGTCATGGCTAGTCCTCCTATCTTTATTCTCACTCCCGAACAAGAAATTCACAATTTTAAGCAAAGGGAAAGAGAAATTTTAAAAGATGCTTGGCATAGAATTTGCAATGCCCAATATAGAGCTACTATGAAGCTTGCTACTTCCGTTCTTCTCCGCAATTTTTATGTACGCATTACTCCTTGGAATAGATGTGTTCTTGATATTGCTACCAGAGGTGATTTCATGAGTAGCCATACTTTTGATGCTTATAATGCTATGTTAGATTTGTTTGGCCCACCACCTCTTTTGGTCAATGGAACGGTTTTAACTCTAGAACATGTGATGCAACGGCTTGATGTTATTGAAAATAAATTTGCCATTGTTGAATTGATTGAAAATTTGGATAAAAAGATTCATAATCACATTACCCAGTTTGGATCTAGGGTCGGAGTTACTTTGAAAAATCTTAAGGAAAAAAGAACCTATAGTCAATGAAAAAATAGATCTAGACTCTTCTAGAATCAGTAAACTTGAGGATATCATTACAAACTTGGGTTCCGCGTTTTCCCCCATGAAAAACACTACAAAACCCCCTACTAAAATTGCCAAGTTTATTTATGTTACTAAAAATAAGGGTGAATCTTCTAGTAAGGGAGATGCGGATCTCAAATCCATAAGTGTTCTTCCCAATTGCCTCTCTATCGTTAAGGAACCTTCTGATACCAATGAATTTCTTGAATTTTTGCCTAAAGGTTTAGCCAATGCTAAAAGGGAAGAAATCCCTATAGATCACAAGCGCTCTATTGTTGAATTTAGTGCCAAAGATGGCACTCGTTAGATCTATCTTTGTTTTTATGCCTACGTAGGGGCGTTAAACAATAGCGCTAGTTGGGAGGCAACCCAATTTTCTTTATGTTTTTTGTTTTTGCTCCTGTTTAGTAATAAATTTTGCATCTACCTTCTGGTTAGATGTGTTTTTATCTTTTAATTAGTGTTTGTGCCAAGTAGAACCTATAGGATAACCTACGATGATAGTTGATTTGATTCTGCTGAAAATCAGAAACTTTGCAGGCATGAATATAATTTTGATAAATCACAGGAACGTGATTTTGCGTTGATTCTTTTTGCTTATGTTCAATAGACAAAATTTCCAGGACTTCCTATTTTTCTAGGATTTTTAGAGTTCCAGAAGTTTTCGTTAGTTACAGATTGCTACAGACTGTTCTGTTTTTGACAGATTCTGTTTTTCGTGTGTTGTTTGCTTATTTCAATGCATCTATGGATAGTAAATCAGTCTATGAACCATAAAGAAGTTGGAATACAGTAGGTTTAAAACCAAATTAAATAAACAATGAGTTAATGGCAGTACCTTATGTGGTGGGTTTGTTTTCTTTCACTAACGGAGCTTATAAGATTTCCTGTTGAGTTTTGTGTTGTGAAGTTTTCAAGTTTTGGGTAAAGCTTTTATGGACTATGGAATAAGGAGTGGCAACATCCTAAGCTTGGGGATGCTTATGAAACCCCAGGATATTCAAGAATAGCCAAAAGCCTAAGCTTGGGTATGCCCCGGGAAGGCATCCCCTCTTTCGTCTTCGTTCATTGGTAACATTACTTGGAGCTATATTTTTATTCGCTACATGATATGTTTTTTGCTTGGAGCGTCGTGTATTATATTAGTCTTTGCTTTTTAGTTTACCACAATCATCCTTGCTATAGACACCTTTTTGGAGAAGCCTATTTGATTAGAATTTGCTAGAATACTCTATGAGCTTCACTTATATCTTTTGAGCTTGATAGTTTTTGCTCTAGTGCTTCACTTATATCTTTTAGAGCACGGTGGTGTTTTAATTTTGAAGAAATTGCTAGTATCTCATGCTTCACTTATATTATTTTGAGAGTCTTTTAGAACAGCATGGTATTTGCTATGATCATAAAGTTGGTCCTAGAATGATGAGCATCCAAGTTGGGTATAATAAAAACTATCATAGAAAGTGAATTGGATGTTATGATCAATTTGATGCTTGATAATTGTTTTGAGATATGGAGGTAGTAATATTAAAGTCATGCTAGTTGGGTGATTATGAATTTAAAGAATGCTTGTGTTGAAGCTTGTAATTCCCGTAGCATGCACGTATGGTGAACCGCTTTGTGATGAAGTTGGAGCATAATTTTATTTATTGATTGTCTTCCTTATGAGTAGCGGTCGGAGACGAGCGATGGTCTTTTCCTACCAATCTATCCCGCTAGGAGCATGCGCATAGTACTTTGGTTTTGATGACTTCTAAATTTTTGCAACAAGTATATGAGTTCCTTTGATTAATGTTGAGTCCATGGACTATACACACTCTTTAACCCTTCCACCATTGCTAGCCTCTCTTGTACCGTGCAATTTTCACTGGTACCGTACACCCACCATACTCCTTCCTCAAAACAGCCACCATACCTACCTATTATGGCATTTCCATAGCCATTCCGAGATATATTGCCATGCAACTTTCCACCATTCCGTTCATATGACACGCATTACTTTTGTCATATTGATTTTTGCATGATCATGTAGTTAACATTGTATTTGTGGCAAGGCCACTTTCATAATTTTCATACATGTCGCTCTTGATTCATTGCATATCCCGGTACACCGCCGGAGGCATTCATATAGAGTCATATCTTGTTCTAGCTTCGAGTTGTAAATCCATAGAAGTGTGATGATCTTCATTATTAGAGCATTGTCCTAGTGAGGAAAGAATGATGAAGACTATGATTCCCCCGCAAGTCGGGATGAGACTTCGGACTTTACAAAAAGAAAAAAATGAAAAAAGGGGAAAAAAGAGAAAGGCCAAAAAGAAAAAAAAGAGAAGGCCAAAGAAAAGAAAAGGAAAAGAAAAAAAAGAAAAATGAGAGAAAAAGAGATAAGGGACAATGCTACTATCTCTTTTTCCACACTTGTGCTTCAAAATAGCACTATGATCTTCATGATAGAGAGTCTCATATGTTGTCACTTTCATATACTAGTGGGAATTTTTCATTATAGAACTTGGCTTGTATATTCCAATGATGGGCTTCCTCAAAAGTGCCCTAGGTCTTCGTGAGCAAGCAAGTTGGATGCACCCCACTTAGTTTCTTTTGTTGAGCTTTCATATATTTATAGCTCTAGTGCATCCGTTGCATGCCAATCCCTACTCACTCACATTGATATCTATTAATGGGCATCTCCATAGCCCGTTGATACGCCTAGTTGATGTGAGACTATCTTCTCCTTTTTGTCTTCTCCACAACCACCCTTCTATTCCACATATAGTGCTATGTCCATGGCTCACGCTCATGTATTGCATGAAAGTTGAAAAAGTTTGAGATTATTAAAGTATGAAACAATTGCTTGGCTTGTCATCAGGGTTGTGCATGATTAAATACTTTGTGTGATGAAGATAGAGCATAGCCAGACTATATGATTTTGTAGGGATAACTTTTTTAGCCATGTTATTTTGAGAAGACATGATTACTTTGATTAGTATGCTTGAAGTATTACTATTTCTTATGTCAATATGAACTTTTATTTTGTATTCATTTGGATCTGAACATTCATGCCACAATAAAGAAAATTACATTATGAATTATGCTAGGTAGCATTCCACATAAAAAAATCTCTTTTTATCATTTACCTACTCGAGGACGAGCAGGAATTAAGCTTGGGGATGCTTGATACGTCTCCAACGTATCTATAATTTTTGATTGTTCCATGCTATTATATTACCTCTTTTGGATGTTTATGAGCTTTATTTTACACATTTATATCATTTTTGGGACAAACCTACTAACCGGAGGCCCATGCCATATTGCTGTTTTTTTTGCCTATTTCAGTATTTCGAAGAAAAGGAATATCAAACGGAGTCCAAACGGAATGAAACCTTCGGGAGCGTTATTTTTGGAACAAATCTGATCCGGAGAGCATGGAGTGCACGTCAAGAAGCCTCCCAGGGCCCCACGAGATAGGAGGGCGCCCCCCTTGTAGGGCGCGCCCCCTGTCTCGTGAGCCCCTCGGGAGGCCACCGACGTACTTCTTCCTCCTATATATACATACGTACCCCGAAAACATCCAGGAGCACCACGAAACACAGTTTCCACTGCCGTAACCTTCTGTATCGGCGAGATCCCATCTTGGAGCCCTTGTCGGCACTCTGCTGGAGGGGGAAGCAACCATGGAGGGCCTCTACATCAACATCCTTGCCCCTCCGATGAGTTGTGAGTAGTTTACCACAGACCTACATGTCCATAGTTATTAGCTAGATGGCTTCTTCTCTCTTTTTGGATCTCAATACAATGTTCTACCCCTCTCTTGTGGAGATCTATTCGATGTAATCTCTTTTTGCAGTGTGTTTGTCAAGATCCGATGAATTGTGGGTTTATGATCAAGTTTATCTATGAATAATATTTGAATCTTCTCTGAATTCTTTTATGTATGATTGAGTTATCTTTGCAAGTCTCTTCGAATTATCAGTTTGGTTTGGCCTACTAGATTGGTCTTTCTTGCCATGGGAGAAGTGCTTAGCTTTGGGTTCAATCTTGCGGTGTTCTTACCCAGTGACAGAAAGGGTTGCAAGACACGTATTGTATTGTTGCCATCGAGGATAACAAGATGGGGTTTATATCATATTGCATGTGTTTATCTCGATACATCATGTCATCTTGCTTAATGCATTATTCTGTTCTTATGAACTTAATACTCTTGATGCAGGCAGGAGTCGGTCGATGTGTGGAGTAATAGTAGTAGATGTAGGCAGGAGTCGGTCTACTTGTTATGGACGTGATGCCTATATACATTATCATGCCTAGATAATCTCATAACTATGAGCTTTTCTATCAATTCCTCGACAGTAATTTGTTCACCCACCGTAATACTTATGCTATCTTGAGAGAAGCCTCTAGTGAAACCTATGGCCCCCGGGTCTATCTCTTATCATATTTGCTTTCAATCTACCTTTATTTGCATCTTTACTTTTTCCATCTATATTACAAAATACCAAAAATATATTTATCTTATCATACTATCTTTATTAGATCTCACTTTCGCAAGTGGCCGTGAAGGGATTGACAACCCCTTTATTGCGTTGGTTGCGAGTTCTCAGTTTGTTTGTGTAGGTGCGTGGGACTTTTGAGGAGCCTCCTACTGGATTGATACCTTGGTTCTCAAAACTGAGGGAAATACTTACGCTACGCTTTGCGGCATCACCCTCTCCTCTTCGAGGAAAACCAACGCAAGCTCAAGACGTAGCAGAGGCCTGCGCGGCAGCACAGCCGGCCGTGGGGAGGAGGGAGCAGGCAGTCCCCCCGGCGCTTGTTTGAGCGGCTGTAGTAGGAAGAGCAGAGATTGAAGAAGCACGACGGCCGTTGGATGGACATCCAACAGTCAGTGCTTGTGCGTCAACCTTTTTTAGGAAAGCCTCAAATATGTGGAAAACAGCATATAGCCCATCTGCCATTATTTCTAATAATTTACAGCCCCTTTGCTAATTCTTAAGGTTTTTTTTGGAGCCCATATTCTTTTTGGTAGCATTACAGCCCATATTGTGGCCACGGTTAAAAAATTATACGAAATTTTGCATATTTCGGTGCGGTCCGAACTGTTTTTAATCCCGAAATTTCGACTCACATTCAAACTGATTCTAAAAATAAATGTATATCAATATAAAATCCAACAAATTCTCCACGCATAAAAATTAATGTAATTTAAAATCTTGAAATGAAAAAAAAGATATTTGAAACTAATTGTCGGTTTGATGTGTTTTAAAAATGTACAGCCCATTTCTCATTACTGATGGGCCATTTTCTCGGCCAGCCAGATGAATGCTCTCCTCGTCTTGAAAGATTTGCAGCCCAACAGGTCTGACAAAATGACTTACTTGGCAAATCACAAAAAAACTGGGCTGTGGCCGTGGACCCAGCTATCAGCCTCTCCACGTACAGTACTCTTCCGATGGAAGTCGTTCCTTGACCACGTTGACCATGCCGCGCGGAGAGCACCACGGAGGTGGACGACGGCGAGGCCTAGGAAGGGGACGACGTGGAGCCGGGGAAGACGCGGCAGTGGAAGCCCGCGTGGAGAGGAGTACGAGGGTTCACTGGTTCGACTGCGGTGTGAGGCTGCTGTCGCCGCAGGGCCTGGCCAGCGGTGGGAATAGTAGGGGGCGGTGAGGCCTCCGCAGCAGCACAACCGGCCACGGGAGGCAGGAGCATGCGGCACGACTAGCGCTGCTTTGGGCGGCTGGAGCAAGAAGACGAGATGTTGAAGAAGCACTACGGCCGTTGGATGGACATCGTACGGTCACTGGAGCTAGAATCGTTCATATTGAATAAGTTCGCAAAGCCCTTTGTCCCCATCAACTTAGTAGGCCCACAAGTTAGCCTCCCACCTAGGTGGGTCCCATCTAGCCGGGGGAGTATTCATTTTTTTTGTGCGTAATATGGAGGCACTTCCGGTGGGTCCGAGCTGACAGCGGGGGGAACGTATTTTTTGCGAAATACGATGGCCCGTCCGATGGGTCCCAGCTGTCAGGGGGGAAACATTTTTTCCGTGAAATACTGGTGGTCCGTCCGGTGGGTCCCTGCTGTCAGGTGGAGGAATAATTATTTTGCCCCTAATAAGGAGGCACTTCCTTGCGGCTGCCGTGGACCTAGCTGTCAGCCTCTCCACGTACAGTACTCTTCCGATGGAAGTCGGTCGTTGGCCACATTGACCACGCCGCGCCGAGAGCACCACGGTGGTGGACGACGACGAGGCCTAGGAAGGGGACGACGCGGAGCCGGGGAAGACGCGACAGTGGATGCCCACGCAGAGAGGAGTACGAGGGTTCACTGATTCGGCTGCGGTGTGAGGCCGCCGTCGCTGCAGAATAATAGGGGAGTGGGTGAGTGGAGGGATGGCCTGGCCAGCGGTGGGAGTAGTATGGGGACCGTGAGGCCTCCGCGGCAGCACAGCCGGCCATGGGAGGCAGGAGCATGCGACACGACCGGCGCTGCTTTGGGCAGCTGGGGCAAGAAGACCAGAGGTTGAAGAAGCACTACGGCCGTTGGATGGACATCGTTGACCACGCCGCGCCGAGAGCACCAGGGCGGTGGACGACGGCGAGGCCTACGAAGGGAACGACACGGAGCCGGGGAAGACACGGCAGTGGCGCCCACGCGGTGGAGACTACTAGGGTTGACTGGTTCGGCTGCCATCACCGGAAAATAACAGGAGGTGTGGGTGAGTAGAGGGATAGACAGGCCAGGGATGCGATTATGATGGGGCCGTGAGGCCTGCCTGGCAGCACTGCCGACCATGGGAGGCGGGAGCAGGCGGTTCCAACGGCGTTGGTTTGGGTGGCTGGGGCAGGAAGATCAGAGACTGAAGAAGCACGATTGCCGTTAGATTGACATCTAACAGTCTGACGCTGGTAGAGTCGATTGTTGACTAAGTTTCTTTTTTGAGAAACCTTGTGTATGCATGAACTTAGTAGGCCCACAAGTCAGCCTCCAAATCTGTGGCAGACAACATAAAGCCCATTTGCTATTTTTTATAATTTGCAGCCCATTTGCTAATTCCTAAGTAATTTATTACAGCCCATTTTCTGCCCAGGACCATGGTCAAAAAGTTCAACCTTATTTTGCATATTTCGATGGAGTCCGAATTGTTGTAATCCCGAAATGATAAACATTTTTTACGAACTTATTGATTTGCCAAAAAATCATTTTGTTTTTGTAAGCAAATAAAACGTGGGACAATTGAGTTGGTTTAAGGGAAAACCAGGGTAAAAAATCAGCGTTGGGTGGGAAAAACAACAAAAATAAGGATGTAAATATGAAAAGGGAATTTTATGTGTTTTCAATATAATGATACGTGTACATGAACTAGTAAAACTATCGGTAGAGATTAGAAAACGGATGTAGGACATGCGTTTCAAGAGGAAAATAGAACTGGGCTGTGTGTTTGATTTAGTAAAAAAAAACTGCCAGCCGATGTTGTAAGACAAAATATAACTAACGCTGGCGGGCCAGAGGCCAGTAGATACCTGCTGGATCTTTGTGCCCCGTAGTCGTCATGGGCTGGGCCTGTTAAAAACAAAACCAACCCTGGGCAGTCTACAGCCTAGTTGAAACTTGCTCAACCTGAAAAAACAATATACGTGCTCAATAAACGAGAGAATTCTGCAAGTACAGACTGATAACTGGGATGCAGCATGGATATTGTTTTTTATCGTGACAATAAGTGCATGCACTTGTTTCGAAAAAATTGGAGAACTGGGAATTCGAACAGCGGGTGCTTATGCTACCCATCAAATAAAAATCAGGTGCCTGAAAATTCGTTTCGAAACAAATGATTCAGCTTTATATCCACGTCGACCCACCGCATGATGGTTGGAAGAAAATGCAAGTTCATACCAAAAGATCGTTAACAACAATACCAACTTGTGGACGACAAGGTAGTACAACTACCAATACCAAACTAACTTATAATCTTTTTACACCTGGCCCTAGTGTTCATGTGGTCCAGCTCCTGGTCCTTCTGTTGCTCCAGGTCCCCAAGGTGGTACTGGTGCATCACCCAGTTGGTCCTCTGCTGGTCGAAGTTCTTGTTGGTGTGCAGCACCAGAACCTTTTTTGCTGCCTGTATGACGGCCGTTGACCATCACCGGCAAGGTATTGCCGGTCTTGTGCCACATTGCGTGCATGCCGCACTCCGACTGTATCTTGTGACGCGTCCACGTGCCCCTTTTGAACGCCCTGGAATTGCGTTGGAAGAAATGCTTCCTTAGGCCACTCAGTGTGATACCTGCAGTATTGTGGAATACAAGTTTTAGTGTACCTAGTTGGCATTTTCGTAACATCTTTGGCATGTTGCAGTCACTTGTTTCACTTTTTATTAACTGTCAAATTGTAATTGCTTCACCAGGTCTGCGTCTAAAAAGGAAAATAGAGCTATAAACAAAGGAATAGGTTGTGCAATTAGATGGCCGATCGGTGTCTTACCTGGAAGTTTCTCAGGTTGGGTGTAGCATATGTCGTGCTCGTTGTCGAAGGTTGGTATGAACAAATCGACGAGAGACTGAAATCTCGCGCTGTCAGCGCTCACTTTGCCTCAAGGTGCTCGATCAGCTCCTGATCCGTGGGATCGAACTTGACGCCAGCCGGCAGCACCGGCCAATCCTTCTTTGACTTGCATCGGTAATTCCAGTTATATGGTACTCAATGTATGATCAATCGACTATTTTAAGTGAATGATGAAAGATTTCGACAGATAAGTGGTACTCCAAATCTGAAGTCCAGAATACCCGAACACACCGTCGGGATTCTTGTGTCACCTCACGTGCAGCGTGTTGTCACGTCAATTCAATCTGTGGACATGATGAATAATTTGACCGACGTATACTACTACTGCTACTATACTACTTGCGAGTCGTATTTAATGTCACAATTTATACATAGGTTTAACTAACAAGTACGTAATATCCAACAAAAGAGGGTCATGCTACAGCAGCATAATACATGGCTCAGTCTAAATATCAGCACGAATCAAGTTGTGCATATTTGCTGTTGGCATGAACCATATCGCCGCATGTCAGGTTTGCAAAAGCCATCCATCGCATGGAAGCTTGATGCCTTTCACACACTGAAGATTATCTGGCAACAAGCTGTGTCGACGAATCTCTGGATATGGTGATTCATGAAACCCATGGTATGATGTGTAAACACAACCCCCCCTCGCGAACGGAAGTTGCATAGCACATTAATCATCGCCGGTGATATGATCGATGATTGGATAATTGAGCCCGAGGAACAAGGAGTGGTTGCCGAGGCTGTAAACCAGCCTCCAGTTGAATACGCCGGGCCCAATGGAGCTGGGATCTTTCTCGAACACGAAGCAGCCATAGCCATCAATGTCACGAACGCCCCACGCATTGTACTGCATGTGGTTTGATGTAATGGTTTGGTCAATTTGGTACGTGCGAATGAGCATCAAATGACCGCCGTCAGCTGAACGAGCAATAAACCACCACCCATCGACTGGTATGATTCCAGGTCCTGAAATCATGAAGGCCATCGCATTTGCGTCTGCTGCAACAATTCAAATTGGAGACCAAAAGGAAAAAATAAACAATCATGTTCAGAGTATGTGTGGAATTAAGATTATTATAGCAGTGACACATATCATAGACAGAAAATTGCAATGCCATGGTCATAATCATACCCCAAGTTAAAAAAATTAGCCAATGGCTTTCATATTCTAGCAATATGTCATGGTTCAAACATCATGTAACAATGAGAGGAAAACAGCTATGACAGCGCCTACTCATATTCTACCATAGCACTTACTACTACTGTTCTCATATCAACTCTAAGCAATAACATGTGTTGTTATAAAAATCATGTAAACGAGAGTAACATATAGCAATCATGATGTTATGCTCATAATATGTATTCTAACAATCATTAGATGCCAATTGTTCCCATATCAACTCTAACAATAACATGTGTGGTCATAAAAATCTAGGAAATGAGAGGAACATATAGCAATGATGTGGTTATAGACATGCTATGCATTCTAAATTTGTATCAAATGAACAGGCAGTCGTATTCATAAGGTAAAGATGAGATGAGATAGAACAATTACACGACGATAGATTCCACCAGTATAGGTAGCCAATCTGTGCGTCGACTGCGTAAACGATGCCATCGTGCACTATAACATCAGACAGAAATGTTGCCTCAACAGGATTGATGATGAGCCATAACCATGTATGGTGACCGGTTTCCAGATAGACTAATCCCATGTTGAACAAGGCAATGAGCTTGTAATCCATGTAGTCTCTTTATGGTGTGGGCACTTTGCAGATTACAACTTTCTGCAAACAGAGGTCGAGCCAAAAGCTTGACGCGTCTCGTGCGTAGTAGGCAGGAGTGTCCGGCGGGCCGCGAGGCTCGATGGCGGCGGTATCCAACAATGGAAGGGTGATCTCTCGCTGGGTGTAGATATGAATGAGACGCCACGGACTACTAGTGTGGTGGATGAGGACGATCCAGTTGGCCTTCATGCCCGCCCAGTAGTGGCTGGGCATGAAGGACAGGTGGACGGGTAGTGGTAGCATGTCGAGGGGCACCACGGCAACCTCCGTAGGATCGTCAAGTCGGTGTCTGGGCCACCTACGAGGATCAGGCATCAGCAAGAAGGGTGTCTTGAAAAGAGCCGGCCGGTTGCAGACGAGTAGATGGTACAAAGACACCGAGCATGCGGCCAGACGGATGGTGCTGAGTAGGTCCATACGACTAAAGATCTGCTCCAAGAGAACATCGGGGAGGGAATTCCAATCGCGGCTCTGCGTGTAAATCGGTTCTGCCATTGGAGTTTTCGGTGCCTGCGAGCCAGCGGGTAAGTGGATTCGGGCGGGCGAGCGAAGAAGCTTCTCCTCGTGTGGCCGAGAAGCTACCAAGGAAGATGGCATGGGCGGGGGAGCAGTGAGCGGGGGTAAATGGTGTGCAGCCGACGATGGGGAAGAGAGGAGGAAGAAGAAGAGAGGAGGAAGAAGAGTGGACGACGGGGAAGAAAGTGCATTCAATCTCAATTTTACTAGTACTACTACCAGGATATACCGTCCTTCAGAGTGTAAATAGTTACACCGATGACATGTGGGTCTACCACAACAGGGCCCATATGTCAGTTAATGGAGGACAGAGGTGCGTAGGCATATTTGCAGAAGCGTGCTCTACTGGCAAACATGATGGCAGTACTGGGTAAGACTGATTTAGTAACACCAACACGCTGGTTCAGCTTATTAATTATGTGTCCCATCTGCTGCAGCGTGTATTGTCACTTCACTGTGAAGGCTAGTTGAAGAGTTCTCTCTGACCGAGATGGGGAATAATGGATCGCGAGGACTTCCTTTCTACAGTATCCCTATGCCTCTACGCTCACTTCACTCATTTTGCTCCGTACCTAGTCACTTGTTGAAATCTGTAGAAAGACAAATACTCCATATTTGGGAACAGAGGGAGGCTTTTACTCTGTACTATTTGGGAACAGAGGGAGTATCACCATATGGAGGGAACAGAGGACACTTGAAATATGAACATGTCAATTGTCAGGACCCCGACTCAATGCCACACCGATCTAGCATGTAACACCTCATATCACTTTGCGGCCTCACGCACGGTATTCCCACGGGTGTCGCCTTACCAGGCCCGGGACCGTTTGCGCCTTTTGGCACACGTATACACTACTAGGGAAAAGCCTATACACAGAATCTTACTAGCGAGGGTTAAAAACCCTCGCTACTGCTACTTACTAGTAGCCCAGGTTTTTAAACCTCGCTACTACTAAGTAGATAGCAGTAGCGCGGGTTTTTAACTCTCGCTACTACTAAGCGGTCTCTACCGTGCCCCCCTGGACATGCCATAGTAGTAGCGCGGGTTTTTAACCACCGCTACTACTAAGGGAGATAACAATAGCGATTGTTTTTAGCCCTCGCTACTACTAAGTGGTGCCATAGCAGCAGCGAGGGTTAAAAACCCGCGCTACTACTAAAGGTCCCATTTTCAAACCCTACCCCCCTAGTGGATCCCCTTTTCAGTTTTTAAAAAGATAAAAGAAAATGATGAAAATGTCAAAAAAATAAAAGAAAATAAGTTTCCCATGTGATATGTGGCCTAGTTGTTGGGAAAATTTGCAAATATGATTTTCGACTTTATTTGCAACATCTCTCGAGAAATTGTAAAAATGGGCATAACTTTTGCATACTAACTCGGATGAAAAAGTTTTTTATATGAAAAATCATCTACTCGAAAAGTTACATCCGAATTTAACTGGGGGAACCCCGTTAAACATTTTTAAAAGGGACAATTGCATTTTTGCCCCTAGTTGGAACCTACCCACGGGTTTTCCCCTTAATTTTTGACTCTGCTCAGTTTTGCTCTTAGATTTTCCCCCGAGGTCACCCGAATGCCCTTTGACAGTTTGACCAATACTTTGAAAATTCATAACAAATTCATATGAACTCAGAAAAATGCAAATAAGATATCAAAATGTTCAGACAAACATTACCTTTATGTGCATATCATTTGCATTAAGGACAAAATAATCGTTTGAACTACCAAAGGTTATTAATGTTATTAGCATTATTAAAAATAAAAAGGGTATAAAAATATTTTTTCAAGAATAAAAATTACATGCAAATGTAGGTCATGTTTTCTAAACATCCTGATATCTTGTTTGCATTTTTCCGAGTTCATGTCAACTTTTTATGAATGTTCAAACAACTTTGAACATTATTTTGAAACTTCATAACAAGTTGATATGAACTCGGAAATGCAAATAAGATATCAGGATATTTAGAAAACGTCACCTACATTTCCATGTAATTTTTATTTCTGAAAAAGTATTATTTATACATTTTTATTTTTCATAATGTTAAAAACATTAACAAACTTAGGTAGTTTAAATGGTATTTTTTTCCTGGATGCAAATGACATACACATAAAGGTAATGCTTATCTCAACATTTTGATATCTTATTTGCATTTTTCTGAGTTCATATCAATTTGTTGTGAATTTTCCAAGTATTGGTCAAATGGTCAAAGGGTATTCGTGCGACTTCGGAGGAAAATCTAAGGGAAAAACTAAGCAGAGTCAAAAAGTAAGGGCAAAACCCGTGGGTAGGTTCCAACTAGGGGCAAAAGTGCATTTGTCCCTTTTTAAAATCCTCAAAAACCTAACAGAAAAAAAAGTTACGGGGCTTTTAAGATCTGGAGGCAAAAAAATTCAAAAAAAATTTCGGTTTTTTTATCTTTTGTTAAATCTGGTCAAACTATGGTCAAACTAATTATTCAACAATATTAGTGTTACTAAATAATTATTTTAGTTTTTTTGAATTTTGGTCAAATCTGGTCAAACTATAGTCAAACTGTGGTCAAATCTGGTCAAACTATGGTAAAACTAATTATTCAAGAAATATTAGTGTTACAAATTTATCAGAATAATAGTTTCAAACTCAAACAGTGAAATGTGTGACTTCATGCTCAAGCTAAATTCCTAAGGTCAATAGGATTGACAAGTTACTATTGTCAGGAAAACAACAAGTGCAGACTTGGAAAAGAGGGAGAATAGAACCCGGAAGTTAAGCGTGCTCAGGCTGGAGTAGTGAGAGGATGGGTGACCATCCGGGAAGTTAGATGATTTGGAATGATGAGGGGTGATTAGAGATTAAATTGAGCAGCGATGAGGGGTGATTAGAGATTTGAGGTTAAAATAATTCAGAAATTTGAAAATTAGGGAAAAAATTGAATTTTTTTTCGAAAAAATTCAAAAATAATAATCAGAGATTAGAGATTAGTAGTAGCGCGGGTTGGCACCCGCGCTACTGCTAAAGGACGTAGTAGTAGCGCGGGTCGCACCCGCGCTACTGCTATACGTTAGCTGTAGCGCCTTATTAGTAGCGCGGGTTGGCACCCGCGCTACTGCTAAAGGACGTAGTAGTAGCGCGGGTCGCACCCGCGCTACTTCTATACGTTAGCTGTAGCGCCTTATTAGTAGCGCCGGCCCCCGCGCTACTAATAGGCCCAAATCCCGCACTGCCGCTAGGCTTTTCCCTAGTAGTGATATGATAGTGTCGCTAGGATCCATACGACAAGGAGCCCGGGCTGACATGGCTAGTCGTGAACCCAAAGTGGCACAAACTTACAGGGACAGGCATCCATGACCCAACATCGAACGTGTCAGTCATCAGCGAGTAAATCCAGGCTGTAGCACTGGGCTAGCAGGACTCGGTGAACCGGGCTGTAGCGGGCTAATAGGACTCCGGTATTCATCGCGTGACATTTCCCCGAAGGGACAGACACAGGAACGAATAAGGACACATGCCGGACAGCCTAAGTGTTCCGGAGCAGTAGCAAGCTACCATGGCTGAGTGGAAGCACTAGGAGACATTTCCCGGTAAGAGAGGCTACTAAGGATAAATAACTAGATAGTCAGATCCCACACATACCAAGCATTTCAATAACATACACACAATATGCTCGATATGTGCAAATACAACATGGCATCACAACATGACTCTACAACTCAAGTATTTTATTCAATAGGCTCCGAGGAGCGAGATATTACAAACATGGGTCTCACGACCCAACATTCAGAGCATACAAGTCAAAGCACATGCGGAAGCTTAACATGTCTGAGTACAGACAACTACAAATGAAAAAGGCTGAGAAGCCTGACTAACTACCAGATCCTGCTGAGGGCACAAGATCGTAGCTGAGGTAACAAGCTAAATGTCGAAGTTCACGCGGAACTACTAGTGAGACTGAAGTCTCTCTGCAAAAACATAAAATAGGCAAACGTGAGTACAAATGTACCCAGCAAGACTTACATCAGAACTATCTACATATGCATCATTATCGACAAAGGGGATGGTGGAGTTTGACTGCAGCAAGCCAGCTTTGACTCGGTGGCTATCCTGAACTATGACTGCAATGTAACTCTTTTGAGGTGGCGCACACGAGTCCACATATTCACCATATCAATACACCACTATGGATCCGCTGCCGTCTCCCTACGAGAACGCCATCCATAGCACTCACGCTTATCTTCCGTATTTTAGAGTATCCACTTTCACTTGTCTATGAACTGTATAGGCAACCCAGAAGTCCTTTACCGCGGACACAGCTATTCGAATAGATGATGTTAACCCTGCAGGGGTGTACTTCTTCACACACGCTCTCGCCACTTACCGCCATGTACACGTCATGTATCTCCGCAACCTTCGAGCGGAAGCCTGGCGAGGGTGTCGGCCACGACCTCACTAACCACACAAGTCTCTAGTCCAGGTTTATCGCCTATTCGGGTTCCATCCGCAAGGAGATCCGGCCGGGGTGTCGCTTATGGCCCCAAACGATGTGTGCAGGGTTCCCAAGCCCACCATCCGGGTGCCACATGGTACACCGGGCCACTGTGCCTAGTCTGTCCCAAGCCCACCTGTACTGGGTGCCACTTGGTAGACTACTAACACTACCTACAAACACCAGAAACTAGTTGCAACTCCAGGACAGATATCGAGTCGGTTAATAAGTCGAGAGAGTCAATTAAGGATCCCAATGTGTGGTAGTAGCTATTCATGGATCACAAACATAGAACTTAGTTCCTAAGGACGGCTTCAATGAGACAACCCACCATGTACTCCTACATGGCCTCTCACCGCTACCTTTACCAAATCGTGTTCTCACACTTAGCTCACACACAGTAGGACATGTTCACACACCTCTGATTCATCCCCGATGAATCAGACCTGACTCAACTTTAAGCAGTAGCAGGCATGACAAAGAAGCATGAATGAGTAGGCACAACAGGGCTAACTCCTACTCATGCTAGTGGGTTTCATCTATTTACTGTGGCAATGACAGGTCATGCAGGGTTCAACTACCGCAACATGTAACAGTTGAATCGTTGTTGTCCTAATGCAGTAAAAGAGAGCAGGAGCTAGAGAGTGGTATTGTATCGGAATGAACAAGGGGGTTTTGCTTGCCTGGCACTTCTGAAGATAATATAGTTCTTCATCGGTGCCATCGAACTCATCATCGGAACCAAGTCTATTGAGAGGGAACAAATACCGGCAACACAGAGAAAACACAATCAATGCAATGCAACAATATGATGCATGAATATGACATGGCAAAATGAGTGTGTTTTGCCTAATGCAACTTAGAACAGAATAAATGAAGTTGGTTTGAACCAAGGGTTCAAATTCAAACTCCATATGTGCTCATTTAAATGTCAATATATTATATGGCCTAAACAGCAGTCATAAGTTGTTCTAACATGAATGGAAATGGTACAGATAGATAGATTGGATTTTTCTGATCATTTTTCATATATAAATTATTTCTTTTGGAGTTACTGTTGAATTTCTATGATTTTTAGAAGTTTAGGACATTTTCTGGATTTCCTGATTTATTTTAAATACAGAAAATCATTTACTACATCAGCATTGCGTCATGCTGACCTCAGCAGGTCAACAGACCCGGTCCAGGTCAAACCTGACGTGTGGGTCCTGCATGTCAGTGACTAAGGCTGGTTAGTGTCGCTGACAGGTGGGGTCGGGTCAACAGCCACGTCAGCAAGTCAGCACTGACATGTGGGGCCGGTCAATAGGTGACGTGGCCAGGTGAAACTGACCTGTGGGGCCTGTGCGGTTAGTTTAGTCTAATCAGGAGCTTAAGCAGGGTTAATTAGGCCATGGGGCCTAATAGTCAGTGACAGAGGAGGGTGGTTAGCCCCGTCATTAGAGCTAATGATGGTGCCACGTTGGCTGCGCCAGCGGTTAGACGATGGCGACAAACCAGGGCGGCAGTGGCTCGTCGGAGTGGCGCTAGGGCAGCGGCTGGGTGCACTGGGGGTACCAGGAGGAAGCTCATGCTTCCGCACATCCAGCGGAGGCAGCAGAAGGTCACGGGGTGGTCCGTAGCTGCGGCGGCGGCGAGTTGGGCGGCGGACGGAGCTCGGGCTCAAGCGGGACGAGGCTAGGGTGCACGGAGGAAGGCTTGAGTGGCTGCGTTGGGTTTCTTGGGAAGTCCTGAGCACGTTCCAGTGCTTGGACGCAAGCGGCGGTGGCTGTGGCCACGACGGCATCGAGGCCAGTGGCGAGGAGCTCACGGCTCCGGCGGTTGGCGCGGTTAGAGGAAGAAAAATACGGCGGGGCTAGGGGGAGATAAGTCAGGAGCTCATAGGGAGGCGGCGCGGTAGGTCAGCGGGCTCGGGGACGTCCTTGACAGCGCGAATCGATGGCGAGGGGCTCGGGTGCCCGAGGTTGAAGATGACCGCGATGGCGATGGAGCAGGGCCTCCTGGCATCTCGTAGCTCGATTGGGAGGATGGGGAGGTTTCGGCGGTGCTTCTGGACTCGGCGAAAGGGTGAGGGGTGCACGATGGCCGCAGTGGTGCTCGTCGGTGCGACGACGGCGTTCTCGGGCGGCTGCGGGGAGAGAACTAGAGAGGGAGAGAGAACCAGGGAGTGAGGCGAAAGGTCAAGGGGGTCCAGGGGGTGTCGTGGCGCTCGGGCCCGTCTCCAGCAGCGAGCAAGCAGGTAGGAGGTGGCGTGCGACTGCCGTCACGTGCCGGCGTGTGTCGGGCACACGCCCTCCTGCCCACTGGCAGGAGGTGGAAGACGACAGGGTGAGCCCCTGGTGGGCTGGGCCAGAACAGGAGCTGGGCCGGTGCGGCTGCGGGTAGGTGGCCCAGGTAGTTTCCATTCTCTCTCTCCTTTTTATCTCTTTCTGTTTTCTATTTTTCTATAGTTCTTTGGGCTTTATTAAAAATACCAGAGCACTTCTAAAAATCCTGAAAATAATTGCGGGCACCTTCTGAAATATATGCAACAGCCCACATTTAGTTTCAGAATTATTTGAGCATTTAAATTATTTATAGCATTCAAATGCCCAAATTCAAATACTTTATGAGTTAATTCAAAAATCCATAAATGGCCAAGAAATATGCTCATCATTTTTGGCAGAGGTTTTCACCTTTATCAAAAATCATGAACATTTCCAAAGGCATTTTGGGTTCATTGAAGATTATTTTAGGTTGGACCTATTTGATTTGATCTGGTGCTAGGGTTTGAACAATCCCCATTTCAGGTTTAAGAGAAATTAAACATGATGCAACACATGACTAGCTAGCTCAGAGCATACCAGAACTAGGGATGTGACAACTCACCCCCAGTGTCACATCCCCAGTTCAGGCCTTGCTTGTCTTTGCTTTATCATCCATGCATCATGTCTAAATTTATTTGAAACTTGAAATGGGGATTGCCTAAACCCTAGCACCAAATGAATTCAACTAGGGTCAAAATAAAATCTTTTTCATTGAACTCAAAATGCCCTCTAAAAATGTTCAACATTACTGGTTTGAGGTGAAAGCATCTACCAAAAATGATTTATATTTTTGCAGGACATATTGGGCTCTAAATTAGATCATACTCTATTTGCATTTGGGCATTTAAATACTCTAAAATATTTTAAATGCGCAAATAATCATAAACTAAAATGTTTACTATTGGATTTATTCTAAACAGTAGCCATGATCAGTTTCATGATTTATAGATCTGTTTAAGTATTTTTAATAAAGTCACAAAGTTGCAGAAAAATAGAAAACAGAAATAAAAGGGAGAGAGAGCAAACTCACCTGGCTTACCTGTGCGGCCCAGCACTACAGCTGGCCGGCCCAGGAGCTGGCCCAGCCCACCACCGCTGCCAGTCACCACCAACCTCTCGCTAGAAGGACGAGAGGCGCATGGCCGCCACGCGCTGGCACGCGCCCGTTCCACCTCCTGCTTCCGTCGACGCTGGGGGCTGACTGGAGACGCCACGCACCCTCCCGACCCCCTCTGGCCTGTCCACTCCTCCTCTCCCCTCCTCTGTCTCTCTCGCACGCAGCCACCGAATGCCATCGCCGCCGCGCTCGCTGCCACCGCGGCCACCGACAACCCCTCGCCCTGCCGATGAGCCCAAAAGCTCCGCCGCGTCGTCATCGACCTCCTCGCTGAGCTACACGACGCCGAAAGCCCTAGAACGCTGCCAACGCCGTCTTCTTCAACCTCGGTCCGCCGAGATCGCCGGTGACCGCACGCCGTCACCAACCCTTCCCCGAGCCCACCGAGCGTCTCTACGTGACCGCTGTGAGCCACTGACCTCCCCCATCCTCTTCTTTTCTTTCCCCGTGCATCATAGCGACCGCACCGCGTTCACCCGCACACGCCGCCGCCCGCGCTCGTCGCCGGTGGTGCTCAGGTGACCATATGGTCCCGGGCTTGAGCCCATTGCACTCCCCGCATCGCGTAGGAGCCGTAGGTGCTAGCGCCGCCCCACCTAGGCCACTGCAGCAACAAGCCCAAGCTCGACCGAGCTTCGGCCGCCGTCGAGCTCATCGCCGGCGCTTCTCTGGCCACTCCCCGACCGCGCCACCACCTTGGTTGGATGCGGATGAGCGTCCGCATCCCGTAGCTGTGCTCCGCGCGCCAAACGGCGCCCTGTAGGCGAATCCCGCGCCGCTCCGCCGGGTCTGGACTCGCCGGCGGCTAGACGCCGGCAAGTTTGACCACTGACCATTGACTCGGTGGGCCCAGGTTGACCCCCTGGGTCACTGATGTGTGGGCCCCAGGCCACTAATTAAACCAGGATTAGCAATAGTTTAACGCTAACTAAATTTAGTTAGTTAACTAACCACTGACCAGTGGGTCCCACTGGTCAGGGTTGACCTGGACCGCGCCCGTTGACTGCTGACGTCACAGTGACGTAGTGCTGACGCAGTAAATCCTTTTCTGGATTTATTCTTATATAGGAAATTCCAGAAAATGTTGCAAACTTCAAAAATTCATATAAATTCAACCGTAGCTCCAAATCAAACAAGTTATATATGAAAAATGATCAGAAAAATCTATTCTATCCATCTGCACTGGTTTCATGCATGTTTAAACAACTTAACCCTGCTATTTAGTGCAAAATATGATAAGGCACTATTTGAATTCATAATTTGAATTTGGGGTTGAACCTTTGGCTCAATATGACCCAAATCCATCTGGTTGTAGTTGCATTAGGCCAACACACTCATATTGCCATGTCATGGGCATGCATCATATTGTGCATTGCATTGATTGTATTTCTTCTCTGTTGCCGGTATCTATCCCCTCTCGGTAGACGATGTTTCGACGATGAGTTCGATGACACCGATGAAGAACTATATTATCTTCAGAAGTGCCAGGCAAGCAAAACCCCCTTGTTCATTCCGATACAATCCCACTCTCTCTCGCTCCTGCTCTCTTTTACTTCATTAGGACAACAATGATTCATCTGTTACTTGCTGCGGTAGCTGAACCCCTTTATCCTCTGCATGACCTGTCATTGCCGCAGTAAATAGATGAAACCCACTAGCATGAGTAGGAGTTGTTTGAGCCCCGTTGTGCCTACTCATTCATGCTTGTTTGTCATGCCTGCTATTGCTTAGAGTTGTGTCAGGTCTGATTCATCCGGGATGAATCAGAGGTGTGTGAACATGTCCTACTGTGTGTGAGCAAAGTGTGTGAACACGATTTGGTAAAGGTATCGGTGAGAGGCCATGTAGGAGTACATGGTGGGTTGTCTCATTGAAGCCGTCCTCAGGAACTGAGTTCTGTGTTTGTGATCCATGGTTCAGCTACTACCATGCATTGGGCCCTGAAATATGACCCCGCTTGACTTCTTATTCACCCTTGTCCTCTGTCCAGGAGTTGCAAGTAGTTTCTGGTGTTTGTAGTATGCTGGAGGCCGTGCGCAGCGCTGACCGGAGGGGTGGGCTGTGATGCGGTAGGCACGTGGCCGGGTATACCGGGCGCCCGTTTGGTGTCACGGAACCCTGTTCACATCGTTTGGGGCTGTGAGCGAAACTCCGGCCGGATCTCCTCATGGATGGAACCCGAATAGGCGATAAACCTGGACTAGAGACTTGAGTGTTTAGGTAGGTCGTGGTCTACACCCACGTCGGCTTTCGCTTGAAGTCTGTTGAGCACATGTCGTGTGCAGACGCTAAGTGGTGGAAACATGTATGAAGAAGTACACCCCTGCAGGGTTAACATCATCTATTCGAATAGCCGTGTCCGCGGTAAAGGACTTCTGGGTTGCCTATAACAGTTCATAGACAAGTGAAAGTGGATACTCTAAAATACGCAATATAAGCGTGAGTGCTATGGATGGCATTCTCGTAGGGAGACGGGAGCGGATCCATAGTGGTGTATTGATGTGGTGAATATGTGGACTCGTGTGCGCCACCTCAAAAGAGTTACTTGCAGTCGTAGTTCAGGATAGCCACTGAGTCAAAGCTGGCTTGCTGCTGTTAAACTCCACCACCCCCTTTGTTGATAATGATGCATATGTAGTTAGTTCTGATGTAAGTCTTGTTGGGTACATTTGTACTCACGTTTGCCTATTTTATGTTTTTGCAGAGAGACGTCAGTCTCGTTAGTAGTTCCGCGTGGACTTCGACGTTTAGCTTGTTACCTCAGCTACGATCTTGTGCCCTCGGCAGGATCTAGTAGATAGTCAGGCTTCTAAGCCTTTTTCATTTGTAGATGTCTGTACTCAGACATGTTAAGCTTCCGCTTGTGCTTTGATTTATATGCTCTGAATGTTGGGTCATGAGACCTATATTTGTAATATCTCGCTCCTCGGAGCCTAATGAATAAATACTTGAGTCGTAGAGTCATGTTGTGATGCCATGTTGTATTTGCACATATCGAGCATATTGTGTGTATGTTATTGAAATGCTTGGTATGTGTGGGATCTGACTATCTAGTTGTTTATTCTTAGTAGCCTCTCTTACCGGGAAATGTCTCCTAGTGTTTCCACCGAGCCATGGTAGCTTGCTACTGCTCCAGAACACTTAGGCTGGATGGCATGTGTCCTTCGTTCCTGTGTCTGTCCCTTCGGGAAAATGTCACGCGATGAATACCGGAGTCCTGTTAGCCCGCTACAGCCCGGTTCACCGGAGTCCTGCTAGCCCAGTGCTACAGCCTGGATTCACTCGCTGATGACCGACACGTTCGATGATGGGTCATGGATGCCTGTCCCTGTAAGTTTGTGCCACTTTGGGTTTACGACTAGCCATGTCAGCCCGGGCTCCTTATAATATGGATGCTAGCTACACTATCATATATGTGTGCCAAAAGGCGCAAACAGTCCCGGGCAAAGGTAAGGCGACACCCGTGGGAATACCGTGCGTGAGGCTGCAAAGTGATATGAGGTGTTACATGCTAGATCGATGTGGCATTGAGTCGGGGTCCTGACACCCACTAAACAAGAATCTCATCCCGAGATTCAAGACGTGAGGTAAGAAGACAAAGGGGACACAAACTAACACAATCTTCATGATCCAATTGCTCTTATCGAAGATGTTGATTCAATGCTTCTAATTGATCTTGACATCTTTGCTTTCGAGATCTTTATCCAACACGATGACGACAGAAGAAACTCTACAGGAATCGATCTCCATGAAGATCGAGCGACTCATGACCAACTCATGGAGTGAGACGTAATAACATCTCTCGAGTTGGGACACAAAACATACAATAAGTGGGATGGAAAGAGACAGATGCCGAAGGTTCAAATTGGTAGGCAACACTTCCACGCTTATATAGATGGTGAGTATGGATCAAAGTGGCGAGAAGACAAGTTGCCATGATACCATAACGAGACACCTTAGAGGAGGTGACTCGTGGAAATAACCCCTTAAGTGGCAAAAGAATTACCTTTGATTCAGAGATCATTGAAACTCTCTATACCAGCCTGAGGTAATTCCCATATGATGGTTTGATGGAGTTCGAAGGAGTAGCATACTTGGACTAGTATGGATGATGTGGATTACCTTGTTGAAAACAACACAAGGGATGATTTTAGTAACTGGGGAGAAGCTCGACAGTAGAGAGTGAGTCCACTGTTTGAAAAGCTATAGCATAACCGAGGAAACTGAGAGCAATCCCAGTTAGTGCTGATGATAACACATAGCGCTTGTGCGTGCTCTCAAGAACTTGAGCATTTCCATATTCATCAAGGTTTTACCAATATCCATGTCAAGGATCCTGGCAACACAACGTACTTCCATGATGAACAGCGATGGACGATGCAGATACAAAGGAAGATAACCTTCTCGGATTTCACCTTAGCGGAGCCAAGGAAGCAAAATCAGGATGATCGACCGAGAGACAATTAGCACTCCGCTTCTAATGTTCTCCTTGATGTGCTAGCGCAACCCATTTATTAAAATGGTCTGGTATCTAGAACATCAAGTAAAGGTCGGACTTCGGGAGCTCAAGAATCCATAAGGAATAACTACTGGAATAAATTCTACGGGATCCTTATGGTGAGGTGGCCAACTTCCTCAGTCAAGACACTACAATAGTAGGTCTTCCGGCTGGGTGTATTGGCCATGACATTCACTTTACCGATTACGGGGAGACCAGTATTATAGTTCTCGGGAAACATTCCAACCATCATATCTGCCTGAGATTCAGATCTGGCCGGCGTCAGAATAATCCAGACTCATCAAGTCTAGAAGGAAAAATGAAAGTTTGCAACACAAATCGACGAGATGACATTGTGAGATTCTCAGGAGATGAACTACGATAGAATGCTCCAAAACATGAGCTGGTTCTGCTACAAACATGTGAACACGTTGTCCGAGACAAGCATGACCACATAGTAGTCTTATAATAAAACACTACCGAGTTCAGGTGGGGAACCATCAACGAGGATATCGAAGTCCCTACATAAGTCCGGATTAGCTCTTATGAAGGAACTCCTTCTCCTTGAACAAATCAATCAGTGGCTTGGTGTGATAGGGACACATAGAATGAAGGTTGCAAATCTCCAAACCACAGAATACTTCGCACATATGCATGACTAATTTGGGATGATTCCAGAGGAAGCAAAGCCAACTTTCCCGAATTCACGACGGCAACTTGCATCAATGCACATGAATTAGAGAAAGTCACTTCTTTCATCCGAACATATGCTTCATGCACGGGACATGAAGATAATGCTTATAAAAGTTTCCAACACTAGCTGGATGTTCAACACGAATCATGGATGAGAGAAAATGCTGCTGATGGGCTCAACAACAATTCATCCAGGTTTCCATATGGATGGAATACCACGATTATGTGAGCAAGGTGATAGCATTGGTCAGACCAAAAGATATAATGGTGTATACTCGAGGGATCAACCACGAGTAAGACAACATTATGAACATCATTGGTTTTGATTTGATTTGAGAATAGCCCACACTCAAATCAAAGTTTTGGAAAGACAATAGGTCCAGCAATTGGTCACGGAGATCAATCGATGAAGATATCATCTTTATTCAACACACATATACAAAGAGATATCCCTTTGGAATGAGCTAAGTCAGACAAATCTTTCATCTTCCAACTCTCCAAGTTGTTGTTCAGCTTAACCAACTAGCTCCGGGGTATCCAACATAGACTCTGGGAGAAGGGGTGGTTTAGGGAAAAACCAACTGGATCACGAGCTCAACATAACGGTCAGGGGACAACCTGATGATACTTCCGAGAAGAAATTCGGAAAATCATGAACCACCGATATGTTACTAAGCTCGAGAACAATCTTGCTTTTCAGAGCAAGACGATATGATCAAATAAGCGAGGGATTGGCACAATCCTAACTCATTGATCGAAGTGTGCATCGTGAAATAAGGACTAGGTAGCACGATCAATCTTAGGATGATAATTTAATAACCAACACGCTAAGAATGAGAATATTGTCCATTAACTACCAAGCAACAAAGTTGCTAGGAGTATTGATTTCACACATCATGACTCACTTGTCGGCATTCTGGTTACAATAACACGGGAACCGAGGAATGAACAATGATGGCAAGAAGTATCACTGCGTCAAAAATTTATAAGAGATGGTAATTCCTATGATATTCTTGACATAAATAGGGTAATACTCCAAGGTAGAACAGAACAAAAGCTGGGTTGGCATTTTGATCTGTGGAGCACAACTATTTCGACTCAATCCTGGATATGGATGAGGTACTAGAGTTTGTTTCTCCTAGTCATTCAAGAATAGAATGGCTTGACGGACCACAAGAGTAATAGGTATCGATGAACAAATGCACGCATACTCTTGACTATCAATTGATAGACGAGGGTCGGAATACAATTAAAGAGGGACAACCCAAGAGAACATATAACTTGCTGAGTTGTGGATGCATAGATTAGTATGTCAAACCAAGTTCAACAGGTTTCTTCCAGATAACCCATGCAGAGAAGGTAGGACAGGCAGAGTCGTGGCACAACATCGACAACTCGTCAAGAGCACTCTGGTTGTGATCCTTTGGTTCAAAGAACTTCTGCCATAAATGGTTCATAGTATTTGGAAGAAGGAAATACCACAAACCTCGAGGACTAACAAAAAGGTTACTAATTACCTAAGGGAGCTAGCAAACACTAACAACATGAGGTAAGTAGGGCGAATCTCGGGTTCAAGAACCCAGGAATAGAATACCTACATACTAACTTGCATCACGGGATGATTTCGAGAATACTGGCCGGAATCATCACAGTGGGAACGCAAAACAAGGCTAGATTACTAGATGATCCCCTAAGACACCTAGGGTCATAATAATAATTCCAACATATATGTCGAGGCAATAGAATACTTCAACTCAACAATTGGTGTGATTAACCTAGCCTAAAGGAACATTGAAACCAGAGGGAAAGGATTTTGCAAATGCATCAGATTGTTTAGAAACCTGGGATGACTCGGACAGCATAACGGCTATAAATGCTCGAAAAAGGATTTGAGACATCCTGCAAATGGTGGCATAACCACTCGATCATCATAATATCAAGGTTCTAAGATCAACTATGAATACACGAAGATAGTAGAAACTGAACCGAGGCTTGGATCCAACAATCCTATAAGTCTATAGATTAGTAACACGTGATCCTGATAGAAAAAGGAGAGAGACTAGTTCCATAACCCCGAAGGAAAGATAAGATGACTCAGATCAGAAAAGCATAAGGTATAAGGAGTAAAAAGAGCCTTACGTTCCATCCCACAATCAATTCCCTTATATAACTAAAGAATTTCTAGACTCAACTTCGACCAGTTTGGCTTGGTAATCCTACAGGCAGTCAAGCTCTGATACCAAAGCTGTCAGGACCCCGACTCAATGCCACACCGATCTAGCATGTAACACCTCATATCACTTTGCGGCCTCACGCACGGTATTCCCACGGGTGTCGCCTTACTAGGCCCGGGACCGTTTGCGCCTTTTGGCACATGTATATGATAGTGTCGCTAGCATCCATATGACAAGGAGCCCGGGCTGACATGGCTAGTTGTAAACCCAAAGTGGCACAAACTTACAGGGACATGCATCCATGACCCAGCATCGAACGTGTCGGTCATCAGCGAGTGAATCCAGGCTGTAGCACTGGGCTAGCAGGACTCCGGTGAACCGGGCTGTACTGGGCTAATAGGACTCCGGTATTCATCGCGTGACATTTCCCCGAAGGGACAGACACAGGAACGAAGAAGGACACATGCCGGCCAGCCTAAGTGTTCCGGAGCAGTAGCAAGCTACCATGGCTCAGTGGAAGCACTAGGAGACATTTCCCGGTAAGAGAGGCTACTAAGGATAAATAACTAGATAGTCAGATCCCACACATACCAAGCATTTCAATGACATACACACAATATGCTCGATATGTGCAAATACAACATGGCATCACAACATGACTCTACAACTCAAGTATTTTATTTAGTAGGCTCCGAGGAGCGAGATATTACAAACATATGTCTCACAACCCAACATTCAAAGCATACAAGTCAAAGCCCATGCGGAAGCTTAACATGTATGAGTACAGACAACTACAAATGAAAAAGGCTGAGAAGCCTGACTAACTACCAGATCCTGCCGAGGGCACAAGATTGTAGCTGAGGTAACAAGCTAAACGTCGAAGTTCACGCGGAACTACTAGTGAGACTGAAGTCTCTCTGCAAAAACATAAAATAGGCAAACGTGAGTACAAATGTACCCAGCAAGACTTACATCAGAACTATCTACATATGCATCATTATCAACAAAGGGGATGGTGGAGTTTGACTGCAGCAAGCCGGCTTTGACTCGGTGGCTACCCTGAACTACGACTGCAATGTAACTCTTTTGAGGTGGCGCACACGAGTCCACGTATTCACCATATCAATACACCACTATGGATCCGCTCCCGTCTCCCTACGATAATGCCATCCATAGCACTCACGCTTATCTTGCGTATTTTAGAGTATCCACTTTCACTTGTCTATGAACTGTACAAGCAACCCAGAAGTCCTTTACCGCGGACACGGCTATTTGAATAGATGATGTTACCCTACAGGGGTGTACTTCTTCACACATGCTCTCGCCACTTACCGCCATGTACACGTCATGTATATCCGCAACCTTCAAGCGGAAGCCTGGCGAGGGTGTCGGCCACGACCTCACTAACCACACAAGTCTCTAGTCCAGGTTTATCGCCTATTTGGGTTCCATCCGCAAGGAGATCCGGCCGGGGTGTCGCTCATCGCCCCAAACGATGTGTGTAGGGTTCCCAAGCCCACCATCCAGGTGCCACTTGGTACACCGGGCCACTGTGCCTAGTCTGTCCCAAGCCCACCTGTACCGGGTGCCACTTGGTAGACTACTAACACTACCTACAAACACCAGAAACTAGTTGCAACTCCAGGACAAATATCGAGTCGGTTAATAAGTCGAGAGAGTCAATTAAGGATCCCGATCTGTGGTAGTAGCTATTCATGGATCACAAACACAGAACTCAGTTCCTAAGGACGGCTTCAATGAGACAACCCACCATGTACTCCTACATGGCCTCTCACCGCTACCTTTACCAAATCGTGTTCTCACACTTAGCTCACACATAGTAGGTCATGTTCACACACCTCTGATTCATCCCCGATGAATCAGACCTGACTCAACTTTAAGCAGTAGCAGGCATGACAAACAAGCATGAATGAGTAGGCACAACAGGGCTCAAACAACTCCTACTCATGCTAGTGGGTTTCATCTATTTACTGTGGCAATGACAGGTCATGTAGAGGAAAGGGTTCAACTACCGCAGCATGTAATAGTTGAATCGTTGTTGTCCTAATGCTGTAAAAGAGAGCAGGAGCGAGAGAGTGGGATTGTATCGGAATGAACAAGGGGGTTCTGCTTGCCTGGCACTTCTGAAGATAATATAGTTCTTCATCGGTGTCATCGAACTCATCGTCGGAACCAAGTCTATCGAGAGGGAACAAATACCGGCGACACATAGAAAACACAATCAATGCAATGCAACAATATGATGCATGAATATGACATGGCATAATGAGTGTGTTTTGGCGAATGCAACTTAGAACATATTAAATGAAGTTGGTTTGAACCAAGGGTTCAAATTCAAACTCCATATGTGCTTATTTAAATGCCAATATATTATCTGGCCTAAACAGCAGTCATAAGTTGTTCTAACATGCATGAAAATGGTACATATGGATAGATTGGATTTTTCTGATCATTTTATATATATAAATTATTTCATTAGGAGTTACGGTTGAATTTCTATGATTTTTAGAAGTTTAGGACATTTTGTGGATTTCTTGATTTATTTTAAATATAGAAAATCATTTACTGTCAGCATCGCGTCATGCTGACCTCAGCAGGTCAACAGACCCGGTCCAGGTAAAACCTGATGCGTGGGTCCTGCATGTCAATGACAAAGGCTGGTTAGTGTCGCTGACAGGTGGGGTCGGGTCAACAGCCACGCCAGCAAGTTAGCACTGACGTGTGGGGCCGGTCAATAGGTGACGTGGCTAGGTCAAACTGACCTGTGAGGCTTGTGCGGTTAGTTTAGTCTAATCAGGAGCTTAAGCAGGGTTAATTAAGCCGTGGGGCCCAGTAGTCAGTGACAGAGGAGGGTGGTTAGCCCCGTCATTAGAGCTAATGACGGTGCCACGTCGGCTGCGCCAGCGGTTAGACGACGGCGATGACCCAGGGCGGCGGTGGCTCGCCGGAGTTGCACTAGGGCAGCGGCTGGGTGCACTGGGGGTACCAAGAGGAAGCTCATGCTCCCGCGCATCCGGCGGAGGCAGCAGAAGGTCGCGGGGCGGTCCGTAGCGGCGGGGGCGACGAGTTGGGCGGCGGCCGGAGCTCGGGCTCGAGCGGGACAAGGCCAGGGTGCACGGAGGAAGGCTTGAGTGGTCGCGTTGGGTTTCTTGGGAGGTCCTGAGCACGTTCCAGTGCTTGGACGCAAGCGGCGGCAGCTGTGGCCATGACAGCATCAAGGCCTGCGGCGAGGAGCTCACTGCTCCGGCGGTTGGCGCGGTTAGAGGAAGAAAAATACGGCGGGGTTAGGGGGAGATGAGTCAGGAGCCCACTGGGAGGCGGCGCAGTAGGTCAGCGGGCTCGGGGACGTCCTTGACGCCGCGAATCAACGGCGAGGGGCTCGGGTGCCTGAGGTTGAAGATGACTGCGATGGCGACAGGGCCTGCTGGCGTCTCGTAGCTCGATTGGGAGGACGGGGTGGTTTCGGCGGTGCTTCTGGACTCGGCGGAAGGGTGAGGGGTGCACGATGGCCACGGTGGTGCTTGTCGGTGCGGCGACGGTGTTCTCGGGTGGCTGCGGGGAGAGAACCAGAGAGGAAGAGAGAACCAGGGAGTGAGGGGAAAGGTCGAGGGGGTCCAGGGGGTGTCGTGGCGCTCGGGCCCGTCTCCAGCAGCGAGCAAGCAGGCAGGAGGTGGCGTGCGGTGGCCAGCGCATGCCGGCGCGTGTCGGGCACACGCCCTCCTGCCCACTGGCAGGAGGTGGAAGACGATAGGGTGAGCCCCTGGTGGGCTGGGCCAGAACAAGAGCTGGGCCGGTGCGGCTGCAGGTAGGTGGCCCAGGTAGTTTCCTTTCTCTCTCTCCTTTTTATCTCTTTCTGTTTTCTATTTTTCTGTAGTTGTTTGGGCTTTATTAAAAATACCAGAGCACTCCTAAAAATCCTAAAAATAATTGTGGGCACCTTCTGAAATATATGCAACATCCCACATTTAGTTTCAGAATTATTTGAGCATTTAAATTGTTTATAGCATTCAAATGCCCAAATTCAAATACTTTATGAGTTAATTCAAAAATCCATAAATCGCCAAGAAATATGCTCATCATTTTTGGTAGAGGTTTTCACCTTTATCAAAAATCATGAACATTTCCAAAGGCATTTTGGGTTCATTGAAGATTATTTTAGGTTGAACCTATTTGATTTGATCTGGTGCTAGGGTTTGAACAATCCCCATTTCAGGTTTAAGAGAAATTAAACATGATGCAACACATGACTAGCTAGCGCAGAGCATACCAGAACTAGGGATGTGACATCAATGGGAGGGAGTAAGCCCCATGCATGCATGCATGCATGCAACATGCAACACTCACACGTACACATGGGCGCACGCAACACTCACGCACCCATGTGGCACACAGCACACGACGCAACACACACGCTCACGCTCAAGTGCTCAACCTACTCCCTACGTCCGTGAAAGACTGTACATTTAGAGATTTACACATTGACCAGGGCATAATTAACACCCAAAAGTAGCAGACTTATGTATGCATGCGACCATTTAGATAAGAAGATTAAATGAAGGCCGTTGCATGCTGTAATTAAGGATAGACATGTAGCCTATACCTACGGCACAAGTTGGTGCATTAGTCAATCAATATCAATTTAGATTAAAGGATAAATGCATTGGAAGTGTAGATGTACATCATGTACTACACTCTTTGTTTTATAGCCGATGTACACTCTTTGTTGGAAGACCGAGGGAGGACACATGCATGCACACACATACATAGCCTGGGCGGTTCGCACGCAAGGGTTGGACTCGTGTCGCGCCTGCGTAAAGTTTGGTTTAACTGATTTCTTCGCTCTGCCAACTGACAGGTGGGACCCAAAAACCAGGTGACAATTTAACCAGTCAACAAAGTGCCACGTCGACTATGTGGCCGGTCAGTAGGGTGCAATATGGTGCTCTATGATGAGCTAGTGATCGTATAATCGCCGCAAAACTATATATAGTGACTGTAAAGAGTGTATTGTTACATACGTTGACCACCAGTGTATTTTTCTCATTTCAAATTAAGCCATATTAATCGGAAAGGACGTAGTATGGACTACTACTACTAGTACTAGTACTGCTTTGATGTGTCCCGTCAACTCACCGAACGAGGAGAAGCTTGCTTACTATGCCTCTCCCTCGCCCACGCGCGTGGTGGTTCGCAGGACGAGGAGAGGGTTTTGAATACAGTGCCCTCTCCCTCTCCCTATCCCTCACCCTCGTGGTGGACGTGCAGCAGTTCAATCGGTGTCAGATTGCTAGAAGCATATTGTACTGTAGTATCATCATTGTTGGACCTTCCGAAGAGGCGAAGAGCCAAGTGCAAGGTTCACACGAGTAGGAACTGTTGAACCTCCTGAAGAGGAAAAGAGCCAAGCGCAAGGTTTTATAGGAGTTGTCGTCCTAGTAGGAGTGTACTAAAACTATACCGAACGATGCTACTGTATGATGCCGCCACGTCACGTATATCCAAAGTTGTGCCACCTTTTTTCTCAAAGAGCGTGTTGGAGCCCGTGCAACAACCACACAAGTTGCACGTACACATAACACATTTACTAGTAATAAATTCTAAAGGATAAATGCCAATATGCCACACAACTTCATCTCCAATTCATGTGATAAATTTGTGCACGACTAGTCTACATATATTCACAGCGCTACCGTTCACAATTATCGTACTCCACTTACACGTTATAGATGGGCTACATGTCCTCCTCCAGGTTCTAGTCCCAGGTGTTCTTCATGGATGGAACGATCCATAGCGGTGGGCAACGGGAATCATTGTCGCAGCTTTCTAGTCCGGTTCCACACGATGGAGACTCATCCAAGCTGAAGCGGCATAAATCAGGGATAGCGTGTCCCGGCATGTCGTTCATCCGGCGGTGCGCACTGAAGACACAACCATGCTTCATGAACGGCAGGCCTTCTGTGTCGTGCACGGAAGGTGGCATCCGCTTCACAATGGGGTAGCTGTCCCCAATGAAAAGCGAGTACTCTCCAAGAGTGTTCCTCGGCACCCACGTAGCATCACGGGGGTCAAACTCGGCGCCATTCATCTGGTACACGTGGCATCCCAGATCTGGACACATGGTGACGTACATAGTCAAGGTCCATCCATAATAATGTTGTTCTCAAATATGGCAGTCAGTAATACTGTGCAGCAAATAGTACTACTCCGGTATAGAGGAAGTAAAATAACCGGCTTATTATATATAGCCATTCTTGGCTACATGGATGAGATAGTAAGACGTGGAAAAACAAAAATGGTGGCAGCTGGTGGGTTCAAGTCTTCAAGGGCCTAGCTAGCTATACACGTCCTCCAAGGTAAAAAGTACTCCTACTAGTACTAGAAAGTATACTACTAGTACAACAATGAAAGAGAAGGCGAGAGGGTTAAAAAATGGAATACCTGGGTAGATGCTGACGGTCCGATCGTGGTAGATTGTGTGACCATGTTGCACATCAGTGGTACCATGGGTAACGACTGCGAAGATAGTTGATCCCAATATGCCAAAGTCAGCTACAAGGTTCCAGGTTAGATCGAATCGCGGATGCAAATGCACATCCAGGATCGGCGATCTTATTTTGATCGGGGGATGACTGGTCCCTGCAAAATAATGGAGTACCGTTAGGGATGCAAATGATGGTTTGTGCATTCCGTTTATAATCTCCCGTACGTAGGATGGCAACCAGATGAAACAAGTCCCCTGGCTTGTCACCGTCAAGAAGCGGCCTAGATGGCGCATGGCGTCTTCAAACATGTAGGGGTACAAATCTGCCACCGCCAACATGCGCCAGCCTCTGCCATTACTGCCTCTTGCATTGATGGCAATCCTTATGTCGAACACCGCGATGATATAGTAATCGTCATAGCTACGTCACTTTGTCGACGGGTCCGCAATTGCTATCTTCTTCAATCTCATGTAGGCATCATCATACGTATTCAAGCCGAGCCAGTCTGGAAGGCCGATCCCAATGGTGGAGAAGGCGTCTACCGGAACGGCCGCACTGCTGTGTATGTTGTGCAAAATTATGGTGGTATTCGGCCGGAGGTATGCAAGCCAATCTTCGTTGGCACCAACCCAGACCTATATATAAGACAGTGGGCACCGGAGAAATTACGGGATGGAAATGGAATAACTAAGTCCTACATGATCAAACTCCATTACTGACCTGCTCATCAGACAAAATCCGACTACCTCTCAATGTCGGCAACTCTAGCAGAGTCAACGTGCAACCATGGCCAGGGAGCGGTGGACTGTTCAAAGGATTGTCCCATAGAAGAACCTTCTCCTCGAGGACGCATGGAAGACCAACAAGCATGGCCTTTTCCCAAGACTGTTTAAGCAGAGTCTTGAAAAAGTTGGTGCAGGAAGCACCGAGTCTTGTGGCGGTGAGGACGTCGGAGCGGCGTGCGACTTCTCCCAGAGGATCGTCGTCCAAGGTCTCTCAGCCCCGACGAGGAAGAGAACCGCCTGGCGAATCCATGGGAGCAGCGACGAACTGCCTTCTCTTCGGGGGGAGGGGAACTGGCGAGGAGGAGATAAGAGCGTAGTAACCGCAGGGCCTCGTCCCTTCCAATTGTAGATCGTTCCTCGGTGAAGGGGTGAGGCTATTATTTACTACTAGTACTAGAATTATGGAATGTTATGGGATTGCATTATACTGTAAATAATAGCACTAGTAAGAAATTTTTGGCACTAGGTAGTAGTGTTTGGCGTGGATTAAGAAATTTTGGGTATGTTTTTGCCATTTTTTGTACACGCCAACTAGTGTCAAAAAATGTCTTACATTATGTGACAGAGGAGTACGTACTCGTACTGTAGCAGTACCAGTACTACTTTTCTCAACTAGTAGTGTGATGTACTGTACTTCTAGTCTAGTCTAGTATAGTCACCAGTTTTGAACTCTTGAATCTCAGGGCCAAGGAGCTACAGTTGGAAGTGGAGGGTACTACTGTTCTCTAGAACCATTGCTGTACTATCAATGCAGGGGAAGTACACCTGCGTAGTGGCCTAGTGGGTACTCTTAGTGCTCTATTCGGCCGCTCCTCTCACGTAGCTGGCCTACTCAGCCGCACCTTTAACGCACACACTAGCAGCCTGTTTATTAGCGATGGTTACTGCGGGGGCAAAACATTTGAGTTATTTGATAAAGCGAGACTAGGCTTTTCGCTTCCATTTGTGGAGGTGTAACGGATCTCATCGAACTTTGTTAGTAGTTCCTTATTTATGAATGAGATGAAGCAAAGCTTTTGCCTCTGTTTCAAAAAAAAACACATCAAGAGCAATTTCTTTTATAGTAGAGCCGATAGTGGAGTGAAGTCCATGCGTGCAACGCCACAAGCTACAGAGTAGTAGTAGAGCACTTTATGTACAGAGCCGTATTGCACAATTCCCAATGCCCCGCCATGCTTTTCTGGCTCCTCGGTCTTAATTGGGAGGCGCTAGTTTAAATATGCTACTAGCTGGAAGCTGCAAGCGAGGTGCGGCTAGGGCGAGCACGTGAGCCACGGGATGCTGGGAAGGAAAACCTGTTCACGTGGCTAGGCTGTCCAGTGCACCCAGATTGTGGGGCCGCACGTCCATTTGACTTCAAAACTCAAACTACCCGTGTAAAATATTGGCTCGCAGCAAAGTGTAGTAGTACTATTTTAAAAAAAAGGCCACCGTGTGTTCGGCCAGGATCGAACCCACAAAACGAGGTATACACTCCTGCGACCACTAGTAGTACTCGTTGGAGTACAACGCAACCTAGAATCGCCTTTTGTCGCTAGTAGCATGGTTAATAGTATAGCCAGCTGCTTGCTATAAGCCAGTGCCATGTCATCTATAACCCATCTTATAGCCAACATGTACAATAATAGATCAAAAGAGTGTACTACTTTTTTATTATGTGTCCCACTTCTCATTCTCACAAAGTGCCTAGGAGCACGTGCTAGAGCTGCCGCTGACTCAGCTCTATTGTACTTGCTCTAATAATGCAAGAAACCACTAAAATGCCAAGAAACTACTACCACTTGCATACGTGGCAGACTTAAGATAAGACTACCTTATCAACCATTGTACATGCTCTTACCAACCAAAATCCTCGAGTGACCTCCTACCTCCGGCCCGTCCACCTAGTCATCCTCGGCCATGGGACGTAGCTACCGCCGCCGGCAGAAGGCGAGGTCAAAACTGCCGATGGTGCGGAGCCCATGTTGCGGCAGCCCAGATGCCAGCTCCGTCCCACGCTCGCGGCCGCTAGCTAGCCAAGATAGCTCCGTCCAGCTGCTTGTCTGCAAGGTTTTCTAGCTAGATTAGCACGACAGCGCAGTGGCTTGCTCATGCGCGCCGCGCTAAGCCCAGCCATCTTGCTCGAGCGAAGGCTTGCGCGGCGGCTTGCTCGCTCGTGAGTCACGCTCGGGCCAGCCTGCCAACCCGTGCGGAGGCTAGCGCGGTGTCCGGCCCGTCTGGCGGAGCGGCGGCCAACTCGCTCATCACCGGCGCCACCGACGAACATGCATCAGTACTGTTTGAAGTAATGTTCAGGAAAAATAATGATTTGAGGCGGAATAAAAGGATAGAAGGTCAGATATGGGTCCCTCGTGTCAACGGTCAAACAAAATGTGTTTGTTTAAGATGCCTCATCAGCACGGATGTGTGTGCCAACCCTGTCATAAATGGGTTTAAACGAACCTAATCGGTAGGAGTACTTGGTAGTTTTTGGCGTGGATTAAGAAATTTTGGGTATGTTTTTGCTCTTTTTTGTACAATAGATTCTTACTAGGGCTGGTTGAAAGTGGTAGTTTTTTGTTAAATACTCTACATATTGTAAGTAGGAGTGAAAGTTAAGCTTTGGAAGCCAATAAGCAAGGCTAGTTACATAGTGCATATGTGTACATGATTGAAAGTAAATATCAACCATGAGTGACTAATATCTTGATGGAAAACTCGAAACTATGGAATACTAGGAAAAAATGCATGGTTGCAAATACTAGCAATGTTCATGTCCGTTGCAACGAATCATAATTGGAATAATACTTACTCACAAACTTGGTACAAAACACTCTAATTTTCATATACATATGTCACTAGAGATATATTATGTTTCAATTAGAATAATTCCTTGGGCTGTTTTGGTGAGGTCAGGGAGGGATGTGGTTGGTTTTAAGATACTAATTATGGGTTTTTCTGCAAATTGGTAGACAAGTGGGATGTTGGTGAGAAAAGGCAACAACTTACCTCACAGTCGTTAGATGTAGATCTAATGGTCAGAAACGACGGATGGCAGACACACCAGCATCACCAACTTAGTCTTGTGTAGGTGTACTGGCAAGATCCGTGCATTGCACGGAACATCAAGATGCATTTTTTATAAAACACTTGTTGTGATTGACCCTTGCGGGAGTAATCCCATGTGTCAAAACTAATGATATCTCGAGAAATATGAGATAAGGTGAAGAGGAGTGGGGTGTGGTGGTGGTTGGTCGTCAGACTGAGCGGAGGCATGGGGATTGACGACGCCGGCAGCGGCCACCAGGCCAGTATGTTCCAGAGGCTTCCTTTCTTAATTGCTCAACAATGAGGTTTGTTGGAGATAAGGATGAACGAGGGAAGGCCTTGTCTACAAATGTGGAGAGGGCTGCGGGTATCTTTTAGTTTAATTTCCATCAGTCAGATATAGATCGGATGGTCTATATTGCAAGATGGCACACGTACCATCATCACCAACTCGGTTTTTTATAAGAGAAGAAATATAAGTATGGAGATACATATGTATTATCGATACTTGCTTCTGTAAACTAGCATCTACATTCTATTCAACGCCTCGACATGTGGGGCCTTAGCAGAATGACTTCTCGACTGTGTAAAACAAAGATTTTCCCGTCGCCGACAAGGAGGGGGTGACGGCAGCGCGCTTTTTGGCTTGCTCTAGTCCTAGTAGTCATACTAGGTGGTCTAAGCACGTGTAGATTTATTCTTTTTCATGTCTCGTGTTCGCCGTACTGCCACGACTGTTGATGAATAGACGATAAGTTATTAACGGTGAAACCCTTGTTGAGCGTGTTTGCGAGAGAGAGACAGAGAGAGAGACAGTGTGTGTGTGTGATATGTTAGATACTGAGGCAATGATAACAGATTCTTTGTGTCTATGTGTGTGGAGGATAGAGAGAGACATGTACATGGGGCTTTGTGTTGTGTAACATGGAGACACATATACATAATTAGAGAGTGAGTTTGTGAGATACACATGCGGACATGAGGAGAGATGATGATCCAGATAAATGGGTGTTTGTGCGTGTCTGTGTGTGCTTGTGCACGTGTTTGTGTGTGAGACGGAGAGAGTGTATGTGGAGTAGAGAGACCACTGATGATGTAAACCTAGTATAATGGAAGGGGGAATGGTGTGACATGTGTAGTAGCGAGATAGCACAGGTGCGGGCGGGGGGAGCAGACAATTTGGAAGAGACATTGTGACAGCCTGGTTTTTGCCCTCTCTTATTTGCTTGAGTTTTCATTTGAATTTTTTTGAAACTTGGAGTTCTTGAATCTTTTCATATGGACTTAAACACTTGGGCATCCTTGGCTTTAACCCAAGTGCTTCACTTCCCTCCTAGACATCATTTCACTTCCGACCCACCCCAAAATAATCTTTGAAATATTTTTCTTAAATGAAAAATATTCTTTTTCTCTCAAAAACCCTAAGTCAGATCTGTTTGCTTCAAAGCAACCCCAATTTTTATGGCTTAGAAAAATCTGAGATAATTCACAAATATTCTGTGAACCCTAGGGCACCTTCCCGAGCAAAAATATTTCATCACTTTTTTGGAATATTTTTGCTATAGAAAATATTTTCTGTTCTGGACAGAAATGGTGGTTTCTACAGCAACTACCATTTTACTTGCTCCATTTGACCTAAAATTTCTTGTGCATATTTACCTTATTAACTCTAAGCTAGCCTCCAAAGAACAACTCCAAACTCCCATCCATTTGACCACTGTAACATCACAAACTTACTGGCCAGAAACTTACATGGCTTGTAAAATCTTCTCTACTGCACCTGGATCCAAACCAAACTGTGGTACACTTAAGAACCACCACGAACAACATGCCAGACATGATTTTTGGACGAAGGCTGGCCTGAGAAGAGAGTTCGCGTGGTGACCACGCGTGTCCATGATGCCAGGCATGCGTGTCGACGTGCTCTGGATGATGCCGAACGCTCTATTTGCGCGTGCTCGCTTCCATCGTCTCCCCGAGCGTGCCAAACCATGCCACCATCATCATCTCGACGTCCTTTACCCCTCCCTGGCGCTCGCCGACGCCGGAGCTCGCCGCAGCGAGCACGGGCAAGGTTCGGCCAGCCCAACAGTGCGGAGCGCACTGTGCTCGTCGCCATCCTCTTGATCCTGTGCTTGTCTCCGTCCGCCCGCAGTGGCCGCGTGACCTCCGTCGCCTTCTCCCCCTCTCACTGACGCCTCTCGTCGCTGGGCGCCATGGACAGGTGTCCACCAGCAGAGCCCGAAGCACCCTCGCCGCTCGCCTATAAATAGAGCCCCCCAGCCTCCTTGAGCACCATCCAGCCCTCACACACACTTCACGACTGTGTAGGAAGCGTAGCCCGGCCGGGCAGGCCTCGGGCCGCTCTTCCCAAGCTCGAGCTCGCCGGCGATCCCCTCTAGTCTCTGCGGTAGCTCCAGCCCCTCCCAGGCCTGGGCAACCCCTCCAAGGCCTCCGCCTCTCTCCGGTGAGGCCGTCTTGCCCGCCTGGTGCCCCTGGAGTGGCTTCTGCTCGCCGTCTTCCTCAACTCCGACGACCTCCACGTTCTGCCTCCGCCTGCGAGGCTGATTCCGATGCCGTCCGACCGCCCCTAGCTACGCTACGGGTACGGGCAGGTGCGCCTCAACCCCCTCTTGCCATCCCTCCCTCTCGTTTTGGCCAAGGAGCACTCGTCGCCGGCGAGAGCTCCGATGAAGCCGCGGCCGCCTCTGTTTCTTTCTCCCCTTCCCCCACCAGACTAGCGGGGCCCGCTAGTCAGCCACTTCATACGCGCGCGAAGCGGTACGAGTGGTGGCGCCCCTGGGCTTTACGCCTTCGACGTCACCCCCCCAGTCTATTTCTTTTTTTCAAATTCATTTGAATTTACAGAACACTTTAAACAGTTATAACTCTTCAACCATAAGTCCAAACGAATTGATTCTTTTTGCATTGTGTTATTTCAAAAGAAATCTAGCAGCTCACCAAAGATGAGATTTTTCTGAGCTGTTTAGAATTTCTGGTGATTTTCAGAAGTGTTCTTGATATTTTCTTTTTGTGTTTAAAATTATTTTCAGAAGGTGAGGCTTGTCTTGAGGATCACCAAGAGGCTTGTGAACCTCATCAGCACTAAGGCAAGCCACAGCAACATTTTCATGGTGCCATTTCAATATTTGTGATTTTCTTACTTGAATGAAATGATTAATCCATGCATTTAAATAATTATTGAGTTATTTGTAAATTGTTAAATATTGGTTAGTTGTTATGCTTGATTTACAGAATGGTTGAAACTAGTTTAGTGGATAAAGCAAGTTAAGATTTATTTGAGGTGATGTTAGAAATAATTTTGTTATGCATGTTAGTAATTATTTAAAGCTATGTTTTTGCCTTCTTAGATTGATAAAAAAATTGTTAGAAAATATTCTGTTAAATACTTGTTTAATCATATTACTTGTCTTACAGAATATTTGGACCCATTTTAGTGATAAAGAAATTAAGAGTTTGTCGTGGTATTCTCACGGGGGGTGTTGCAAGACGACATATGCCACAAGGTGGCTTCATGTGAGGGCAAGACTGCTGCCGGAATATCCAGGGACGGGTATGCGAGTAGCACGCGCTAGTTTACCCAGGTTCGGGGCTCTCCGGAGAGATAACTCCCCTACTCCTGCATGTCTGAGTATATCTGGTATATCTGGTACAGAGTGCTCCTTGAGCTGTATCTGAGCTCAGTGCTATGGGCATCTGGCTTTGTATATGCCTCATATGTGGCATGCTAGTGGCCGGCCATGCTCATGGCCGTGATCATGCACGTGGGTGCTCATGCGTGAGTCCCTCCCCTGATGGATGGATGGAGCTAGCTTATATAGGCATGGCTAGCTTGATATGTAAGCTATGTGGGTAGCTTAGGAAGTAAGCTAGGTAGGCATGGTGGGGTGTCATCCTTGTCCCCTGGGTCACTTCATAAATAGTTCCAGGGGACAAGTGACACTGTACATGATGGCTGGGGTGTCACATGAACAGTGCCAGGTACGGTCGTCACGTCGGGGTCACGTCGGGCTGCAGTTGGCAGTCGGCCTGGTGGCGCAGTCGGCAGCCAGTAGTCGGCAGCCAGCAGTCGGCCTGGTGGCGCAGAAGGCAGTCGGCAGTCGGCCTGGTGGCGCAGTCAGCAGCCAGCAGCCGACCGGGAAGTCGGACTGAGGGGCTTTGCTAGCCCCGATGTCTTGAAATATCGTCTCGTCGTCTTCGGGGTATCCGTGTCCAATTACTCCGACAGTAGCCCCCAAGCCTCCGGGCAACTTGGCAAAGTTGGGCGAAGGTTTTTTGGCGAGTGTTCATGGAAATTATCATGCAAAAAGACGAAGTTAGTCCACGCAGATATATCAAATGTTTGCTTTCAGCATTGCAAGTGTTATGCGGAGGGTGCCGACTCAGTTTCGTCCGAGCCCCCTTGATCTTTTTCGTGTTCCCTCCGCTTTTTGGCTTGTGCTCTCGCTCGCCGGACAGCCGCTCTGCGGTCTGTGGCTGAGAGTGGGCCGTGAAGCGGAGTGTACAGTACTCAGAGTCTAGGAGCAGATTTAACCGAGCAGATACTCATAAAGGAAACGGTCGGGTCGCCCGAAGCGTTTTTCTTCCCGGACGTTTTTGGTGGCCTCCAACTTTCACTCTTCCTAGTCGGACAGCCGCTCTGCGGTCTGTGACTGAGAGTGGGCCTTTGGTACCGCGCACGCTACTAACCCGTCTGCGGGAACTAACATCTCAGGCCAAGCGGCCAGCCCCCGGGCCAACTCTGGCTGGCACCGGGGCGAACAGTGATGCAACTGTAATAAAATGCGGAGATAGCCCCCGAGCATCGCTCGGGGTTATCCGTGCTCTTGCGGTGCAAAAATATGCGGGTGAGGAGCTCACATTGATTTTCGTGTAGTCGCGGTCGTCGAAGACAGCCGGCGCGACTCGGCGCTCGCGGAGTGCGCCGGCGCACCCGCTGGGTGTAGCCTTCGAGCCCTCCGGTGCTCGAAGGGGGGTCCCGGCCGGTCAGGCTCGACCGGCCAGGCGGTGAGGCATCTTGCAAAGCCCTTTTTCTTCTTCTTCTCTTCTGCCGGCTGCTGGCAGCCGGACAAAACTCTTCTCTTGTCTGCAATCTTCGCGGGGGCGCGCCAGCGCACCCGCTGGGTGTAGCCCCCGAGATTCGGGCCGACTGCTGAGCAGTTGGACCGGATCTCCCAACAACTACTTTGTCTTCTTCCTTTTTTCTCGTCAGCCGGCTGTGCGCAGCCGGACCGACTCGTCGATCGGCCAGGCAGCAAAGCGGGCAGACGAACCAGCCGGCCGAGCGGCAACGCGGACTGTTGAACAGAGCAGTCGGCGGACTGCAGTCTGCAGAGTCGGATCCTTCCTTTTTTTTTTGACAACCGGCCTGGGAACCCGGCCTTTTGACTTGGATCTTTCTTTTTGTTTCTTGTCCCAGCCGGCCTCTTTCTTTTTCTTTCTTGTCCCAGCCGGCCTCTTGGACAGTCGGCTTGCGACTTGCGACGAGTGGAGCGACGGGAAGCCGTCAGCCGGCTAGGCGTGCCGGGTGGTGGGCGAAGCCGGGTAGCGGGCGGAGCCGACCGTCCGGGTGCGGAGCTGAGCCGGATGGCGCGAGGCGGCAGCCGTCTGGAGAGCAAGCCGACAGGCGGGAGCCGGTGCGGATGGGGCCCGACGCGGGAGGCGGCAGCGGCAACCTGGCCGGCGCGGGACGCGGAGCCGGCCAGAGGAGCCGGCGCGGCGACCCGGCGTCCAGGCGCAGGCGAAGCCGGACGCACCGCGGGGCAGTAGCGGGGCGGACCCGGCGAGACGGCTGGGTGGGCGAGGCGACCCGGGGGCGGCAAGCCAGCCATCCGGGTTGCAGGCGGACTGCACACAGCCGGCACGCGGGCAGTCGGCGAGGCGGCCAGGCGGGTACGGAGGCGGAGCCCGGCCGCGGCGACGCGGGCGCACAGGCAGGGGTGGGTACTGCCGTGGAGGGGCGGCCGGCGAGGCCGGGTCGGCGAGGCGGAGAAGTGGTGAGGCGCAGCCGACACGTGCGCGAAGCAGCAGGCGGGGCGAGGTGCTGTGCAGAGCCAGCGGGAGCCGGAGCCGTCGTGGCTAGCCGGTCGGAGGCGCGGTACGAGACGCGGACGCGCGCGGGGTGGAGGTCTCCGGTGCGAGGACGGCAACGCGAGCCCGGGGCGGAGCTGGCGCGCGACAGGCGGAGCCGGACCCGGCGGCGGCGACGAGCCGGAGGCATGGCGCGGCAGTCGTGGAGGCGGATTGCACAGGGACGGGGCAGAGGGGCAGAGGCGCTCGCGCGCTCGTCTCCACGTGAGCAGGACAGCCGCCCTGCAGGGAGGCGTGGTCGATGCAGGGAAGGAGCGGCGAGCCGGAAGCGAGTCTGACGGTCCCGCGCAGCTTGGTGCGGTGGACAGAGCAGCGTTGCCGCGGGTGCTGGCGCGAGCCGCTGGCAGAGGTAGCGGCCATGGCGAGGCGAACAGGCAGGTAGCGGCTTGGGCGGTGGAATTGGGGTAGCCACGGCATGGTGGTGGAGCGGAGTGAAGCGACGTGCGCGAGGCAGGAGAAGACGGAGCGAGCAGCGGCGCTTGAGCGGGCGAGAGCGGCGCTTGGTGGAGCAGTGTATGAGTCAATACACAGGGAATATCTAGGTAGTGTCTGACTTGTGCATGGATGGTTTGACCATTGTTGACTAGCATCTAGCTAGCTCGCAAAGATGGCATGTGGAGAAGCTAATGTGCGTTCCGCCCAGAGTAAGGCGTAGCACGGAGAGGAGCAAACGCGAGCGGCGCGTGGATGGAGGTGGCCAACCGAAGCAAGGCACCGCGCGCGGCGCGCGCGCGGACGAACGGCCGGCATCGCGTCGATGGTGATGACGAAGGCGGCGAGGCCAACGACGAGGACGCGCCGTCCCGCATGGCCGCTCCGGGGGCGGGTCGAAGTCGAGCCCCCGAGCGCTACCGGAGAGACGGCGCGACGTCGCGGCGGAGATGACGAAGATGGTCCCGCCCGGACTGCGAAACCAGCAGCAGCGCGGTAGCATAGTACCGCCCCACGGTGGGCGCCAAATGTCGTGGTATTCTCACGGGGGGTGTTGCAAGACGACATATGCCACAAGGTAGCTTCATGTGAGGGCAAGACTGCTGCCGGAATATCCAGGGACGGGTATGCGAGTAGCACGTGCTAGTTTACCCAGGTTCGGGGCTCTCCGGAGAGATAACACCCCTACTCCTGCATGTCTGAGTATATCTGGTATATCTGGTACAGAGTGCTCCTTGAGCTGTATCTGAGCTCAGTGTTATGGGCATCTGGCTTTGTATATGCCTCATATGTGGCATGCTAGTGGCCGGCCATGCTCATGGCCGTGAGCATGCATGTGGGTGCTCATGCGTGAGTCCCTCCCCTGATGGATGGATGGAGCTATCTTATATAGGCATGGCTAGCTTGATATGTAAGCTATGTGGGTAGCTTAGGAAGTAAGCTAGGTAGGCATGGTGGGGTGTCATCCTTGTCCCCTGGGTCACTTCATAAATAGTGCCAGGGGACAAGTGACACTGTACATGATGGCTGGGGTGTCACGTGAACAGTGCCAGGTACGGTCGTCACGTCGGGGTCGCATCGGGCTGCAGTCGACAGTCGGCCTGGTGGCGCAGTCGGCAGCCAGTAGTCGGCAGCCAGCAGTCGGCCTGGTGGCGCAGTCGGCAGTCGGCAGTCGGCCTGGTGGCGCAGTCAGCAGCCAGCAGTCAACAGTCGACCGGGAAGTCGGACTGAGGGGCTTTGCTAGCCCCGATGTCTTGAAATATCGTCTCGCCGTCTTCGGAGTATCCCTGTCCAATTACTCCGACAGAGTTGTTGATAGTAAAATCTTTTCAAGCATATGATAAATTTATCGGAGTTACTTTCTTGCATAATAAATTAATAAAACTTGTTGCAAAATATTTTGGTTAAGTTGTGAGTCATTTTGAGCAAGTAGAGTAATATGACTTGTTGACGTTTATGCTTGGTGTGTATATGGATGACATCGGTCATTTTTCTCATTATCTAATGCATGTGTTGTTTTACATTTCGCGCATGCTATGACACCGGTCATTTTAGTTTAATGTTGAACCTGAATATAACTCAACTTGAATATACCGTTGACTGGGTCATGGTGCCGCTGAATCGAGTTTCTTTCCAGTGCAACCACATTTGCCTTTGTGGGCAGGCCTTGATTCGGTCCATTGACACGGCCTCTGGTCGATGCCTCCAACTAGGGAAGGTTATGTCGTGCTTGCCCTGGCCCGGTAAGCAGGCATAATCTTGTGTGCTCGTTGATGAGATTATGGTACCGAGTCCCCGAGTGGGAGTGTTTTGACCATGACGGTGGTCGGGTGTCTTTGGTAGACACGGGGCCACCCAGGACCAGCCCGTTGGGGATTTGGGTCGGAGTGGCCGGGAGAGTGCTGTGGCAATGGAAGGGCTTTGTCGGAATGCCGTTGGTCCACCCGAATGGGAGTGCGAGGCCATGGGTTCCGTGGTGTGGGTACAGTGTGCTACCTCTGCAGAGTGTGTAATCTATCGATAGCCGAGTCCACGGTCACGGACACCTCGTAGTAGGTCCCACCATGAGTCAACGTCTAATAAAATTGCACACTAAGCTATGAACTTTGCATTGTTAATGGATGGCAGAAAGGCCATCGAGGCATTTGGGACCAAATGATGGTCGTGGTTGTGATCGCCGTGAGGATCACGAGTTGTTCATGAGAAAGACCACTTTGGTGGTGTGTTTGTGATCCAGAGATGATCACAGTTGGTAAGCTATCCCGAGGGACGTTCGAGCATGATCACATCATGTTGACATATAGTGTTGCATTATTAATAATTGATTAAATATCATGATATTGTTTGTCATTATGATTATGCCTGTTGTGAGCTTGTAAGTACATTCAATGTACTGACCTAGCGTGTCATGCCAAATTTCAGGAAAGTATCGTTGGAGAGGAGCGATGTTTGAATCTAGATCGTGTCCACATCAGTGTCCCTGTGATATGGAGCTTCCGCCACGACGTTATTCCACTGCCACGTAGTTGTTCGGGTCGAGGCCCCTTTATGTTCACTAAATAATGTACATATTGTTCAGCCGCACCGAGTGTGCCGCTTGGCCTCGATAGCTGTTGTAATGTAAACCCTGTTCCGCTAGCATCAATAAAGCAGTTGTTTTTCTGTACCAAGATGTTGTGTGTTGCCACAAGACATGTTCTCTGGGCTGGCAATGCATGGTAAACCGATCGCTCTGAGCCGGGGTGCCACAACGCTTGGTATCAGAGCCGTGCTGACTTTAGGCCACGCTAGACTACGACGTGTTAACTGGACGCTAGACATGAGTAAATTTGAGAGCCGCTAGCAGCTATAGCTGGTTGTTGCATTATAGTCATTTGACTATTATTGTTATGCTAACCTGCTAATGGTTGTGAGTGTAGATGGCTCTGATGCCGTATCCGTGCCAATTGCAGCTGATGCGGTACACGTCACTGCACCTTTTCCGCAATGTGTAGCGTCGGTTGTACCCTCACGGGGACGACCCAGTCTACCGTGTGTACCGGGAGCATCTAGCAAACTCAGTGTATGAGTATCACGCCGTGGTTACTCTGCGCACCAGTTCCGATTCCGGCTCTTACACTCGTACTTCTCGGAGCGGTTACGCCTCCACCGCTTCTCAGGCTGTCCAGTTTGCCGCATTTGAGGTCCTTGTCGAGCTTCATTATACCGAGGTCCAAATGCAGTACCACCCAGGTTTCTATTACTACCCATCTCTGCACAACAACGGTCGTGTCCGTTTCCCTCTCATTGATCCGGAGTCTGATAGTGTTGCTAGCCACTTTGCTCGCTACATAACTGCTAGCTATCTGATGATCCACGAGCTGGCTCGAGAGCTGACTCGTACTCGTACTGCTTTAGCCGCTACTTTGGTCACTTCTAGATCCGCCACTACTCCGTCTTCACTGGGATTTACCCCTTATGTCCCTGTCTGTTCTGGCTCCCCTATTTCGCCGGTTACTCCCCCGAGTAGCACAGGCGTCTCGGCCGTGAACCCTCTCAGTACTCCTGCCGAGTGGGTCTCACTTCTCTCTACCCCTGTAGCCCCGATGCTTCATCCTACCCCTACCCCTGAGGCAGAGCCCTCGAGGCAGCGTCGTCGTGTTACCTTTAACCCGACGGTTTCCGTTAACCATGTCAGTTCGGGATCCGAGACCGCTTCAGGGGAGGACGTCGCAGCACCAGCAGAGCAGTAGTATATTTGAGTATTCGCAGTTGCCTGGATGATGTATGGATGTAGTCATACGAGTTATGATGTTTCATTGCATGTATGAGAGTAGTGAACCACTCATGTTGTTTACTTTTCATGTATGAGTCTATGTATAATTATGATGAGACTTTATTCGCCGTATTTTTCGCTCTTCTGCTTTCTTCCGGCATTTGTCGCTGGCTTTTCCCCAATTTTATTTTTCGGTGTTTCTCATCTCGATTGTGTTGTCTTGGGGAAAAATTCACAATAGGATGACACAGGGAGGCAGCAGTAGCAACGTTTGTGAGGGAACTCCTGTTCGTCGTTCCGCACGACAGGCAGGACATTCTCCCGAGCCGTACGTTCAGCCACCACCTCCACCGCCTGATCCTCCCTCCACCGAGAAAATTTTGCGTATGTTTGAAGAGAAAAGGAACGATGATCTGATTGAAATATTGAGAAGTGTTCAAGCCATGGTTGGACAGAATGGAGATCAGTATGGTCATCACTCAAAGTTGTCAGATTTTCAGAGGACCAATCGACCCAGCTTCAGTCAGATTGTTGACCCATTGGATGCAGATGATTGGTTGCGCACAATGGAGAAAAAGTTTGAGATTGCTCGTACTGAAAGAAATGATAAAGTTCCATTTGCAACTCATTACCTTGAAGGCGCAGCTGCCATATGGTGGGAAAATACAAAGCCCATGTGGCCGATTGATGAGGAAATCACCTGGGAAAAATTTAAAGATAAGTTCCGAAAATATCATATCCCTACTGGAGTTATGAAGGCCAAGCTGCGTGAATTTCTCATGCTCGTCCAAGGAAATCCGTCTGTGGCTGAATATCTGCAGAAATTCAATCATTTGGCCCGTTACTCTTTGTATGACGTGGCCACCGAAGAAAGGAAGATTGACAGATTTCTTGGAGGTTTAAATCCGCAACTTCGGTGTGCTCTCAATATGTTTGATTTCACGGATTTCCAAACTCTAATGGACAAGGCGTTCATTGCTGAATGGGAGCACCAGCTCATATCAAATAATAGGCCTGCTAACGACAACAAGTGCAAGTTTGAGCCAAAGAAGGATGGGCAACCTGTACAAAAGGCTCATACCTGGCAGCAAACTCAGGTGGAATACATGCCAAATTGGAAGCAGAATGTTAACAAGACCACCACTCAAGTCAAGAATATTGTGGCCAACCCAATGCATGAGGAGCGTCAGCGCAATAATTCTTGTTTCATTTGCGGGCAGCACGGACATTATGCCAAGCAGTGCCCCAAGAACAACAAGATATGAATGCCCTAAGCAGGCCACAAGTCAACTTTATGGAGTCATGTCCAAACCAGCAAAACTTCACCGGGCACATGCATCATACCTCAGCCGATGAAGCCCAAGAGAAGCCAGAAGTCGTCATTGGTATGTTTTCTGTTAAGGACATACCTGCCATAATTTTATTTGACTCTAGGGCTTCCCATTCTTTTATTTCTCGGAGTTTTGTTGCCCAAAACAATTTTCCTTGCGCAATTATGGGAAAAAATATGCTGGTACAAACCCCGGGATCTATAATAAAGAGAAATCTGGTCTGCCGTGATCTGGAGATCAATATCAACGGGGTCTACTTTCCAACATCTCTGATAATCATTGAGTCTGAAAAGTTGGATATTATATTGGGTATGAATTGGTTGACCAAATATCAAGTTTGCATAAACTGCGCAACCCGAGAAGTCAATCTAACCAGTCTGAATGGGTAGCTCACCAAATTCTATGCTCGCAAGAATATACCCAAGCTAGAATTAGTGTGCACTGCTGTGGTCGAATTGGAATTTATTCCTGTGGTCAGTGAGTACCCTGATGTGTTTGCAGAAGAACTACCAGGCATGCCACCAGATCGGGAACTGGAGTTTGCAATAGATCTTGTGCCCGGAACTGCACAATTATACAAGAAGTATTACCGGATGCCCTCATCAGATTAGTGGAGGTAAAGAAACAGCTTGACGAATTACTCCAGAAAGGTTATATTTGTCCCAGCTCTTCACCGTGGGGATCACCTGCAATTTTCGTGGGCAAAAAGGATGGTAGTCTCCGTATGTGCATAGATTACCGCCAGCTGAATGAGGTCACCATCAAAAATAAATACCCGCTGCCAAGGATTGATGATCTATTTTATGAGCTCAGTGGGGCTAAAGTATTCTCAAAAATCGATTTACGGACCGGCTATCATCAGCTTAAGATTAAAAAGGAAGATATTCCTAAGACCGCATTCACTACTCGGTACGGTCTTTACGAATATACCATGATGTCCTTTGGTCTCACCAATGCCCCTGCTTTCTTCATGCATATGATGAACAAAGTATTTATGGACTTCCTCGACAAATTCGTGGTAGTCTTCATCGATGAGATCCTCATTTACTCCAAGGGTGAAGAAGAACACAAGGATCACCTCCGAGCAGTACTACAACGGCTCCGTGACCATCAACTATACGCCAAGTTCAGTAAGTGCAAATTTTGGCTCAAGAAAGTTGGGTTTCTCGGACATGTACTATCGGCCGAAGGTATAGCCGTGGACCCGAGCAAAGTAAAGGATGTGCTCGATTGGGTACCACCCACGATCGTGACACAGATCCGGAGTTTCCTCGGATTAGTTGGATACTATCGTCGTTTTATTGAAGGATTTTCCAAAATTGCTAAACCCATGACGGAGCTGCTCAAAAAGGATACAAAGTTTAAGTGGACAGAGGACTATGAGAAGAGTTTTAATGAGCTGAAGATACGTCTGACAACCGCACCTGTATTGACTCTTCCGGACATTTATCGCAGTTCTGATGTGTACTACGATGCCTCCAGCCAAGGTATTGGTTGCGTGTTGATGCAAGACAGCAAGGTAGTAGCATCTGCATCGCGACAGCTACGACCCCATGAGGAAATTATCCAACTCATGATTTGGAATTGGCTGCAGTGGTTCATGCATTAAAAATTTGGAGACACTACCTCATTGGAAAAAGGGTGCCAAATTTTTACCGACCACAAAAGTCTCAAGTAGATCTTCACTCAGCCAGATTTAAATCTCCGTCAGCGAAGATGGTTAGAGTTGGTCAAGGATTATGACCTTGGAATAAATTACCATCCAGGCAAGGCCAACGTTGTTGCCGATGCGTTCAGTCGAAAGCCCATCAGCTTAAATGTCATGTTAAAATCATTGCCTACCAAACTTCAAGGGGAGATCACTCAGCTCAACTTGGTCATCGTGGATACTGGTCTCGCTAATATTTTGGAAGTTACCCCCACACTTGAGATGGAAATCCGCAAGGCCCAGCCAGATGATGCCAAACTACAAAAATGTGCCAAGGGCCAGATGGCAAGGCAGACCCCTAACTTCTCCAAGGACAAATTTGGTACCCTCCGATTCCGTGGACGAATTTGTGTACACGTCACCGCACCTTCTCCGCAATGTGTGGTGTCGGCTGTACCCTCACGGGGGCGACCCAGTCTATCGTGTGTACCGGGAGCATCTAGCAGACTCAGTGTATGAGTATCATGGCGTGGTTACTCTGCGCACCAGTTCCGATTGCGGCTCTTGCACTCATACTTCTCGGAGCGGTTTTTATACCGCTTCTCAGGCTGTCCAGTTTGCCGTATTTGAGGTCCTTGTCGAGCTTCGTTATACCGAGGTCCAAATGCAGCACCACCCAGGTTTCTATTACTACCCATCTCTGCACGACAATGGTCATGTTCGTTTCCCTCTCATTGATCCGGAGTCTGATAATGTTGCTAGCCACCTTGCTCGCTACATCACTGCTAGCTATCTGAGGATCCACGAGCTGGCTCGAGAGCTGACTCGTACTCGTACTGCTTTAGCCGCTACTTTGGTCACTTCTAGATCCGCCACTACTCCATCTTCACTGGGATTTACCCCTTATGTCCCAGTCAGTTCTAGCTCCCCTATTTCGCCGGTTACTCCCTCGAGTAGCACGGGCTTCTCGGCCGTGAACCCTCTCAGTACTCCTGCCGAGTGGGTCTCACTTCTCTCTACCCCTGTAGCCCCGATGCTTCATCCTACCCCTGCCCCTGAGGGAGAGCCCTCGAAGCAGCGTCGTCGTGTTACCTTTAGCTCGGAGGTTTCCGTTAACCACGTCAGTTCGGGATCCGAGACCGCTTCAGGGGAGGACGTCGCAGCACCAACAGAGGAGTAGTATCTTTGAGTATTCGCAGTTGCCTGGATGATGTATGGATGTAGTCGTACGAGTCATGATGTTTTGTTGCATGTATGACAGTAGTGAACCAGTCATGTTGTTTACTTTTCATGTATGAGTCTATTTATAATTATGTTGAGACTTTATTCGCCGTATTTTTCGCACTTCTGCTTTCTTCCGGGATTTGTCGCTGGCTTTTCCCCAATTTTATTTTTAGGTGTTTCTCATCTCGATTGTGTTGTCTTGGGGAAAAATCCACAATAGGATGACGCGGGGAGGCAGCAGTAGCAACGTTCGTGAGGGAACTCCTGTTCATCATTCCGCACGACAGGGAGGACATTCTCCCGAGCCGTACGTTCAGCCACCACCTCCACCGCCTGATCCTCCCTCCACCGAGCAAATTCTGCGTATGTTTGAAGAGAAAAGGAATGATAATCTGATTGAAATATTGAGAAGTGTTCAAGCATGGTTGGACAGAATGGATATCAGAATGGTCATCACTCAAAGCTGTAAGATTTTCAGAGGACCAAACCACCCAGCTTCAGTCAGATTGTTGACCCATTGGATGCAGATGATTGGTTGCGCACAATGCAGAAAAAGCTTGAGATTGCTCGTACTGAAGGAGATGATAAACTTCCATTTGCAACTCATTACCTTGAAGGTGCAGCTACCATATGGTGGGAAAATACAAAGCCCATGTGGCCGATTGATGAGGACATCACCTAGGAAAAATTTAAGGATAAGTTCCGAAAATATCATATCACTAGTAGATAAAGGGTCAAACGTGAAGCACATTAGTGCCGGTTTGTATTAGAGCCGGCACAAATGTATAAATTAGTGCCGGTTCCAACAGCTAGCCGGGCCGCTCTAATTAGTACCGGTTCGTGGCTAACCTTTAGCACCGGTTCGTGCCACGAACCGGTACTAATGAGAGTGGTGGCAGGATGTTGTCAGTCTGGGCCCCCTCCAGCACCTTTAGTACCGGTTCATGCCACGAACCGGTACTATAGGTCCTCCTGCATATAAACCCTTCGTCCAGCTCGCTCTGTTCTTCCCCCTTTCCCCTCTCCTCTCCTCTCTGTTCTTCCTCTTCCCCTCGAGCTCATCAAACATTTTGCCCAAAATTTGTCAAGATTTGAAGGCCCCCATCCATTCAAGTGATCACAGAAGGTTAGCAACTTTGTCCTTTCATCTCTCATTGCTAGATTAGCTCTTGCAATGCTTTATATAGTTATTAATTTGTGAGTTTAGTAATTTGGGAGGAAATATATATGTGCTAGTATTTGATTTATATGCAATTTGAGGTCAAAAATAACACTTAGTTTGCATATGTAGGTGTGGTTTACTTAGTGCCTTCTAAATCTCCGTCGTAACCACCGTCGATCGCCCGCACCATCCCGTCGCCGGCACCACCTTGTGGTGAGCCTCTTGTTCATGAAATTTTATATAAAAAATTGATGTTTGTGTGATTTGGATATATAGTTACTCGTATAATTATCTTACCCGTACGTTGTTTGTTATACATAGTGCCTTGGTTTTGATATCCGTCCCCGTCGGCCCTCGTCCTTGTTATGATTCGGATGTGGTATATTCTCTTTTGAAACTATTTGTTGCATTTCGTGTTTATGAAAAATTATGCCCATCAAGTTGACATAGATATTTTTATCTAGGAGGTATGTGAACCGGAAATTCCAACCGACCCTATTGTCGAGAGGTTAAATTTAGTTGAAAGAGAAAACGAGTACTTGAAAGAAAAATTGAAAAGAATTGAGGCGGAGAAGATGGAATTGGAGTTGCATGTTGTCGATGTCATCAATGATCACAAGATCAAGATGGAGAAAATGCGCTTGAAGATTAGAAAGATTAGAAAATATGCCATCGATAGTGAGGCTTGGTATCATTATGCTATTGGATCAATTGTTACCTTAGTTGCAATCTTGATCGCATTTTTTGTTGCATTTAAATGCTTTAGCTAGAGAGTTATTTGTTTGTTGCATTTAAGTGTTGTATGAACTTTATGTATGAACTTGTATTAATTTGGTCTATTCGGTCATGTGTAATGAAGATGAGCCGGCAATGGATGTACGATGACCGATGCTCTCCCCAGTTCGTTGAGGGCGTGCATACTTTTCTGCTTGCGGCTGAGGAAAACAAGCGGGCGGATGGTTTTATGCCTTGTCCATGTGCTGGCTGTAAGAATGGTCACAATTACTCTACATCAAGAACCATTCACGTCCACCTGTTTGAGTCTGGTTTCATGCCCCACTATAATGTTTGGACCAAGCACGAAGAAAGAGGGGTTATGATGGAAGACAATGAAGAAGAGGAGGATGACGACAGCTATCTTGGCCATGGGTTCCCTGAATACGATGATACAACAATGGGGGAAGAAGCTGAGCCGGTAATGCGGGAAGAAGCTGAGCCGGCAATGCGGGAAGAAGCTGAAGAAGAGGCATCAGATGAGCCCGTTGATGATCTAGGTCGGGCCATTGCCGATGCGAAGAGAAACTGCGCAAGTGATTTGGAGAAGAAGAAGTCGCAGCGCATGTTAGAGGGTCACAAAAAATTGTTGTACCCGAATTGCGTAGGTGACAAGAAAAAGTTGGGCACCACACTGGAATTGCTGCAATGGAAGGCAGAGAATGGTGTATCTGACAAGGGATTTGGAAAGTTGCTAGTAATGATAAAGGATATGCTTCCAAAGGACAACGAATTGCCTGAGAGTACGTACGAAGCAAAGAAGGCTGTTTGCCCTCTAGGGTTAGAGGTGCAGAAGATACATGCATGCCCTAATGATTGCATCCTCTACCGCAGTGAGTACGAGGATTTGAACACTTGCCCAGTATGTGGTGCATTGCGCTATAAGATCAGCCGCGATGAGCCTGGTGATGTCGAGGCCGAGCGCCCCAGGAAGAAGATTCCTGCCAAGGTGATGTGGTATTCTCCTATAATACCACGGTTGAAACATTTGTTCCAAAACAAAGAGCATGCCAAGGTGATGCGATGGCACAGAGAAGACCGTAAGAAAGACGAAAAGTTGAGAGTACCCGCTGACGGTTCGCAGTGGAGAAAAATCGAAAGAAAGTACGGGAAGGAGTTTGCAGATGACGCAAGGAGCGTATGGTTTGGTGTAAGCGCAGATGGCATTAATCCTTTTGGGGAGCAGAGCAGCAACCATAGCACCTGGCCTGTGACTCTATGTTTGTATAACCTTCCTCCTTGGTTGTGCATGAAGCGGAAGTTCATTATGATGCCAGCGCTCATCCAAGGCCCTAAGCAACCCGGCAACGACATTGATGTGTACCTAAGACCATTAGTTGAAGAACTCTTACAACTGTGGAATGGAACAGGTGTTCGTGCGTGGGATGAGCACATGGGGGAAGAATTTGACCTAAAGGCGTTGCTGTTCGTGACCATCAATGATTGGCCTGCTCTCAGTAACCTTTCAGGATAGACAAACAAGGGATACCGTGGATGCACGCACTGTTTGGATGATACCGACAGTATATATTTGAATAGTTGTAAGAAGAATGTGTACCTGGGACATCGTCAATTTCCTTCGAGCAGGCATCCCGTAAGAAAGAAAGGCAAGAATTTCAAAGGTGAGGCGGATCACCGGACGAAGCCTCGCCACCGTACTGGTGCTGATGTACATGATATGGTCAAGGATTTGAAGGTGATATTTGGAAAGGGTCCTGGCGGACAACTTGTTCCGAAGGACACGGACGGACGCGCACCCATGTGGAAGAAGAAATCTATATTTTGGGACCTGCCATATTGGAAAGACCTAGAGGTCCGCTCCGCAATCGACGTGATGCACGTGATGAAGGATCTTTGCGTGACCCTGCTTGGCTTCTTGAGCGTGTATGGGAAGACAAAAGATACACCTGAGGCACGGGAGGACCAGCAATGTATGCATGGAAAAGACGGCATACATCAGGGTCATGCAAGCTACGCTCTTACCAAAGAAGAGAAGGAAATCTTCTTTGAATGCCTGCTCAGTATTAAGGTACCGTCTGGCTTCTCGTCGAATATAAAGGGAATAATAAACATGGCAGAGAAAAAGTTTCAGAACCTAAAGTCTCATGACTGCCACGTGATTATGACGCAACTGCTTCCGGTTGCATTGAGGGGGCTTCTACCGGAAAACGTTCCATTAGCCATTGTGAAGCTATGTGCATTTCTCAATGAAATCTCTCAGAAGGTAATCGATCCAGAAATCATACCAAGGTTACAAAATGATTTGGTGCAATGTCTTGTCAGTTTCGAGTTGGTGTTCCCACCATCCTTCTTCAACATCATGACGCACGTCCTAGTTCGCCTATGCGAAGAGATTAACATTTTGGGTCCTGTATTTCTACACAATATGTTCCCCTTTGAGAGGTTCATGGGAGTCTTAAAGAAATATGTTCATAACCATGCTAGGCCAGAAGGAAGCATCTCCAAGGGCCATCAAATTGAGGAGGTCATTGAGTTTTGTATTGACTTTATTCCTGACCTTAAGCCGATTGGTGTTCCTGAATCGCGGCATAAGGGCAGACTGGATGGAAAAGGCACGCTAGGAGGGGAACAAATAATATGTATGGACGGACAATCTCTCACTGAAGCACACTACACAGTTCTACAGAATTCCACCTTGGTGGCTCCGTATATGGATGAACACAAGAATTTGCTACGCTCCAAACACCCGGAGCGGTCTGATGACTGGATTACACGTGAACAAACCAGGAGTTTCGCCAACTGGTTGCAGACACGTACCATGCATGACACCTCTATTGAAGATGACCTGTACTTGCTGTCCCAGTTACCATCTTCGAATATAATGACTTTCAAAGTGTACGAGATAAATGGTAATACATTTTACACGATCGCCCAAGATAAGAAGAGCACCAACCAAAACAGTGGTGTCCGCTTTGATGCAGAAACCAAGACGGGAAAGGAAACATATTATGGTTATATACAGGACATATGGGAACTTGACTATCGACGTGGTTTAAAGGTCCCTTTGTTTCGGTGCAAATGGGTCAATATGACACGAGGCGGGGTAACGGAAGACCCGCAGTACAGAATGACAATAGTGGATCTCAACAATCTTGCGTATGCAGACGAACCATTCGTCCTAGCCAATGATGTGGCACAGGTTTTCTATGTGAAGGACATGTCTACCAAGCCAAGAAAAACAAAAGATAAGGAAGCGAATGCATCTTACGATGAGCCAAAGCGGCACATAGTTCTTTCTGGGAAGAGAAACATCGTGGGAGTGGATGACAAGACAGACAAGTCAGAAGATTATGAAAAGTTTGATGAAATTGCTCCATTCACAGTGAATATTGACCCGAGCATCCCGTTAAATGATGAAGATTTTCCATGGTTACGGCGCAAAGTGACACACGCGAAGAAAAAGTTTCACACGCAAAGATCTGGGATGTGATCGGCTTCACTATCATCACTTTCTTCTGTGTTTCACACCCAGGAGGGAATGTCTGTAATAGTTAGGGTAGTTATGTGTTTTGGCATTTGAACGCGAAGAATTTTTATGTGCAAACAAATTCTTTTCATGCATTTACTAATTTTTTTTCCAGCTAAATGACCCTGAAATTGAAAAGCAATTCAAATGAACTCGGAAAAGGTTGAAAGTTGGCATGGTATCATAATCTCATACAAATAGCATGTGCAAGAAAGTAGAGAGGGTTATGGCAAAAACTGGATGCACTTCGTGTACAAAATGGACAATCTCTTTCGAAGTATCAGGGTTTCCGACGAAAATTGAACTGTTACAAAGGCATTTCATTTTTAAAATAACCTAAGCATTACTAAATTGAATATAATGATAAAACACACTAATATTAAACATAAGAAAAAAGAATCACTGAAAAAACTTTTTTCAAAGTTAAGTTATTCACAAACTAGTGATTCACACAAATTTCAAATAATTCAAAATTTAAACTATTCAAATTTGAAATCTACCGGCACTAACAGAAAGTTTGTAATTTTTTGTACCTAAAGCAAAAATATTCACAAAGAAACTCTAAATACAGCAAAAAAACAACTCAAAAATAAATAAAACAAAAAAAATAATGCAAAAAAAATTAAGAAAAAAAAGCCCGCCTACTAGGCCAAAGCGGCCTGCATACGACTAGCGACACAACCTTTCGATGGGCCAGGATGCAGGCCCGCAAAGGCCCAGTAGGCCCACTAGGAGAAGAGGACAGGTAGGCCCAGTAGGCCTGGTTAGGAGAGGAGCTCGAGAGAGCTACCACACTGGGGCTTATAAACCAGTGCGGTAGCCCCTCGACTAGCGAGGTGGGACTAAACTTGCCGCACCGCACCTGCGCCAGCGCACCCCCTTTAGTACCGGGTCGTGGCACAAACCGGTACTAAAGGGGGGGCCTTTAGTACCGGTTTGTGCCACCACCCGGTACTAAAGGGGGTCGCTTCCCGCCGCTTGGCCTGGCCAAAACAGGCCTTTAGTACCGGTTGGTGGCTCCAACCGTACGAAAGGTGCCCTCTATATATGCTAGAGTGCGAAAATTTCGTTTTCCCTCTCTGTTCGTTCCTCTGTTTCCGTCTCCGTCTCCGTCGCCGCCGCCCTCGATCGTCTCCGTCGCCGCCCCCGTCCCCGTCGCCGCCCCCGTCCCCGTCGCCGCCTTCGTCTCCGTCGCCGCCCCGGGCCCGTCCCTGTCGCGCCCTCCCTGTCCCCGTCGCGCCGTCCCCGTCCCCGTCGCGCCGTCTCCGTCGTCGCCGCCCCGGCCGTCGCCTCGCCGTCGCCGTCGCCCGCTGTGAGCCCTCCCCGAGCCCGTACACACACATACACAAGCATGTTTAATTAGTTTAGATAATTAGTCTTTAATTAGTTTAGATTATTTAGATTATTATTTTGTATGTTTGTTTAGATAATTAGTGTTTAATTAGTACACACACACAAACGTATTTTGTATGTTTAATTAGTTTAGATTATTATTTTTTCACTAATATATATGTATGAATGCATGTTAGATGGATATAATTAGTGTTTAATCAGTTAGAAATTAGTGTTATATAGAAATGTTAGAAATTAGTGTTATATAGAAATGTTAGAAATGTTAGAAATTTTAGTGTTATTTAGATTAGCATAATTAGTGTTATATAGAAATGTTAGAAATTTTAGTTATCAAAATCCAATCATTAAAAAAATGTTATTTTTGCGGGCATATAGCTAGTATTTGTTCTCGACGATGCCCGGCCCGCATCCTCACCGTCGACCCGTCCGCGACGACGTCCAGCCGACCCATGTCCGGGACTGGGCTCCGCCGGGCTGGCACTAGGAGGTGCTGCCTGGAGGGGCGCGCCGCTTGATGAGGAACCCAGCCCCGGGTCCCGTCGTCGACCCTGATCTCGTTTGGTGGCGTTCGCTGGGCCAGTTTCGGTGCGGAGGGACCCGGCCCCGCCGGAGGTGGTACGTCGCCGTGTCAGGGAGGAGGACGAGCACGTCCATCGCTACATGGTTGCGTTAGAGGGTGTAGGTTCTCCAATACCTGGCAGTTTCTTCGGGGGTCTCACTTCAGCTATGATCCTGTGAGGGTTCCTTCTCTTTGGGTGTCCACCGCCTGCGCCGGAGGAACCGCGAGTGTCCTAGATTCTTCTATAGTATTCGATCTTTATTAGCTAATAGCTAGTAATGTACTATTCAATATTATATATTATTCAAGACGATGTATTCGAGATTATATCTATTATTCTAGACGATGTATTCGAGATTATATCTATTATTCGAGACGATGTAATTTGAATACTAAATTGTTTTATATTTCTTTTGGATTAGTTAAATAAAAGCTATGGCAGACAATACCGACAGAGAGGGAGCACAGACCATGTTCGATATGATACACAGGCCAGATGATAATCAGAATGAAGAAGATTATGACGGCTCCAAATTTCTAAACAACACCGGAGAGGGTGATATGATATTCGATCGCGATGACCAAATTGATGAAGTCATGAACTACAATTATGACGATGATGAAGAACATGTTGATCCTGAAACAACAAAGACCGGCGAGGTATATATATTTATATAAGCAGGCATCTGGTGATCATCACATGTTTTAAATGACTTGAAGATATATTAACGAATCGATCTTTGTTCTTTCAGCCATCCGGATCGAGCAAATCTTCAGGCAAAATGACGAAACGAGGCCCGAACAAAAAGTTGAAGCAGGGCGTAAAGTACAATATCGAGGCATGCAGCCCTACTGGCAAACCATTAGCGCCTAAGAAGATTGCGGACAAGTTCGTTCGTCAGTGTGGAGTTCTTGTGAAGGACCAACTCCCGATCAAACTTCAAGAATGGAGAGAGCCAGCAAAGCCACGTCCAGATGTTACTTTTGTCGACAAGAATCAAAAAGATCTGCTTTGGGATACTCTCATGGAACATTTCACCCTACCAGATCATTTCACAGAAGCAGATGTGCAGAAAGTCAAGGAGGCTGCTTTTAGGATGATGGCGATTGCATTCAAGAACCACAAGAATCGTGAATGGAAGAAGTACGTCAAGGGAGGAAGGAAGACTCCAGTATTCAAGGGAACACTAGAGAACAAACGGGATCATTGGGACGATTTCGTGAAATTCAAGGATTCGGAATTAGCTAAGGAACGGTCGAGAATAAACAAGAAGAATGCCGAAAAAAGGATAAGTTCCATAAACTGGGGCCAGGTGGCTATCGGTGGCAATGCCTAAGTGGGATAAGTCTGAGAAAGAGATGGAGGATGCAGGTGTCACTCCGGCTACTAAGAGCTGGCCCCCCAGGGTCAGGACCTGGTTCTATGCGCATGGGGGGGAGTTGGACCCGGAGACAGGCAATGTTTCGACGAGGGAAAGTCTGAAGGGAGCCGACGATGCGATACTTGTTGCAATAGAAGAGGCACGATCGGGGGTGTTCCAGCCCAACAGAGAGAACGACGAGCTTACGCGTGCCCTGGGAAATCCTGAACACCCAGGAAGAACACGAGGCAAGGGCGCTATTCCGTGGTATGAGGGGTTTTCAGAATGGAACACCGACTACAGAACCCCTGCGAGAAAGAAGATTGCAGAGGAGAAGAAGAGGAAGATGGAGGAGGAGCAGAGGAAGCGGGACTATGAACGCCTTCAAGGCCTAGAAGCAAGTCAAGCGGAATTGGCAGTCAAATTCCAGTGGCAGCAGGAGCAGATCGACTCACTTACCCATCCAAGGGGGTCTCAGCAGTTGCAGCAGCTAGCGGATGATCCAGCATTGGATAGCACCGGCCCATCCATGCCGAGAAGTAGCATGGGTTCCGTCCCGGACGACGCAATGCTGGGTAGATACCCCGTGCCGTGGATGACATCACGGAGAACACTAACTGCGAGCTACACGTCAAAATGAAGAACATATCCATGAAGGTGGCGGATGGCTTTGCTTTTACAAATCCCCCCGAGGCAACCTTCCATTGCAACCCGATTCCAGCGGGCTATGCTCGTGTCTTGGTTGATGAGGTGGTGGACCCACCATATTCGGAGCTACAGCTTGACATTGCTGGAGGTGGCGGCGAGCGCTTTCTCGGAGAGGCCAAACATCGTATCATCCTATGGAAAAAGGATTGCATCATCTTTCGAAGGCCACCGACACCGCGTCAGCCGAGCCCTCGTCGAAGTCCACCACCGAGTCAGCAGACTCTCGCTCCTGCAAGTCCACCAAGTCCGGCAAAGTGTCAGGCCACTCCCCCTCCTCCAAGTCCGGCAAAGTGTCAGGACAATCCTCCTCCTCCAAGTCCGCCACAGCGTCAGATGTCCACTCCTCCTCCAAGTCCGGCACAACCTCAGGCCACTCCTCCTCGTTCAACTCAGCCCCGTCAGCCGTCTCCGCCGCCTCAGCAATCGCAGAAGAGACACCCCGCAGCTATGGTGCGTAGCGGTACGAGTCGAGGTAGTACAGGAAGTACAGGCGGAGGCAAGTGATATAAATATGGTCCAAGGCTCATGCCTCTTCCACAGAGGTCTTATGACAAGTCCGAGGAGGAAATCACAGCCATATCGAAGGCCGAGGTGGAAGCCCATTTTGCACCGAAACCGCCACCGCCGCCAAGGGAGAAAGTGCCTGAGGAAACGATTGACCACTTCATTCGTATGGCTCAACCACCAGCTCCCAAGCCTGTTGACACAGACTATGAGCGCCACATCAGGAAGTTAAATCGAGCACGTCTACAAAGGGAGGCGATCACGTCTACATCGGGATCGAGCAAACAAGAAGGAGCTGCCAAAAAATGCGGGAAAACCATTCCCCAGCTGGGAGAACATGCGGCGCAATCGATCCCCTCGCTTGTTGTGCCAACAACAGGTGACAGTACGCGCTCCCAATATTATTGTGGGCAAACAGTGCATGTTCCCGAGGTGGGCAATGTGGTAATAACGGAGGAGCATATAATGCAGGCTGAAGTTCTCAACATCACTGTTGGACAACTCCTCGAGATCGAGCACATGCCTTTTCTTAGAGAGGATGAAATAAAACGGAAATATGTTCGGGGCCAACCTTTGGTCGCGCCAGACAAGGTCAAGAACCTCCCAACGAGAATGTATGAATTGCATCAATGGTACATGAACATTACCAAGATTTCAGATCGATTGTCCCTCATGGTGAATGTCAAGGAGGAGCATTACTTCCATGAGAAAGCTGTGTCCGTTGAGTATTTAGAACTATTTCAGTTATACAATCAAGACGCACTCGACAAATCTATCATCAGTTGCTATTGTCTGTAAGTGATTTCTTTCTATAGTTTAAGTCTCAAGCTAGCTGTAGTGATCCTTTTGATCAATCATTACCTGTAATTATCCTCACTATATTCTTTTCTGTGGTATTATGCAGGATGAAGATGTATGAAATGAGAAAAGGTGGACGCTTTGGCATTGGGTTCATTGACCCAAACACCGTTAATGAATACACATGGAAGATAAATCAACGTCAGCAAAAGAACGTAGAGGACAGCATGCTAGAGTTCTTGAAGCGCCTCAAATGCAATGAAGATATACTACTTCCTTACAACTTCCAGTGAGTCACACTGTCTTGTACTACAAATTCTCTGTTTTTGCCTACTAGCTAGCTACATGTTTTTGCTTACATATGCCCTCTTAATTAAGACATGCAAACGTGTGTGCATGCAGATTTCACTGGGTCTTGTGTATCATTAAAGTTGACGCCGGAACAGTTGAAGTACTGGACTCACTAATCTCAGAAAAAACTGACTATAACATCTTGTTTGGGATAGTCAATAGGTAATTTCAATCATTATTAACTATATATCTCGGCCTATTTAGTTCGTCATTTCATGATATGAACTATTTAATAACCCCTTTATTCATTTTCTTTGTCGGCGGGAGGGCTTGGGCAAGGTTCATTGCCGTCACGCCCGGCGAATGGAAACAAAAGCTTAAATGGTTTCGACCCAAGGTAAGAAATTAAGTAGTACTAGCTAGCTAGCTAGCTGCCATCTCTTTAAGTATCATGCTTGATTAGTTTTTATCTAATCAAATTCCATTCTCGTAAAGGCCCTGAAGCAGGCGCAGGGGACTAATCTGTGTGCATTCTGCGTTTACGAGAACATTCGCATGATGGCGTCCGAAAGGAGCAGATCTCAAAGACAGGAATGGGTACGCTTGTCAGAACACTATTCTCAATTTTTACACCATTATCGATATCTAGTCACACAACTAATACACATGCATATTGATCTCCTTCTTAACAGTTCAAAGAGGTGCGGGAGAAGCTCCTAGAAACGGAGCGCGTAGAAGCACTTAAAGAGGAAATAGCGGGATTTTTGCTCGACCAGGTCATAAATCCGAAGGGAGAATTCTATTACCCGCTACCGCCCCCATGAAAACCACTTCCAATTGTCATCGTGCTCCGAAGGCACCAATTAGGCTAATGCCACTGGCTCCGAAGGCAACATGCATATGTAGGAGAAATTGTATATAGCTATACATGTGTGTATGTGTGAATTAATTAATATGGTGGTTTGTGAGACATTGATGATATATATATGCATGATTGGTTCTACTATATATATATATATATATATATATATATATATATATGCATAACGTGTACAATGTGTAGTATCGTAAAATACCAGCAAACGAAAAAGAATTAAAATGGAAACACAAAATTAAATGAAAAAGAAATCATAAAACTAAAAAAAACCCCAAACCTTATAGTACCGGTTGGTCTTACCAACCGGTACTAAAGGGCTCCAGGCCCCAGGAGCTGGCTCGTGCCACGTGGTTGCCCTTTAGCACCGGTTCGTGCTGAACCGGTACTAAAGGGGGGGGCTTTAGTGACCACAATTTAGTGCCGGTTATGTAACCAGCACTACAGGGCCTTACGAACCGGTGCTATTGCCCGGTTCTGCACTAGTGTATCCCAATTTCTCGCGCTCGTCCAAGGAAATCAGTCTGTGGCTGAATATCTGCAGAAATTCAATCATTTGGCCCGTTACTCTCTGTATGACGTGGCCACCGAAGAAAGGAAGATTGACAGATTTCTTGGAGGTTTAAATCCGCAACTTCGGTGTGCTCTCAGTATGTTTGATTTCACGGTTTTCCAAACTCTAGTGGACAAGGCGTTCATTGCTGAACGGGAGCACCAGCTCATATCAGATAATAGACCTGCTAACGACAACAAGCGCAAGTTTGAGCCAAAGAAGGATGGGCAACCTGTGCAAAAGGCTCGTACCTGGCAGCAAACTCAGGTGGAATACATGCCAAATTGGCAGCAGAATGTTAACAAGACCACCACTCAAGTCAAGAATATTGTGGCCAACCCAATGCATGAGGAGCGTCAGCCACTTTATTCATACACATACACATTTTTGCTTTTGTCATCATATTTAGGATAAACACATTTGGAATTTCATTTGAATTGGACCATATGATGGTATTTGCTTGTAGTAGCTAAATGATCCATATTTGAATTGAATGGACAATCTAAGTTTCGAGTTGGAGACATTGATTTTCAAAACTTGCACATTTTTTTGCGTGCAAAACAAACAAATTGTCGGCCATGATATCATAGTCGGCCATACAAGAGCACAATACTTATAATTTTAGGCGCCAAAAGCTTTCAAACTTCCCGCTCACATCGAAATATCACGCGCCCGAAAGTTTAGCCCTGTGATATTCCTGTTTTACCCCTGCCACATGAACGGAAAAGGGCTGCTTTGGTAACTCCATTGTTTTCCCCTATTTGCCCCAACATTCTTCCCCAGAGCCCCTCCCCTTCTCCTCCTCAACCCCCAACCACGGCAAGCCGCCGAATCTAGTCCTCTGCCGCAGCGGTGGACCTCACACCCCGCCGGATGTACCTTCCGCACCTTGGAACCCCCAACTGCCAACTCACCACTTCACCGGAGCCGCTTCAGCGACTGGCTTGTCCACCGCTCCAGATCTCCTTGACCGCCATCATGGTCCACCGCACCGGATCTGCTTAACCGGCGCCCTCGTCCACCACAGCGTAGGCCCTTCATAGACTCCCTCGTCCGCCCCTTTGTTGGCCCTTCATACAAGCCCTCGTCCGCCGCAATAGATCCGCCTCACCGAAAGCAATGTACAACGCGCCCGCCGAAGCCTTCGTCCATTGCACCGGACCCGCTCCACGGACGCCATATTCAACTCCACCGGCCCTGCTTAACCGATGCCGCAGCCTCATCAGGTTATTTCGATTTGTACTCCTTTGGTTTTTCTCTTTATCATGCAACTGTCACTTACCACAGATGAGCTTTCTTGTATGTCGACAGGCGCCGCAACCGTAGCACCAGAGCCGCTTCAGCGACGACGACAGCCAGCCCAAATCAACCGCAACACGAGCACCATCGATGATCCTTAGCTATCAAGTATGACAACGATACCCATATGCCACCGAGAATCAGGTACTATTATCCAACGGCCGGCGCCTATGTTCACTTTCCTAGCATAAGCACTGCACCTTTGAATTTCTTCAGGGCATCATTCAGTTTTTCATGGGACACGTTATGCTGCTTGCTCCTGTAGGGCCATACTTCTGGCAGTGAACATGTTACATGTGCTAAATTACATACCAGTGCACATATAGTTAATATGCTTTAGTTTTGTTCTGATGCCACCTGTTGGTTCCATTAGACTGCTTAATGTTCTCTATGCTTAATTACACATCAGCAAACTAGCATGTGGTTCCGCTGCTTTTTGTTCGTTTTACCCTACATTTTCTGATGCTAGCTATTACATCACTGCTCCGAGCCTCTGTTCATTATTGTTTGTGTGTTCTTGATCTTCCCAAGTTGCATGACTAATTTGATGCTTCTATTAATTATGGAGCTGCCAACCCCATCAAGCAAAATATTTGTTCTTTTGGGGCTGGCACCTCGAACAAGCATAAAAATAGAGGGAAGCAGATATATTGTCGTGTATGCACACACCCGTCTTTCATTAGTTTAGATGAACCATTGCTGATCAATTCGGACCAGTGCATGCGATTAAAATTAATTTTACCTAAATAGATGGTGCAGAATAAACTACAACAACTAGATTTGCAACCACGGGATGCTGACGATATCTTCAAAGAACATTGCAACAGCAGCTAGGCTTCACAGCAACATATGGTAAGCCAGTGTGTTTTAGTACATGTGAAATGTAATGCGAGTGGGCTGCTTTCTTGGCTTGTGCCCTCAACGTGTAATCCTACCGAATTACAAATAGTTCAGGTGGCTGCTTTGCTGTATTGCTTGATTCGAATGCTTATTTGTTGTTACGCTATACCTGAGTTGGCCAATATGTCAGCAGTGCCTACTGTACTATTGTAAAGAAATGGATGCCTATTTCATTTGAGTCCTTAACTTTTCCTCTCAACTTCATCACAATACTATCTTCGTTGTTTATATGAGGCCACACTATTCAGTGCTTTCTCAGATTATTTCAACTTCTTAGATGCCTTGGCAACTTAAATATAATGGTTGTACACTCCGTTTCAACTAGGGATGTCAATTGGGTCCCGTTTAATCCCAATTAAAGTCCACTAGTGGTATGATAGTTCAAAAGAGTTTTTGTTTTTTGAGGAAAATGAACTAGGGAGGTAGCAAAAACTAACTAGATGGGACTGGCGGATGTCGTTTATTTGCCACTTACATCCCTAGCTTCATCTTACCATTTTAATTTCTTTTCGGCTGATGCTGCTTCAAACCATTTAAATATATTTTGCCATGCTCGGCAATAATTCGTCCGTCGTTTACCATGTAAGCTTACTTCATGGACCATATGATAACTATCTCTTACTGATGTCCAATGGAAACCTTTCAGGATGGCGTTCACACTAGGACACAATGTACAACCCCAGAATCTATTTGTGGAAGCAGTGCGCCATCCATGTTACCAGATGGTAGCAGTTCAGAGGCAACACCGCCTGAGAGCAGTCTCAGCACAGATAGTGCTTGAGGCTCTACTAGAGGCAGAAAGAGATGGTGTGGCTTCCATGAATGAGGTAATCTTTATCTTGAGGCTGAAAATTACGGAATTAGAGGCACGCATTATGCAAGCAACCCAAGAATTGGAGGAAGTAAGAATGTTGCATTCGAAGACGGAGGAGGACCTGCTGTTTCTGCTATCTGAAGCCCAAGGTAATCCCAGTTCTTCTTTAGATACTAGTTGAAATTGTCATTAGACTATTGTACTTGCATGTTGTGTCATGTCTCTGAATGGATTATGTTGCAAGACCCCCTATGTTGTCCATGTGTTGTAATGATCCGATTTTTTAGGCGAGGTAATCCTCAGTACTTGTATGATTGACATAAGGTGAACTGTTTTTCGTGTGAGTATATTGTATTGGATGAAATAACTGTTTGACTCCGAGTGTATCCAACCTACTGAATTCGAAGATCACGGCATTTCTAAATCATAATCATATATAAAGGTGGAATAAATCTTTGTTGTGGTTTTGAAGAAATAAATAACAAAACGTATAATTATCTGTGGATATTCGTAATCGAATACAAATTGGATTTGAATTTAGTTTGCCAGGTCCTAGGGCAAACATGAATGCTAATTATCCCAAGTTTTGAACGAACCGGCTAAACACCCACTATAATTTGTGGGCTGCCCGAAGCAAGTGTTTGCGAGATGGAAATTACTGTCTACCCCTGACACTTGACATCCTTATCGACCGGATTTATACTGCTGTCGATAGGGGTAGACTAGTAACTTCAATCAGACGTGACACGACGGCCTCTGAGCCCATTCAGACACGGTGGGCGCCAAACGTGGGCGGCAAAACACATATGATTCAAGCTCGTCCGAAAGACATGTGTCTCTTCCTCCATTTCCGCATTCATACACGGTGGGCGGCAAAACAAACTCTCCTCGTCCGAAATCGATGTAGGTTAATATTTTCAATAGAGACAGATGTGTAACTTCCATCAGATGTGACACAACCGCCCTACCTGTCAGCCCTGTTCATACACCATGGGCGCCAACCGTGGACGGCAAAACACCCTCTCCTCGCCCGAAATAGTTACCGGCAAATATTTGGGAGATGCGAGATTACCGTCCTATCCCCAACCGACGCGATGTCCGAAATTTTAAACGGGGGATAAATTCGTAACTTTCCCCCATTTCAAAGAAGCGCGTCCCAAAGTTTGAGATCCCCCTCCCCTCCATTTCCCCATTCATACACCATCAGCGGCACGACAACCTCTGCACTGCAGCCAGCCTCCTACGTCCGCCACCCAATCCTCCACCTTGCCGGAGCCGCTACCCCTATCCTGTCGTCCACTACAAGAGATGGACGTCTCTCATCCATGGCACTGGACTAGGATCCTTTCATCGCCCCCTCTTGCTTCATCGGCGCCGTCGTCCACCTTGTCGTTGCTGCTCGTACGACCGCCTCATCCACGGCAACATGATATATCCCCCGACCCGGCTGTCTGCCGTCTAAAGTCTTCTTCCCCGCCGCCGACAGCCATCGCACCCGCAGCACCCTCAACGTATCAGCATAGGCCTACACGGCGTCGCAAGAGAGGTGGTACTCTTCCATATGTGCTTAAGTTATTGATCTCACCCGGAAAATAGATCGTAATTTGTTTACTGTACTTTTCTTGTCCGTACCAAATTGTAGTGGCTAGTTGAAAGCAAACATTGGTTGCGAAGTAGCTTTGTACAGTTTGCACCTTCAGATCCGCCATGGCACGGGCACTATACTCGTAAAGCTTATGGTTTCCCCCCTTTATATTCACTACCATCATCGTAGGTGCTTCATGTCGTGCTAGCACTGCTCCTGAAGACCTCAACCCAAAGCTTATGTTTTGAAATATGAATCTAATATCATGCTCATATCACTAAAATAGAGAACGTTTAATTGGTCACCTAATGTTCATATATTCGTTTCGAAAAGCATGTGCGCCACCCACTGGTCCAGCTAGTTCCACTTTTCTGATTTTTCTCTTGATGCTTAGGGTTTTCCCCTTTTATCTACTCTACTATGATCTGCGTAGGTGCTTTCTGTCGTACTAGCATTACTCCACCCTTCAAGCTAAACAACACAACACTCAGAATTCGAAAGCTTAGTTGTTCAAATATGATTGTGATATGATACTGATATTAGTTAACCGACATATTTAATTGGTTAGCTAAAGGTCCCACTTGAGTTTCCAAATACATGTTGCGACATATAGAGAGACAGCATAATTGCATTTCTTTATCACTTGTTGACCGTACTTTCTTGTCCATACCAAATCTTTGTTGTTATTTCAAAGCAAACATCGGTTGCTAACTACCCTTTGCGTGGTTTGCAGCTTCAGATCTGCTATCCCACTGCCACGGTCAACACTGTACTCATCATGCTTATGTCTTCCCCATTTCATGATGACCACAATCAGCCTACGTGGTTTGTGTCGTAATAGCACTGCTCCACCCATCAAGCTAAACAAGCTTAGTTGTACAAATTCATATCTGATATTATTGTTGATATTAGTAAAACTGAGAGATGTTTAATTGGTTAGCTAAATGTTCCTACTTTAGTTTCGAAATGCATGTGAGCCACATATGGAGAGACCGGAAAGAATAGTATTTCTCTGTGCGCTCTGGTTCATTATGGGTGGCCAACCGACATTGTATTGAAAAACTTGTAATATCTTCAATCTGCTTGCTCTTCTGCTCTTATTTAAGATGATACTCTTCTCTTGCGGTCGACTGGTCAGGTCGAGTTGTTCTCCCTTAGTATATTTTGAATCTCTCAGGTCAGGTCGACTTGTTCTTCTTTACTATATGTTGAAGCTATCGTCTGCGAAGTGTCATCACTTCTGTAGCTCTCATATTTTGAGTAGTAGGCCACATTATATTAATGCACACAACAAATTATAGCATGCATGGCATCTTTTAAAATAATTGCAGAGATAGCACAAAGGGGTTTACAGGGAGGCAGTATTGGATTAGAATCACTTCTGCATTACAAAGAAAATCTCACTTGTTTTTATGTTTTCATGCATGTCAAATATTGAACATTATCAAAATGAATATGGGAATGGGCACACGAGAGGAATATTGCGGAACGATCCACTGGCTAACAAACTTGGCATGGTGGAGGATGGCCTATCTTATTCACCCATCAAGGTGCTTGCTCTAACTTTGCAAAGTTGTATTGGTCGCACATATATTGCATCTGACCTCTTGCATTACTTCTACTTTGTTACACCATCTGCTTAGTTTAAGCATCATATATGAGTATATGCCACACCTATCCATTTTCTACCTATTCCATGTGTCGTCACACTATGTTTTTCCAGTCAAATTTTGTTCTTTCTTAATAGATGTCCAAAAGGAAGAGGGTGAGTGCAGATCCTCAAGGAGTACAAACTAGGTATTTGGAGAAGGTAGTGATACATGTTAAATCAGATAGATCAGCAGCCACAGAAAACACAGGCCCAACTGTACCACACTTTACCCCTACTCCAGTGGCCAAACCCCTATTAGAACTGCTGGGAGTCCAGCATCAGGTACTGTCTATGATATCAATTCAAAATTTGAACTCCTAAATTTCTGCTTGTGCCTTACCATCTCTCTTGTATGAAAACTAATTTCAGATGAATCTCCTTGCTCAAAGGATTATACGATCTCAAAACAATAATGGGCTCTGCATTGCTCCTGTCAGTACCTCTCTCCCTTTTGCCTTGTAACGTTGTACTTAATTAATTGCTATTTGATTATTTATCATCAGTCTGCACCTGAGCATCATTATCCTCTGTTTCTTCCAATATTATTTGATCTATATTTACTCTCTGTAAAATGTAGAATAATGGCAATGCTTATAAAGAATTTTCTTTGGGGAATTATTGAATTATCCTTCCATCAACATGGAGAAGGGCTTTGTCCAGCCCGTGTTAACATGTAATGCAAGTTCATCCTTCTCAAGCCTTCAAACTTTGTTCTAGTATAGATTTGGATAGGCATCATTTCCTCCACTGCTGTTTGCTTTGCTATTTACATGTGATTGGATGTTTGCAACAACTACCAGTTTCAAATTGTAGTTGTAAAAACATGTTCCTTATGCAGAATAGATCCATTTATTTGCTTATATAATTGTGAAACCTGTTACATGTCTCCTTGTTTCTCTTTCAGACTCGTATCTCTTACGCCAGGCAGAACTTTAGGGAAGATAGTGAGCCAAACCATCTTGAGGATAGCGAGATGACCCCAAGGTCCTGTCTTGATGAAGACAGTGAGTTGAAGCTACTCACCAGCAGGTGTGAGACAACCTCTATGCAGTCATTGCCTCAATCAGTTCGACTTCTTCAGTCTCAACTTAAAGTAGAAAGGCTTCCTTCAGCTCAGCTCCGACTTGAAGTCAAAGATGCAATGAAGATGTCAGAGGACTGCCGTGCGCACCATCATGCCTTAAATCTCGTGTTGATGCTTCTATCATTGACACAATTGAGGTCTACTCAGCTTCTTCAGCTGTTTGGGGGGCCCGACCTGGCCAGGCCTAGAGCCTTCTGAAGTGCTCTCAGTTTTGTATATTCTTTTGTCGGCGCATTTATTTGCACCGGTGGCGAACTTTGATGCCCAGTGGATGTAATATGTGTCATAGCCGTGATAGCCTAGCATAAGTTGCTTGCTTATTTATTTCCTTGTTGTCTTGTTTATTTGTTTGCTTGTAGTCATTGCAGTTCTTTTTTTGCGGTTTGCTAGTGGCTGCAATAACCTATTTTTTAAAACTAGGCCACAATAACCATGGGCTAATATTTACTGTAGTGACACTGGGCCTCCTACGGGACGTAGAAATAGTGGGCCTTCTACGGGCCATAGAAACAGTGGGCCCTTCACTGACCGTAGAAACAATGGGCCTTCTATGGGCCGTAGAAACAATTGGCCTTCTACGGGCCGTATCATCAATGGGCCTTATACGGGCAGTATGATCGATTGGCCAAACATGGGCCAATAACAGGCCTCATCATGGCCATAAACGGGCTAGAGTTGGAATCGTCCGTTCATGGGCCGACCATAACGGGTCATCGTTAATAGGCCGTATTTGATGACGCTATGAAAACGGCCCAACGTATTAATGGACCACAAACGAGCTGACTGTAACCATGGGCTGAATTTGGCCCACAAGCAGAAAATGACAATAACGGGCCGTAAGTAAACGAATGCTGGAAATGAGCCCAAGAATAAATGGGCTCTGAGAAGGCCGAAAGATAACATGGGCTCGGAATGGCCCAACGGAATAATAGGCCGTTAATGGGTATAAAGTGATACACTATTCATTACGGGCCAGTTTCACCACGGGCCGTTAACGGGTGTAAAGTGATACACTTTTCATTACGGGCCAGTTTCACCATGGGCCGTTAATAGACCAAGAGTTACATAGGGCCTCATATGGGCCGAAAGACGTCATGGGCCATACATGGGCCAGAAGTGAAAATGGGCTGGAATCAAATTGGGTGGCCCAGATGACGCTACTGGGCCTAATTCGGATAGGGCGTAACGGGCCTTGGGTTACCAAGCTATAAATGGGCTACATGCGAACAAGCCATTAACAGGCTTGACGTGGGCCAGCCTGCCACCTTTTGACCAAGTCAAACAGGCCGGCCTTTTCACAGGAATGGACCTCTATTGGTTCGTGCCACATGTCGACGTATCATAGGCGCCTTCTATCCAATGAGTGGATGACATCTGTCCCAATGATGACCCGACATGTGTTTCCTCCAGCCAATGATGATTTTACACGTGGAAAATCCCCATTGGTCGGGGCTGTTAACGGGTTATCGGGATCCAAAACCCGACCCGATAGCTTAACGGCGTTCCGTTACGGTGGATGCCACGTGTCGGTCACCCTTGACGAAAGCACTTCTGTGACGCGCAATTTATCGTCATGGCAGTGGACACTTCCGTGATGATAATTTTGGTAATGTCATGGAACACTTCTACGACAGCACAAGTATGACTATCTTGATTCTATCATAAATTTGTCATGGATGTACATGGATGACAAAAAACGCGACCTACTATGACAAACACGTATCATCACGAAAGTGTATTTTTTTTGTAGTGCGTGTTCGTGAAGACGATATTTCCAAGACCGCATTCGTCACTCGTTATGGTTCTTACGAGTACACTGTCATGTCTTTTGGCCTGACCAATGCTCCAGCCACATTCTCCCGTCTGATGAACTACATATTCATGGATTACCTCGACAAGTTCGTCGTAGTCTATCTGGATGATATCCTGGTTTATTCGAAGAACAAAGAAGAACATGTTGAACATTTTCGACCTGTTCTAGAGAAGCTTCGAGAACATCAACTTTATGCCAAGTATTCCAAATGTGAATTTTGGTTACCCGAAGTCACCTACCTTGGTCATGTGATCTCCAAGGATGGTATTCCCGTCAACCCAGAGCGCGTTCAGGCTATTCTTGACTGGACCCCTCCGAAGACTGTCAAGCAAGTCAGAAGCTTTCTCGGACTAGCCAGCTATTGTCGCCGCTTTGTCGAGAACTTCTCCAAGATCGCCAAGCCACTAACCAATCTGCTACACAAAGGCGTTAAGTTTGATTGGAATGAAAAATGTCAGGAAAGTTTCCAGGCACTCAAGGACAAGCTGACATCTGCCCCAGTGCTAGCTCCCCCTGATTCTCGCAAGGACATCGTCATCTATTGCGACGCTTCATGTCAAGGATTAGGTTGTGTCCTAATGCAAGAGCGCAGGGTGATTGCTTATGCCTCCTGTCAAGTGCGTCCTCATGAAGAGAACTACCCAGTTCATGACCTCGAGCTTGCAGCGGTTATCTTTGTACTGAAGCTATGGCGACAGTACCTTCTCGGTAATCGTTGCGAAATCTTCACCGATCATCAGAGTCTGAAGTACCAGTTTACTCAGGCAGATCTGAACCTCTGTTAGCAGCGATGGATGGAAGCTATTGTTGACTACAACTGCGGTATATCCTATACCCCTAGCAAGGCTAATGTAATGGTCGATGCCTTGAGCCGCAAGTCATATTGCAACAATCACATGGTCTACAAAGCTCAACCCCGCCTTTATGAAGAGCTATGCAAGATGAACCTTCAACTAGTTCCACAGGGTTCTCTGAATAACCTTGTCTTGGAACCAACTCTTCTTAAAGAAATTAAGTCTGATCAAGCCAAAGATGCTCATGTTGAGCTGATGAAAAAGGATCTTGCCTTAGAGAAATCTAGAGATTTCTCGCTTGTTGAAGATGGGACCTTATACTTCAGAGATTGCATTGTCGTACCCCGGTTTGAGCTTATGACAGAGAAGGTGATGAAAGAAGCGCATGACACCCCTCTCTCTATTCATCCAGGAAGTACCAAGATGTATCTAGACATCCGTCAGAAGTACTGGTGGTCTAAAATGAATCAAGACATTGCTTGATATATCGAAGAATGTGACGTTTGCCATCGCATCAAAGCAGAACATCAGAAACTGGCTAGACTTCTACAACCGCTTCTGATTCCTGAATGGAAGTGGGATAAGATCCAAATGGACTTCGTCACTGGCCTTCCCAAGTCTCGGAAAGGTAACGATGCTATCTTTGTCATCATCGACCAATTCTCGGAGGTTGCTCACTTTCTGCAAGTCAAGGAGACTATCACTGCTAGTCAATCAGCAAACTTGTATATCTCCAGAATTGTGTCACTCCACGGCATTCCGAAGGAGATCAGTTCAGACCGCAGCAGTATATTCACTTCAAAGTTCTGGGATGGTTTCCAAGAGGCAATGGGAACTCATATTACCTGGAGCACCGCTTATCATCCCCAATCCCAAGGCCAAGTCGACCGAGTCAATCAAATTCTTGAAGACATGCTTCGGTCTTGCGTTATTTCTTTCGGCAAGAAGTGGGAAGAATCTCTCCGTTATGCGGAGTTCTCTTATAACAACAACTATCAAGCCAGCTTGAAAATGGCACCCTTCGAAGTGCTTTATGGACGTAAGTGCCGAACCCCTCTGAATTGGTTAGAAACAGGGGAATGGACGCTCATTAGTCCAGACATTATTCAACAAGATGAAGAGCAGGTTTGCACTGTCCGGGATAATCTCAAGGCGGCCCAGTCGCGCCAGAAGAGCAACTATGACCAGAAACACTGGGGTTCAACTTATCAACCTGGTGAACAAGCTTATTTGCGTGTCACTCCTTTGAGAGGCACTCATCAGTTCGGAGTCAAGGGCAAGCTAGCTCCGTGCTACATTGTTCCCTTCCGCATTCTCGCCTGTCGTGGACTGGTGGCTTATCAACTGGAGTTGCCACCTCAGTTCTCTCACGTCCATGACATCTTCAACGTGTTGCAACTTCGTCGTTGCTTCAAGGATCCGGAACGTGAAGTGGACCCGGAATTGATTGAAGTTCAAGATGATCTCACATACAAGGAGCATCCGATCTGCATTCTTGAAGAAGCTGAACGTCGAACACGCCAGAAGGTTACCAAGTTCCTCAAGGTGCAATGGTCAAATCATTCTAAAGATGAAGCCACATGGGAACACGAAGATAACCTCCGGGCTGAATACCCCGACCTGTTCCCTGCTACCTCTTAATTCTCGGGACAAGAATTTCTTTTAGAGGAGGAGAGTTGTAACACCCCGGTGTAATGATGCTACAGTAATCTCTCGGGTTAAGTTAATCCTTTTGCTAAACAAGTGTTTGTTCATCTTTGTCTCTTGCCTCTTTTAAAATCCAGTTGAATTCAATTCCAAATTATGTGTGAAATTCAAAAATGCTCAAACATGGAAACTAAAATGTTCATCATGTGGAAAGTATTCTTCTAGTAATATTGGTGGTGAACAAACATTTTTTTTCAAAGTGTCTAAATGGCCTAAAATAAATAAAATAGGAAGTTTTTTAAAAAAGAAAAGAAAAAAGGAAAAGCAGGAGAGAGGGAGAAAGCCCCTGTTCCACTGGGCCAAATGGCCCAGCTGGTCTTCGACTCACCCGAGCTAGGTGGCCCAGCTAGGCCCGGCCCACTCCCCCTCCCTGGTCATCCCTCTCCTTCTCTCTGTTCACGCGATAGAGCCCCCTGCTCGTTCCCACCGGACCCAGCGCGGCGCCGCGCGCTGCCACGTTGCCGGTGAGGGGATAAGGGCAGCCCCTGACGCCTCGGGCTCCGAGTCTCCCACTTCCCCTCACCCACTCCGCCTCTCCCTCTTCCCACCAGATCCTCCTTGCCCAGATCCGCATGGCCACCACCGCAGTCGCCATGGCCGGCACCGTCTACCCGCTCTCCATCGTCCCCTTCGCCTAGGATCGCGCCAAGTGCTCCGCCGTCAACCTCTCCTTCACCCACGACCAGCCCCTTGAGCTCGGCGCCCCTGCATCGACTCCGACGCCAGCTTCTTCTTCCTCGGCAGCCACCGGCGTTCCTCTGCGATTCCGGTGCCCTAATGCTCCTAAACTTCCAACGAGCCACCGTGTGCTCCTACGTAAGCTCTCCGACCTTTACCCTATGCTAGCGCCTTCGATCTCGCCCCCCTAGTTGCCACCATTGGTGCTGCCCCGCCGCCATGGTGAAGCTCGTCGCAGTGGCCACCGTTGCCGCAGCTCGCGTCCGAGCTCGTAGTCGAGCTCGTGAGGTTCCCAGGAGCCCAATGCGCACGTGCATGCATTTCCCTGAGCCCGCTAACGCCGTTTACGTCCATGCCCGAACAGCACCGCCGCCACGGCTTGTCGCCGGCGTGTCTCTGGTGACCAAATGGTCACAGGCTAGTGCCCGTTGCACTCCCCACACCCCGTAGATACTCCCCAGTCTCTTCGTTTGCTCGCTAGCGCGCCATAGCTCCGTTTTTGTCAAGCACCCGTGCACGCTGCCGCCTCCGCCACTCGCCGGTGCTGATTCCGGCCAATTCCAGCGATGCTATGGCCACCACTGGACGTGGCGCTGAGAGCTCGTTCGAATGAGCCAAGCACCGCTCCTCCCCGAGACCCGTACGCGTTTTCTGGCGAGATCCGAGCCGCGCAGACGCGTGTGGGTGTCGCCACCGTTGAGCCGACGGCCACCGCCAACGTGGCACACCGGGGGCCACCCCTGGGTCACTGCCAGCGGGGCCCGCGGGCCCCGTTGACTGGGTTGACCCAGTCAACGTGCTGGCTGGGCTTCTCTGTGATGCTGGCGTGCGGGCCCCACCGTGTAATTAGTTTAACTGAACTGGTTTTATACTTAAAGTTAACTAGATAGTTAATTAAGTCACTGACAGGTGGGGTCCACGTGCTAATTAACCCTGTTTAGTCTTAGTTAAACTTAGTTTAGTCCTTTGATATGACATGTGGGTCCCACTGGCCCCACATGGCAGGTTTGACCCTGGTCAGTTAGTCTGTTGACTGCTGACGTCATGCTGACATCATATTCCTTTTCTGTTAATTCTGTTAATTTAATAATTCTAGAAATTTTTTTAATCTTTGAAAATTTGTAGAAATTAATTCATAAATCGGATGAAAATGTTTTCTACATGAAAGATGCTCAGGAAAATCCAACGAATCAGTTTACGCGGTCCGTTTACCTGTCAGATGCCCCTAACTATCTCAGCATGGAACATTTACCCTCCGGTCATCTATTTGACACAGGTCCAGAACCGAGAAAACATTCTCGGTTGAATTCCCCCTTCACCTATATCGTGTAGCCATACGTTAGGTCACACCCGGCACATCATATTGCCATGTTATGCTTTGTGATGCTATGTTTGCTTTATATTTATTATTTCTTCCCCCACTTCTCTCCTGTAGACCCCGAGACTGATGCTCACTACAAGAAATATGTCAATTTGTGACCCTCACTATTGGCCGCTGAAAGGTCATAGTTTTTCATTTGCGACAGTTTTTGACCAAAAACAGAAGGTCAAAAGCTGGCGGTCATAAACTGAACTTAACGACCTTCTCTGTGAGAAGGTCGTAGATGTTTACGACCAAAATATGCCTACTGTTTTGTTTTGCTCACTAGCAGCCTCCTCAGGCCACATAGGCATCTGACGTGGCAATCTGATGTGGCACAAGAATCAACCCGGTCCAGTTCGATTTTTACATGGGCCTAGCCCAACAATTCAGCCTTTTTAGAATATTTTTTCCCTATTAATTTGGTTGACTACATGGGCTAAGCCCACATTTTAGCCTTTTTATTTCTGCGCCATGGCCTCTTATAATGCATTTCTTATTAATTTTTTTCCTTCCAGAAAAATATTGTTTGGGCCATGGCCTTTTCACCCCAGACCACGTTTGTACCACGTTTATTTCTTGGTCATGGCCTATTCAGGCCCGGTACTATCATGGAAATTGAGTAATTTTCACAATCTGGCATTAAAGCAACATGTACATAGGGAATACAAAATTTCATTAACAGGAATTGTTCAACACGTAGGAGCACATCTGGTACTGTCCTAACAATGTCTACATAATTTGCCTTATCTCACTACTACATAACATTGTTCAACACGTAGGAGCACATCTGGTACTGTCCTAACAATGTCTTCATTGCTCTCTCTGATGGGCAAGTTTTCCAGGTGCGACAATTTGCCTTCCTACAAGAACAGAACATTACATGAATAGATCAATCGAGGAGGAAACAGTAAAACAGGCTTAAAGCATCACACATACATATAATAACATCATACATTAATGTATAAAATAATAAAAATATCTATAACTAGGGCTTTTTCTAGCCAAATTGTGTGCATGAATCATAATAGATCTAGCAAAAGACGTATAACCATCAACAAACAACAAATATTAGTGAAAGGGGACAATTTCTAGTACTCGTCATTTTTGCAAAGTGAGCAAGAACGATGATATTTTCCTACACATACTTTTTGATTTTTCCTTAGTCCTATAGTGATTTGCTCACTCCAATTCTATCTACTCAACCCATTCACATGCAACATGGATAATCAGGAAGCATCTACTCAAATAAGGAATTAGAATGCAACATGGATAACTATGCCCTATGAAACAGTTCACGTATCAAGAACCATCAAAGTAAATAAGGAACTGGTATAGAACACCAACTCAATCACCTTCACAGCAATGAAATCATGGATAATTCTTCTATTTAATTGAAGTTCTCTAATCATATAATTTCTTGCTAATCTCATATACTGTTATTCAAAAGAAAGATGTATTTTGCTGTAAGATTTTAGCGCTAGTACACAATACATAAAAAGGTACCAAAAATCCTTAGTGATCTGAAGCAGCAAACAAAATTTAAACACAGACGATGCATGCCATAGTAATAGCAGCACAAACAGAGAAATGCAAAAGGCACCTCATACTAGTATGGTGATCTTTGTCGCAAATTTTAAGCTATGTTTCATGCAGATAATTTATTTGGTTTCAGTAAACAACAACAACAACATCATGCAGTATATATGAAGGGATTACAACAGGTTCCTACAGTACACTAGATAGGCCGGCATTTTAGACTACTAGTACATAGAAATCATATGCAACTCTGTTTTTTCTCTAGCCCAGCCACAAGATCATAAGAGAAATCGTAAGTATCTTGTGCATTTGATATAATAAAGCAGCTCCCGAACAAACAGAAGTTCTGCTTCTTCACATCCCAATTGAGGAGATTTGTGGGATAACCTACCCTGAGGAGCTCGCCGCAGGATCTTCTCCATGGACAGCCCCCTTCTTTCACAACACCAGATTGGCCTCTTCACGAACCTGCAAAAATAAATGCACACACAAATCAGATTGTGGGAGACGAGAGGAGGAAGAGGAGGAGGAGGGATGTGTATGCAAGTGTATAAGCATCAAGCATGAGATACTTTTCAAATTACTATGAACATTCTTAGTTTCTTTAATTGAAGTAGGTGACTCGGGCTAGGTGTGCTCACTACTAGGGAGTAAAAACTCGGTATATACAAGCATTGTGTGCTTAGTTATCGGTGACGAATATCTAGACACCAAAATATTGGTGCCTCTGCCGCAAGTGACCATCATCGTGAACTACACATACGAATACTAAATATCAACCAATGCACATACTTTTATTACCAGGAAGAGAGATAGCTCAAAACAGAACATATATAATTTGCAAGAAGGAAATCACCCATAATTAATAGGGAGAGATATAACCAAACCAAGTTCATTTGTCTTCCAGGTATAAAACAGTAAGTGCACAAACTCACATCAGTTAACATCATTACAGAATTTGAGATAACATGTTTACTGCAGAAATCAAGCATAGGCAGTAGTTCTGCTAGTGTTTCTTTCTGTGGTTGTGTTGGACATGCAACTAAATTTCTGGTAATTGATGAAATGCAGTAGCAGGCAGCCAGTGTTGCAGTAACCCAAGTAATATAATGTAACAGCAGAGCGAGGCAAATCAAGTTGGTTGTGTGTGTGCTTGAGCTAGCTTAGTACATACAGTCCATGGTTGGGCTCCAAAACAAACAGAGCATGCTGGTGTCAACAGAATCAAGCCAGGAGAATAGAAACAGACCATACCATGATGAAGTTTAAAATAGAATAAGCAATGCATATACATTTTCGAGTGGAAAATCATAGAAACAGTTGATGAAAATCTGCATCCAAAGTTCTAACAATGTCATGTCTACAACAAAACTCTGTAGCAGGCTCTGTAGCGGGCTCGCCTGGCCGCTCAGACAATAACCTCGATCTGCAAGGCAAGAACAAGAGTAAGTTTTGGTCACGTTAATAAGATGATGATATAAAAAATGATCGACTGATGGTGAAATGTACACAAGACAGCATGTTTTATTGCTTACTTCTGATTGCTCACACCAATAACATCACGGTCCTATGTTTGCAATACAGAAAGCAACAAAGAATTTGATGGCAGATAGAATATTTATGCTTCCCTTTTCAATGGAGCCCCAGACCAAATACACCCTCATCAATAATGCAAGTCCGGAGATGCAATACAACATTGGACCACTAAATGACTATGTAAAGCATGATAATGGCCTAACTAGATCTAAGATTTCACACAAGTGGCAACTATACTAGTACAGAAGTGCACCCATGTCTCATGAAAAGCACGATCCTCGTACTGCAATTGCTTATCAGATCTAAACTACAAAACGAAATGGCTAGACATCATAGATCGCGGGCTTAAATTAGGAACTACGAACAGTTCATGTTCCTGAAAAATTCAGAAGGGTCGCACAGATCGAACACTAATTGCCGCACTCTCGGGGGAAAACAATTAGACCTACATGGGAAGGTAATCCAGTAATCCCATCACGGTTCAAATCGCGCATCAATTACAGCCTAAATATTCCAGACCAGAGAAGATCTCACATCGGAAGGGGCGAGAGACGGGTATGACGAACCAGGATGTCATGCTCGAGGAAGTAAAGTTCCCAGCACACGTTGCTGAACTGGATTACAGGAAGTCGCCAGGATGCCGACGCCGACGAGCGTGGCCGGCAGGATGCCGAAGACGAAGTCGCCAAAGGAGATGTTGTAGCTCCGAGGCGCGCGCCATGGTGCTCCTGCCATGGGCCGGGCGCGCAAGGACGGTCGTGATCCTCCCGCTTCTCCTCCAGAGGCCTCCGCCGTGCGCTGCTCCCACTCGAGCCCTGCATGTAACCCATGGAGAGGAGAGGAGCGCATATGTTAGGAACCGCGGGAGAGGAAGAGGAGGCGCGGAGTGTCATGAGCGTACGTGGTCGTGGCCGGGCACGCCGCCATCCTAGCCGTGGACTGCCTGCTTGTGGTCGCCGGGCCAGCGGGATGAGGCGCCGCGCGACAAAATCCCAAGTACAGAGTTGTTGGTTGGCTTGGAGTGGATAAGGCTAGGGGAGAACGAGAGGGAGGGAGGAGCTCGATCTCGTCTATGGTGAGGGTCATCAATGGTGGGCGGCGGCGGACCAATATCTGAGGGAGGGAGAGGGTGACTTGGAGATGGGGATCTGGGATCGAGGGGCCCGAGAGAGGGTGGAGCAGCGGCACTTGAGGGATGGGGGTCAAGCTCCGCCAGAGGGAGGTGGCCGACGCGCGCAGTAGGGAAGAAGGAGAGGGGAGGCGACGGGGTTCGCCATGGGAGGGAGCGGGGAGGGGAGGAGGAGAGGAGAGTGAGGGTAGAAAGAAAGGAGGCGGGGGGTGAATGAAAAATGTCCACGAGGACTAGGGTTTCGGCTTAGGCGGGCTTGGGGTGAGGACAACCGTTAGATCCGCAAAAATCTAACGGTGTTCCATCCACGATCCGCGTCAAACGCCCACGGACCAATCAAATTGCAATACACTCATACGATGTCATGACCATCTAAATTGGTCATAGTTAACTACAAAATTGGTCGTAGTTAACTAAAAATCAATTTTCCATTTTTCAGTGCCCGAAATAAGTTTTTTTGTGAAGGACCTATAATATATTTGTTCCAAAATTGTACCAAATCATTTTTCCAAAATACTAGGCCATATTTAATGCACAATTGACCAAATGGTTGGGTGTCAAAAGTTTTGATCCACCTCTCATGAAAAAGACAAATTTTCGCCGATTCAGGAGGAAGCGGGTCAAATTTGAAGTGCGGCTGCCTCATAGTTTGCTATTTATTTTTCCAAAAATTATTTCTAGGTACAAAAGTATCTATTTAATTAGACAAACACCAAAAAAATTCCAAGATTCAACAACTAGCTAGGAACGGTCAAGCCCTCCGTTTTGACCTCATTTTGAAACGGGCATAAAAAATTCAAAAAAAACAAAAAATTGGGAAACCTTCGCATTGTGTCACTATATGTGGCCAAGTTCCCAGGAAAAATAACAAACGTATAATATGACAATTATTTTAAAGAAGTGTTCTCAGAAACGAGCTATCACGTATGGAGATCAATGGCTTTCAAGCCAAATGATCAATCTTATGGCCACATTCATGGCATAGTTTGTTCAAATGATCTCATATTGTGCATATTGGAATGGCAAACAATGTTGCCTAAGTAAGTTTTCATTTTCTTTGGACGAAAAAACCATTTTCCATTTTTCGAGTGCCCAAAAGGAGGTTTTTTTGTGAAGGACCTCCCAAATAATTGTTGCAAAATTGGACCAAATCAATTTTCTAAAATACTAGGCCATATTTAATGCACAATTGACCAAATGGTTGGGTGTCAAAAGTTTTGATCCACCTCCCATGAAAAAGACAAATTTTCGCCAATTTAGTAGGAAGCGGGTCAAATTTGAACTGCGGCTGCCTCATAGTTTGCTATTTGTATTTTCCAAAAATCATTTCTAGGTACAGAAGTATCTATTTAATTAGAGAAACACCAAAAAAATTCCAAGATTCAACCACTATCTAGGAACGGTCAAGCCCGCCGTTTTGACCACATTTTGAAACGGGCATAAAAAATTCAAAAAAAATCAAAAAATTGGGAAACCTTAGCATTGTGTCATTATATGTGACCAAGTTACCAGGAAAAATAATAAACTTGTAATACGACAATTATTTTAAAAAAGTGTTCTCACAAATGAGCTATCATGCGTCAAGATCAATGGCTTTCAAGCCAAATGATCAACCTTATGGTCACATTCATGGCATAGTTTGTTCAGATGAACTCATATTGTGCAAAAGGGTGCATCTCGGACTTCCAAACAATGTTGCCTAAGGGAGTTTTCATTTTCTTTGGACGAAAAAATCATTTTCCATTTTTCGAGTGCCCAAAAGGAGGTTTTTTTGTGAAGGACCTCCCAAATAATTGTTGCAAAATTGGACCAAATCAATTTTCTAAAATACTAGGACATATTTAATGCACAATTGATAAAATGGTTGGGTGTAAAAAGTTTTGATCCACCTCTCGTGAAAAAGACAAATTTCCGCCGATTCAGATGGAAGCGGGTCAAATTTGACCTGCAGCTGCCTCATAGTTTGCTATTTATTTTTTCCAAAAATCATTTCAAGTTACATAAGTACCTATTTAATCATAAATACATGGTTTGGTGGCGATACGTCGAGGTTTGGGTGGTGGCCGAGGGCCCCAACTCTAGAGCGAGTAAACTCGCATTCCCACCGCGTGGTCACCGCGTGACCGTGGCGTTGCCATGTGTTCTGGGAGGCCTAGGCATGTCTAGTGGGTTGGTAACTCCCCACGTAGGTGCTAGGAAGAAAATTACAACATAAGATTCTCACGAGGAGACAGATCGATGCTCAAATATGAATTAGGAGCCAAGTGTTTGATTAGCGGTACGGCAAATGTACATGGCTAATGGGCGTGAGTTTTGGCTGAGGATGATCAGTTACTAAGAAGATCATCTTCATAAATTTTCAGCTCAAAAGGAGGAGACTAGGTGGTACTTGCTTTGCAAAGTACTACACTGGACGTAAATACGAATGTTGAAGCTGGGCTCAAAATAATGAATGGATTGAGCTGGCATTTGGTGGAGCATGGTTATTTGGGCATAGGAAAGCACTGTAGAAAATGGATACCATTTGGACATGCCAAAGCGGTACTTCCTTCACAAAGTGTTTTTCTGAACAGAATAGGAAAATGAATATTTTTTAATTATTTCTGAACTAGGCAAGGAAGGTTTTTTACATATTTGACGAAGATATGACCCAAAGAATTTATGAGATTTCTTTGGGAATTTTTGGAATGACAGAAATATAGGTTGCTTCACAACCTAGGGCAAAAACTTCCACATAGACATGACACATATGCAAAACTGATGAGGTGGCGCCTAGTCATAGCAACCCACCACAATTTACAAGGTTATGACCATCTATATTGGTCATGATCAGCTAGAAATAAGGCAGCGGAGCAGTGCTATCTGCTTTATGACCATTTCGTGTAAGGAAATTACGACCTTTCTGACCAAAATGGTCGCAATGGTTTAGGGTTTGGAGCCCCACGAACAGCTTTTGACCAATTGGTCTCAAATGGTCATAGATCTATGACCAATTCTTCCAGGGTCACTGACAGAAGGTCACTAGTTGACATATTTCTTGTAGTGGTTGCCCCTGTGATCGACTTCGTCGACGACGACCCTGATGACCCACAAGTAGGGATCTATCGTATTCCTTTCAATAAGTAAGAGTGTCGAACCCAACGAGGAGCACAAGGAAATGACAAGCGGTTTTCAGTAAGGTATTCTCTGCAAGCACTGAAATTATATGTAAGAGATAGTTTTGTGATAAGATAAATTGTAACAGGTAACAAGTAACAAGTGTAAATAAAGTGCAGCAAGGTGGCCCAATCCTTTTGGTAGCAAAGGACAAGCCTGGATGATTTCTTATATGAAGGAAAACGCTCCCGAGGACACATGGGAATTATCGTCAAGCTAGTTTTCATCACTTTCATATGATTCGCGTTCGTTACTTTGATAATCTGATATGTGGGTGGACCGGTGATTGGGTGCTGCCCTTACTTGGACAAGCATCCCACTTATGATTAACTACTCTTGCAAGCATCCGCAACTACAAAAGAAGTATTAAGGTAAACCTAACCATAGCATGAAACATATGGATCCAAATTAGCCCCTTACGAAGCAACGCATAAACTAGGGTTTAAGCTTCTGTCACTCTAGCAACCCATCATCTACTTATTACTTCCCAATGCCTTCCTCTTGGCCCAAACAATGGTGAATTGTCATGTAGTCGACGTTCACATGACACCACTAGAGGATAGACAACACACATCTCATCAAAATATCAAACGAATACCAAATTCACATGACTACTAATAGCAAGACTTCTCCCATGTCCTCAGGAACAAACGTAACTACTCACAAAGCATATTCATGTTCATAATCAGAGGGGTGATAATGTGCATAATGGATCTGAACATATGATTTTCCACCAAATAAACCAACTAGCATCAACTACAAGGAGTAATCAACACTACTAGCAACCCACAGGTACCAATCTGAGGCTATGAGACAAAGATCGGATACAAGAGATGAACTAGGGTTTGAGAGGAGATGGTGCTGGTGAAGATGTTGATGGAGATTGACCCCCTCCCGATGAGAGGATTGTTGGTGATGACGATGGAAATGATTTCCCCCTCCCAGAGGGAAGTTTCCCCGGCAGAACAGCTCTGTCGGAGCCCTAGATTGGTTCCGCCAAGGTTCCGCCTCGTGGCGGCGGAGTCTCGTCCCGAAAGCTTGCTTCTGATTTTTCTTCGAACGAAAGACTTGATATAGCAGAAGATGGGCACTGGAGCGCCACCAGGGAGCCCACGAGGCAGGGGGCGCACCCAGGGGAGTAGGGCGCGCCCCCCACCCTCGTGCCCGGGGTGTGGGTCCCCTCTGGTATTTCTTCCGCTCAATATTTCCAAAAATAACTTTCGTGGAGTTTCAGGACTTTTGGAGTTGTGTAGAATAGGTCTCTAATATTTGCTCCTTTTCCAGCCCAGAATTCCAGCTATCGGCATTCTCCCTCTTCATGTAAACCTTGTAAAATAAGAGAGAATAGGTGTCGGTGTCAAAACCGGCGGATCTCGGGTAGGGGGTCCCGAACTGTGCGTCTAGGAGGATGGTAACAGGAGACAAGGGACACGATGTTTTACCCAGGTTCGGGCCCTCTTGATGGAGGTAAAACCCTACGTCCTGCTTGATTAATATTGATGATATGGGTAGTACAAGAGTGGATCTACCACGAGATCAAGGAGGCTAAACCCTAAAGCTAGCCTATGGTATGATTGTTGTAATGTATGTTGTGTCCTACGGACTAAAGCCCTTCGGTTTATATAGACACCAGAGAAGGCTAGGGTTACAGAGTCGGTTACAATGGTAGGAGATCTACATATCCGTATCGCCAAGCTTGCCTTCCACGCCAAGGAAAGTCCCATCCGGACACGGGACGGAGTCTTCAATCTTGTGTCTTCGTAGTCTTGGAGTCCGGCAGACGATGATAGTCTGGCTGTCCGGACACCCCCTAGTCCAGGACTCCCTCAGTAGCCCCCGAACCAGGCTTCAATGATGATAAGTCCGCGTATATAGTCTTCGGCGTTGCAAGGCGGGTTCTCCCTTCAAGTCCCATGTACCTTCCGAACAGTGTCTGGCTTCATCATAAATATTGTGCTTCTTGGCTTCTACACCCAATAAGGGCCTACTTCCACGCGTCGCACGAATGCAAAAAGCCAGGGTGTCTTTTATGTTTCACCCCCTAGTCGTGCGAGTCATCCGCCTACAAAAGAGGCAAAAATCCAGATCCAAACCACACCATCTTCCTTCCGCGAATACTCATCGGAGTGCCTTTGACCTAAAAATCCATTTCATCATGGACCATCGACGCGGCTCCTCTTCTCGCGCTCCCAGCCCACCGCCAGGAGATTGGAGGAGTTGCTCTGTTCCACACAACGAGCTAGTGAAGCTCCAAGCGGGGGGATATCTCCCTCCGGCCTTCATGGTCCCGGTTCGAGCCGGGCTGGCCACCTACCAAGGTGGGAAGCAAGCGGAGGCTACCCCAAGTCCCAACAAAGGGGAGCGGGTATGCTTCGTCCCCTATCTGATAAGGGGACTCGGATTTCCAATACATCCGTTTCTCCGCGGGCTCCTGGAGTTCTACGGACTCCAGCTCCATCACCTTACGCCCGCCTCTGTCCTGCATATCGCGGGCTACGTAGCTCTTTGCAAGCTATTCCTAGGCATCGAGCCCCATTTTGCACTGTGGAGGAGGCTGTTCTGCCTCGTACCCCATTCTCACGACGGATCTATATATCAAGTGGGCGGCACCGAAATATGGCGCATTGCCGGGACCGGATACCCATCCGGTACCCCTAAGAAGGCGTCCGAAGACTGGCCTTCGGAGTGATTTTACATAGAAGACACTCCGCTGCCGGACTCAGTCCGGATTGGCCTCCCGGAGTTCAGTGCTGCTCCTTTGAAGAAACGCCTCAGCTGGCGCCCGCGGAGCCCCCGATTGGAGGAAGACAAGAGCGTCCATTACCTGATGGGCCGAATAAGATTAGTGGCCCATTCCGGGCTGACCATGATTGGAGTCATGGCAACATGCATCATGCAGGGGGTACAGCCATTGCAATACAGAGGCCACCCCATGTGGGATTGCAACGGGGAAGACGATGCCACCCGTCATGGCCGCGAAGGGCCGGATTCGACCGAGGATCTGGTGTAGATCCTGTCCGGCCTGAACAAGGGGGAGAAGGAGGACTTCCTTCGAACGAACCCCTTGAATGGGTTTTCCATGAACAACCCTAGAGGCTGGGTAAGCGAACACTTTTAAGGGCTCAACCCATGCTTTCGAAGTTTAGGCTTCTTACATTATGTCTTCGACGCAGGAACTACGCCGGATTGTGGAGGACATGGTAAGTCCCGCTCCGCAACCCGAGGATCCGGAAAGATCCCAGGATCCGGCCTCCGAAGAGGACCCGGATATCAAGGTGGAGCTGATCGACGGGGTGTTCCACGAACTCAGCATGGATAACGCTTTAGTCGCCATTACGGCGGACTACCCCGGACTATGTCCGGCTTTCCAGGTGACCGTGACCGAGGTCCGGACACCATTACCTCTTCCTTGCCCATTTCCGACCTTCGCGGACGATGGTGTTTTACAGGAAGCGCCTTCAAGGCGGGAAGCCAAGCCCGCGGCGGCTGACCAACGAAGGTCAGTCCGGACCAGCAGGCGGAAAAGGAGCGCGGCACGGACTGAGATGTCGCCGCAAAGGTATAGCTCGTGTTTAAATTTTCAGAGCAACGTTCCTAGGAAGCGTCTGAGTGCTCATGATCTTTGTAGGAGAAAAAGCGCCCGCCGGACTGCGGGCGTAGAGGTTGCCGATCCGACCTATACCAGCCAGGCTCCAGCGCCCGACCTGGAGGGGGAGGCAAGCGCAAAGCGCGGGCCGGATACTCCTCCAACCGAGGATGCCGACAGACTGTCGGCCACCAAGTCTGAGGTGGAGAGTGCCATGAACCACAGGCGCCGCCGGACAGTATTTTGTGAAGCGTGCTTCTCCCCTGAGGCATTGGACGCTTTTAACGCAGGGGACGCGCATCTCCGTGCTTCTCAAGACGGTTTTACCAGAGCCACGGAGCAGTATGTGAAAGACATACGGGTAAGGGAATTTAATGGTTATATATGCCAGTAGCCCCCGAGACTTAAAGTAGTTATGTTAACTGATTTAAGGATCATTTGAAACGCAGGCTCTTACCGAGAAGAATGCCCAGCTGTCTCAGGAGCTGCAAGAATGCAAGGCCCAACTTGAGGCCGCACTTGCTGCCGCGGGAGGAAACGCAGAGACCCCTCTTGGTAACACATTTTTATTAATAAATATAAGCGATGTGCGGCGTGCGCGCAAGTCTAATGATGACATTGCAGGTGCCGCCGGACAAGATCCGGACAGGCAAGAATTACTGCGCCAGCTGAAGGCCGACAAGAGGGTGCTGAATAGGGTGCAACAAGAAAGGAACAAGCTCCAGGAGGCCAACGCCAGGCTTGGAGAAGAGCTGAAAGGCGCTCGGGCCGGGCTGTCCGGCTCCGTTAAGGAGAATCAGCGGCTTCGTCGCGGCATCTATAGTAAGTGCTTGAGCGGACTCCTTTGAAAAGAAGAGTTCGGCGAGGAAGTAAATTGACATAATATGTCTTGTAGGTATACTCACAGGTCACCCTGCGGAGGAGATGCCCATATCAACGGGTGATCAACTTCCCGAGCTGTTGCAACTACTCGAACGAGTTCGGCAGGCAATGAGCGGCGGCGTCCAGGCTTTATGGCCAGCCCTTTCCCTACCCGAGGGCCTTGGGGAGCTTGCGGAGAAGCTTCAGGGAGTGCGGCAGCGCTTCCGTTTGTGGAAGATTTCGGCTTGCCGTCAAGGTGCCAGGGAGGCTTGGGCCATGGTGAAGATGCATTACAAGAAGGCGGATCCCAACCACATGGCCGAAGTTGGACCGGTGGGGCCCGATGGGAAGGAGATCCCTGTGAGTTTAGTATACAGCCAAGTAGAGTTGGCTGCTAAATTTTCCCTACGGGACTGTAAGTTAGACAGCCTGTTAGACGGGATTGAGGAGGAATACAATCAGTATATTTGACAATGTATTTTAAAATGACATGTGAAATGCCTTCTAGCCGGATTGTAGATCGTTTGTCTTTGCCGACCTTTTCGCTTCAACCTCGGGACCCTAGAGTCCGGAGTGTGTCCGAATACCTTCTTGGTTAAGAAACAACCGAGGTATGCATGGAGACCAGGCGTAGGGGTCATTAGTGCTTTATCAGACAAGTGCCCAACTAGTTATGTTATATTACATGGTTAGTAAGAAACATTTTCCAGGGACAATAGTTCCGTTAGGGGTTCCTTTCCCTGGGAGGCATACCCTAAAGTGCATGCCCGGACTGCGAAAAAAGCAGAAAAACATCTGGGGGCATATAAATAAGTAGGTAAAAAATCATCTTTCAAGTCACCGACCGAATATTCCCTTAAGAACGCTAGCTTTCGGCTTCACCTAGTCGGAGGTACACATCCGGCTGACCCGGCAGTAACAATCGCAGAGGTGCTCCCTTTACCTCCTAGCCGAACAATCGGGAACGTAGGGGTAAGCACAGGAGCCAGGCAACCCAGCTTGGCCAAAACTTAAGTCATATCGATGCATATAATGGTGAGTAAAAGGTACATGTGGAAGCTTGACACATGTGCTAGGCATGAAGCCCTTATAATTGAGCTTCTGGAAAAGAAGCCCCCAGGTATAATGAGTGCGGATAGCACATCAAGTTTGTGCGAACAATGCGCATTTAGGCCTTTAAGGGCTTTGTATGAAAAGAGGTTAAGAGAAGAAAGAAAAACAAAGTGCAGCTGTAGTGTAAAAAATTTGGACTGGGGAAGGGGACGAACTCTTAGTCCGGCGCTAGGCGTAAAATCTTCGGAGGCGGGCTGCGTTCCATGGGTTCGGCTCGAATCGGTTGTCCGATGCATTTCGTAGACGGTACGCTCCGCCAGTCAGGACTTGATCGATAATGAAGGGGCCCTCCCATTTGGGCTTGAGCTTGTCCTTTTTCTTGTCCGGCAGGCATAGAACTAGTTCGCCAACGTTGTAAGTCTTGGCCCGTACTTCTCTGCTTTTATATCTTCGAGCCTGCTGCTGATAGAATGCGGAACGAGCCTTGGCGACGTCGCGTTCTTCCTCCAATGTGTCCAAGCTGTCCTGCCGATCCAGCTCGGCCTCTCTTTCTTCGTACATGCGCACTCGAGGTGAGTCATGAATAATGTCGCAGGGCAGAGCTGCCTCTGCGCCGTATACCATAAAAAATGGTGTGAATCCGGTAGTACGGTTGGGCGTTGTCCGTAGCCCCCAGAGTACGGAGTCAAGCTCCTCTACCCAGTGCGTGTCGGATTTTGTAAGTGACCGCACTAGTCTGGGTTTAATACCGCTCATTATTAGACCATTTGCTCGTTCCACTTGACCGTTGGTTTGAGGGTGATAGACTGAAGCGTAGTCGAGCTTGATACCCATATTTTTGCACCATGACTTAACCTCGTCGGCCGTGAAGTACGTGCCGTTGTCAGTGATGATGTTGTGGGGGACGCCGTAACGGTGTACTACCCCGGATATAAAGTCTATCACTGGTCCGGACTCTGCCGTTTTGATCGGTTTGGCCTCTATCCATTTGGTGAATTTATCCACCATGACCAATAGGTACCTTTGCTTGTGGGTTCCCCCTTTAAGGGGTCCAACCATATCAAGCCCCCAGACCGCGAACGGCCAGGTAATGGGTATAGTTTTGAGGGCGGTGGGTGGCATATGGCTCTGATTAGCGAAGAGCTGACAACCGACGCATCTCTAGACTAAGTCCTGGGCATCTGCCCGGGCCGTCGGCCAATAAAATCATGTACGGAATGCCTTTCCTACAAGGGCCCGGGCTGATGCGTGGTGTCCGCCTAGTCTGGCATGAATTTCAGCCAGGAGGTTTCGCCCTTCCTCTTCGGAGATACACCTTTGCAGGACTCCGGTTGTACTTTTCTTATAAAGTTCTCCCTCATGGACCTTGTAGGCTTTCGATCGCCGGACTATGCAGCGGGCCTCATTTTGGTCTTCGAGGAGTTCCTGCCTAAGCAAGTAGGCTAGGAATGGTTCTGTCCACGGGGCGATTACTGCCATTATGTCGTGGGCTGAAGGTGTTATGTCATCGGCTGGATCGCCGGTCGGCGCAGTTATTTCCGGTTTGTCGTTTCCGGACTCCTCTTCCCATAGTACGGATGGCTTGAAGAGCCGCTCCAGGAAGATATTTGGAGGGATGGTGTCACGTTTTTGCACCGATGCGTGCCAGTACATTGGTCGCTTGGTTATTATCTCGGGCAACGTGATGGAATTCGAGTCTTTCAAACCGAGCTGACATTTTTTAGACAGCATTGTGATATGCTGCCATTTTTGGATCCTTGGCGTCGAAATCTCCATTTATTCGGGATATTGCAAGGTTTGAATCCCCGGGCACCTCTAGGCGTTGAATGCCCATGGAGATTGCCATCCAGAGACCGTGTAAAAGGGCCTCGTATTTGGCTCCGTTGTTGGAGTCCGTGTACATTATTTGAAGTACGTATTGGACTGTGTCCCCGGTTGGGGACGTCAAGACGACGCCAGCCCCCAGTCCGGCCAACATTTTAGAGCCGTCGAAGTACATAATCCAATTGGAGTATGCGCCGTACTCTTTAGGGAGTTCGGCTTCGGTCCATTCAGCGACAAAGTCAGCCAAAACTTGTGACTTTATAGCTCGCCGAGGTTTGTAAGTTATATAGAAAGGTAAGAGCTCAATGGCCCATTTTGTAATCCTGCCCGTTGCGTCGCGGTTATTTATAATGTCATTGAGTGGTACTTCAGAGGCCACTGTTATCGAACACTCTTGGAAGTAGTGTCGGAGCTTTCGGGATGCCATGCACACTGCATACGCTATCTTCTGATAGTGTGGGTAACGGGACTTGCAGGGGGTTAACACAGTGGATACATAATACACTGGTTTTTGAAGAGGTAATTTATGCCCTTCTGTCTCTCGTTCGACGATGAGTACCGCGCTTACAACTTGATGCATTGCTGCGATGTATAACAACATTGGTTCGCCTAGATTGGGCGCAGCCAGGACCGGATTTGTTGCCAATATGGCCTTTATTTCTTCGAGTCCGGCAGTGGCAGCATCCGTCCACTCGAAGTGTTCGGTGCGCCTGAGGAGGCGATAGAAGGGCAATGCCTTTTCTCCTAGACGGGAGATAAAGCGGCTTAGAGCCGCCACGCATCCAGTCATTTTTTGTATTTGCTTGAGATCTTTTGGGGTATCTAGCTGTGACAGAGCTCGGATCTTGGCTGGGTTTGCTTCAATTCCTCTACCGGATACAATGAAGCCCAGTAGCTTTCCGGCTGGCACGCCGAAAACGCATTTTTCCGGATTCAGCTTGATGTGATATGCTCTGAGGTTGTCGAATGTGAGCCTCAAGTCGTCTACTAGAGTTTCGACGTGTTTGGTTTTGATGACTACGTCGTCTACGTATGCCTCTACTGTTTTGCCGATCTGGGTGGCCAGACATGTTTGAATCATGCGTTGATATGTTGCGCCGGCGTTTTTAAGTCCGAAGGGCATCGTGTTGAAGCAGAATGGTCCATATGGAGTGATGAATGCCGTTGCGGCTTGATCTGCTTCCGCCATCTTGATTTGATGGTAGCCGGAGTATGCGTCGAGGAAGCACAACGAATCGTGCCCTGCGGTAGCATCGATAATTTGGTCGATGCGGGGGAGAGGAAAGGGATCCTTTGGGCAAGCCTTATTGAGGTCTTTAAAATTGACACATAGGCGCCAGGATTTGTCCTTCTTTGGTACCATTACCAGATTTGCTAGCCAATCCGGATGTTTGATATCTCTAATGAATCCGGCTTCCAATAGTTTGGTTAGATCTTCTCCCATTGCCTGTCTTTTGGGTTCGGAAAATCGTCGAAGAGACTGTTTGACTGGCTTAAATACTTTTAGGATGTTTAGGCTGTGTTCTGCCAACCTACGTGGGATTCCGGGCATATCCGAAGGATGCCAGGCGAAAATGTCCCAATTTTCCCGAAGGAATTCGCGCAGTGCGGCATCTACTTCGGGGTTCAATTGTGCCCCAATGGAGGCCGTCTTTGTTGGGTCCGTTGGATGGACCTGGAATTTTATTATTTCATCTGCTGGTTTGAAGGAGGTGGACTTGGATCTTTTATCGAGTATCACATCGTCCCTGTTCACCGTAGAGCGCAGCGCGATGAGTTCTTCTGCCGCTAGGGCTTCGGATAGTGCCTCCAGGGCTAGTGCGGCTGTCTTGTTTTCGGCGCAGAGTGCTATGTCCGGATCACTAGCGAGAGTGATTATTCCTCCGGGGCCAGGCATTTTGAGCTTCATATACCTGTAATGGGGTACGGCTTGAAAAATTGTGAATGCCTCTCGTCCTAATATAGCGTGATATCCGTTGTTGAACGGGGCCACTTGGAACGTGACTTCTTCGGATCTGTAATTGTCCGGCGAGCCGAACACCACATCGAGTGTGATTTTTCCGGTGCAGCATGCTTCCCGACTAGGGATTATTCCTCTGAAGGTTGTGCTACTTTGCTCAATACGGCTCCAGTCTATTTCCATTTTTTGAAGAGTTTCCTCGTAGATGAGGTTTAGTCCGCTGCCGCCATCCATGAGGACCTTTGTAAGTCGAAAACCGTCCACTATGGGACTAAGCACCAGTGCGGCTGGTGCTCGGGCTGTTCGGAATTTAGGTACGTCGCTGGCGTTGAAGGTGATGGTTGTGTCGCTCCATGGATTTTCTGTTGCTACTTGGTAGACTTCGGCGAGGCCGCGGATTGTTCGTTTTCACATATTATTTGATGCGAAGGTCTCGAAGACTGTTGATACCGTACCGGTATTGTTGGGGTGGTTTTTCGGGGCTAGAAGCTCCTCGGCACTTTTGGCCACCTGCCGTAGTATCCAACATGCTCGAAGGCTATGTGTTGGGACGGCGCCCTCTGTACTATGAAGCTTACAGGGTCCGCTGAGCCATCCTTCCAGTACGGTTCCGTGCCCTTTAAGGGGTTTTTGCTTTTTGGTTTTTGCATCTGGTGCCTCAGTATCATGCACCCTTTTGTTGCGGACTAGGGTTGTATTCGGAGCCGGATTGTCCCAAAACTGATTTTCAGTTTTCCGGAAACTCTCCATCACACAGTATTTTCGTACTATGGATGCCAGATCGGTGAAGCGTGTGATTTTGCGGCGGCCGATGGCGTTCAATATTCCCTTGTTCGTGCAATTATTGCAAAAGATTGAGATTGCGTTTTCCTCTCGGCAGTCCTTTATCCTGTCCATAACCAGGGGGAATCTGGCCCAGTAGTGATGTACTGTTTCAGTGGGCTCTTGCCGTATTAGAGATAGATCGCATATGTCTGGGCGGGTGGGTGGAATAAAATCCGGATCCCTACCCATCTTGGGGCTTAAAGGCCGTGAGGTTTCCAATTTTGGAAGCTTAGATTGCTGGATGTTGTCCAGTGAGTCCGGTCCGATGCCTGACTTTGAGTTCAGTGCTCGATCGAAGTCCGTTCCTCTGCGGAAATCCGGCGTGGAGGGTTCGGGAGCCCGGACATGTTTAGTTTTTAATACAGGGGGAGAGTCGCCGCATTGTTCCTCTACCACTGCGACGTGGTGGGTAACCTGGGGAGAGTTAATCTCTCTCGGATCGGTTTTAAGCCCAATCTGATTGTAGTCCGTAGCGACTCCCAGGGCGGCGATGCGATCCAAGAGTTCGTTGACAGACGAGAGCTCTATCGGATCTAGCCGCTCGGCGAATTCCGAGCTGACATGGAGATTGCTTTTGACGACTTGAGAAGTCATCGTCGAGGCCGTGGCCGGACAGACGGTTATAAGAAAACCACCTAGCCAGATAGTTTGGCCGGCGGCCAAGGCCCCTTTGGCGAAAACGCCATCCTTGAAGACGGGTGGAGGCATCCTTCCTATCGGTGACGACACAGAGGAACTCTCAATGAAAGCACCAATGTCGGTGTCAAAACCGGCGGATCTTGGGTAGGGGGTCCCGAACTGTGCGTCTAGGCGGATGGTAACAGGAGACAAGGGACATGATGTTTTACCCAGGTTCGGGCCCTCTTGATGGAGGTAAAACCCTACGTCCTGCTTGATTAATATTGATGATATAGGTAGTACAAGAGTGGATCTACCACGAGATCAAGGAGGCTAAACCCTAAAGCTAGCCTATGGTATGATTGTTGTAATGTATGTTGTGTCCTACGGACTAAAGCCCTCCGGTTTATATAGACACCGGAGAAGGCTAGGGTTACAGAGTCGGTTACAATGGTAGGAGATCTACATATCCGTATCGCCAAGCTTGCCTTCCACGCCAAGGAAAGTCCCATCCGGACACGGGACGGAGTCTTCAATCTTGTGTCTTCGTAGTCTTGGAGTCCGGCAGACGATGATAGTCCGGCTGTCCGGACACCCCCTAGTCCAGGACTCCCTCAATAGGCATAAGTATTGTAACATAATGTGTAATAACAGCCCATAATGCAATAAATATCAATATAAAAGCATGATGCAAAATGGACGTCTCAACTCCCCCAAGCTTAGACCTCGCTTGTCCTCAAGCGGAAACCGATAACGATAAATATGTCCACATGTTTAGAGATAGAGGTGTCGATAGAATAAAATACGGACATGAGGGCATCATGATCATTCTTATAACAGCAACATATATAGATATTATCATATGATTACTTATGCTCAAGTAATAATCTATCCACAATGTAAAGTATGAATCAGAAACTTCATTGAGAACCAACAAACTAAAATCTCAGTCATAGAAGCAATTGCAATTTTTCATAACATCAGAAAGAGTCTATGTCAGAGCTTTTAAGCAAGTCCACATACACAACTATCATTTAGTCTTTCATAATTGCTAACACTCATGCAGTACTTGTGGTTATGAAGTTTTAATCGGACATAGAGAAAGATAGGGGCTTATAGTTTCGCCTCCC
>NC_041389.1:61960528-61968844 GCF_002162155.2 Triticum dicoccoides | reverse complement strand
TGCTTGCCAAAGGATAAAAATAAAAAGGGAAAGGTGAAGATCACCTTGACTCTTGCATAAAGTAAAGTAAAAGATAGGCCCTTCGCAGAGGGAAGCAGAGGTTGCCATGCGCTTTTATGGTTGGATGCACAAAATCTTAATGCGAAAGAATGTCACTTTATATTTCCCCTTGTGATGGACCTTTATTATGCAGTCCGTCGCTTTTATTACTTCCAATCACAAGATCATACAAAGCTTATTTTCTCCACATTAATAAGTCATACATATTTAGAGATCAATTTTTATTGCTTGCACCGATGACAACTTACTTGAAGGATCTTACTCAATCCATAGGTAGATATGGTGGACTCTCATGGCAAAACTAGGTTTAAGGGTGTTTGGAAGCACAAGTAGTATCTCTACTTAGTGCAAGGAATTGGCTAGTATGAGGGGGAAAGGCAAGCTCAACATGTTGGAAGATCCATAACAATATACTTTATCTCAGATATAAGAAAACATAACCCATTATGTTGTCTTCCTTGTCCAACATCAACTCTGTAGCATGTCATATTTTAATGAGTGCTCACAATCATAAAAGATGTCCAAGATAGTATATTCATATGTGAAACCTCTCTTTCTCTATTACTTCCTATTAATTGCAACGATGACCAAAACTATGTTTGTCAACTCTCAACAATTTTTAATCATCATACTTTTATATGTGAAGTCATTACTCTTCATAAGATCAATATGATCTCTTTGTTTCTTTTTATTCTTTCTTTTTCTTTGATTCACTCAAGATCATAGCAAGACAATCAAGCCCTTGGCTCAACACTAATCTTTATTATATAACTCACAGACTCGGTTACATAGAGGAATCATAAAGCAAAACTCAAAACTAGATCATACTAAAAGCTTTTGTTCTACTAAATCACGGTAATACCAAAAGGATCGAACTAAGAAAAACTGTAAAGATAGGAGTGTGATGGTGATACGATACTGGGGCACCTCCCCCAAGCTTGGCAGTTGCCAAGGGGAGTGCCCATACCAGGTGATTATGTCTCCCTTGCTGGTGAGGATGATGCAGGCTTGTCATCCCTCTTCCAAGGCATAGGCTCTCCATCATAGAAGGATGATCGAGTCTCCGGGATCCTTAAATCTGCAGCCAAACTTATCCTTTTGAATCTATATTCATACTCATAGTTTTGGTTTTGCAGGTCATAGATCGGGGCTTGGAGGTGCTCGATCTTCTTGTGAAGCTTGAAGATAGCTTCCCTAATGTCCTTGACATCCAGCTTGTGGTTGTTGGTGAACTCCGTGATCATTAAGTGGTTGGCGTCGAGCCCATGTTCCACCATCTTCCGGCACTTGAAAACATGTTGCGCTATTGCTTCGAGCCTCGTCTCCACGCCTTCAGCACCTCTTGGCCCCTAAACATCGCGGATGTGCAGCACCCCCTCACGCATCTCAATGGATTGAGGGTGTTGCAGCACCTCCGCGAGGTAGGGGTTGATAACCTTCTTGAAGAACTTGTCCTTGGGGGCGTTTGGAGACGTCATAGCGATCTAGATCTGTAACAGGAACAGCTCGAAAAAAAACCGAGGAGATTTGCGTGATACGGGAGTCAAAACCTTCGGGAGATTATATAATGAATTTTTACCGACCAAAATACGTATCATAAAAGAAAACGGAGTCCAGAGAGCGCACGAGGTTCCCACGAGGCAGGGGGTGTGCCCAGGGGGGTAGGGCGTGCCTCCCACCCTCGTGTCCTTCCTGGACTGCTTCTTATTTTCCTATTTTTCTAAATATTCCAAAACGGAGAAAAATTGCCATTAGAACTATTTTGGAGTCGGTTTACTTACCGTACACATACCTATTCCTTTTCGGAGTCTGAAACATTCTGGAAAGTGTCCCTTATGTATTCCTCCGAGGTTACGGTTTCAATAAAATTGGTTTCAACATTTATAGGATTACCTAAGATATAATGTTTGATTCTTTGATCGTTCACCACCTTCGGATTTGTGCCTTCAAAGTTGTTGATTTTTATGGCACCGAACGATAGACCTCCTCGATAATGTAAGGACCTTCCCATTTAGAGAGAAGTTTTCCTGCAAAAAATCTTAAACAAGAGTTGTATAATAATACATAATCACCTACATTGAACTCATGCTTTTGTATTCTTTTATCATGCCATCTTTTAACTTTTTCTTTAAATAGTTTGGCATTTTCATAAGCTTGGGTTCTCCATTCATCAAGTGAGCTAATGTCAAATAACCTCTTCTCATCGGCAAGTTTGAAATCATAGTTGAGTTCTTTGATAGCCCAATATGCCTTATGTTCTAGTTCGAGAGGTAAGTGACATGCTTTTCCATAAACCATTTTACACGGAGATATACCCGTAGGATTTTTATATGCAGTTCTATAGACCCATAATGCATCATCAAGTTTCTTGGACCAATTCTTTCTAGATCTATTAACAGTCTTTTGCAAAATTAATTTAAGTTCTCTATTACTCAATTCTACTTGACCACTAGACTGTGGGTGATAACGAGATGCAATTCTGTGATTAACATCATACTTAGCAAGCATTTTACGAAAGGCACCATGAATAAAATGTGAACCACCATCGGTCATTAAATATCTAGGGACTCCAAACCTCAGAAAAATAACTTCTTTAAGCATCTTAATAGAGGTTTTATGATCGGCACTACTAGTTGGAATAGCTTCTACCCATTTAGTAACGTAATCAACAGCAACTAAAATATGTGTATATCCATTAGAGGCAGGAAACGGTCCCATATAATCAAAGCCCCGAACATCAAATGGTTCAATCACAAGTGAATAGTTCATAGGCATTTCTTGTCGTCTACTAATATTACCTATTCTTTGAGATTCATCACAAGATAAGACAAACTTACGAGCATCCTTGAAGAGAGTAGGCCAATAAAAACCGGATTGCAATACCTTATGTGCTAGTCTATCTCCAACGTGGTGTCGTCCATAAGCCTCGGAGTGACACTTGCATAGGATCTGTTCCTGTTCATGCTCAGGTACACAACGTCCAATAACACCATCTACTCCTTCTTTATAAAGATGTGGGTCATCCCAAAAGTAATGTCTCAAATCATAGAAAAACTTTTTCTTTTGCTGGTATGTGAAACTAGGTGGTATAAATTTAGCAACAATGTAATTAGCATAATCAGCATACCATGGAGCAGTCTGAGAAGCATTTATGACATTTAATTTTTCATCAGGAAAGCTATCATTATTAGGTAGTGGGTCATCAAGAACATTCTCTAACCTAGACAAGTTGTCTACAACGGGGTTCTCAGCTCCTTTTCTATCAATAATGTGCAAATCAAATTCTTGTAGCAAGAGAACCCATCTAATAAGTCTAGGTTTAGCATCTTTCTTTTCCATAAGATATTTAATAGCAGCAAGATCAGTGTGAATAGTTACTTTAGAATCAACAATATATGGTCTGAACTTATCACAAGCAAATACAACTGCTAAGAATTCCTTCTCAGTAGTGGCATAATTTCTCTTGGCATTGTCTAGAGTTTTACTAGCATATTGAATAACATTTAATTTCTTATCGACTCTTTGCCCTAGAACAGCACCTACTACATAATCACTAGCATCACACATAATTTCAAAAGGTAAATTCCAATCAAGTGGCTGAACAATAGGTGCAGAGATTAATGCTTTCTTAAGTATTTCAAATGCTTCTACGCAATCATCATAAAAAACGAATGGTATGTCTTTTTGTAATAGATTAGTCAGAGGCCGAGAAATCTTTAAGAAGTCCTTAATGAACCTCCTATAAAAACAGGCATGACCGAGGAAACTTCTTACACCTTTGATGTCCTTGGGACACGACATCTTTTCAATAGCATCAACTTTAGCTTTATCAACTTCAATACCTCTTTCAGAAATTTTATGCCCCAATACAATGCCTTCATTAACCATAAAGTGGCACTTCTCCCAATTCAATAAAAGGTTAGTTTCTTCACATCTCTGCAAAACTCGATCAAGGTTTCTCAAGCAATCATCAAAAGAGGATTCGTAAACGGAGAAATCGTCCTTGAAAACCTCACAAATCTTTTCACAAAAGTCAGAGAATATAGCCATCATGCATCTTTGAAAGGTAGCAGGTGCATTACATAAACCAAAAGGCATACGTCTATAAGCAAAAGTACCAAAAGGGCAAGTAAAAGTGGTCTTTGCTTGATCATCAGCTGACACTGGTATTTGAGAGAAGCTGGAGTAACCATCTAGAAAGCAAAAATGTGTATGTTTGGATAATCTTTCTAGCATTTGATTAATAAAAGGCAAAGGGTAATGGTCTTTTTTAGTAGATTTATTTAATTTGCGGAAATCAATTACCATTCTATAACCTGTAATAACTCTTTGCGGAATCAATTCATCTTTATCATTACGAACGGCAGTAAGACCTCCCTTCTTAGGGACACAATGGACAGGACTTACCCACTGACTATCATCCATGGGATAAATTATACCTGCCTCAAGGAGTTTTAGTATTTCCTTTCTTACCACTTCTTTCATCTTAGGATTCAGCTGTCGTTGGTGATCAATAACTGGTTTGGCATCTTTCTCCAAATTTATTTTATGTTGACATAGAGTGGGACTAATGCCCTTAAGATCATCAAGAGTATATCCAATAGCAGCATGGTGCTTCTTCAGAGTTTTTAATAATCTTTCCTCTTCCTTCTCTGAAATGTTAGCACTTATAATAACAGGATATATCTTCTTTTCATCAAGATAAGCATATTTAAGAGTATCAGGCAATGGTTTAAGCTCAAACATAGGGTCACCCTTGGGTGGAGGAGGATCCCCTAGGATTTCAACAGGCAAGTTGTGTTTCAGAATAGGTCCCTGTTTAAAGAATACGTCATCTATTTCCCTTCTTTCATTCATAAACATATCATTTTCATGGTCTAGCAAAAATATTGTTCTAAAGGATCATTAGGAGGCACAGCAATAGAAGCAAGACCAATAATTTCATCTTTACTAGGCAATTCCTCTTCACGGTGTTGTCTATGAAATTTAGAAAAGTTAAACTCATGAGACATATCACCTAGACCAATGGTAACAACATCCTTTTCGCAGTCTATCTTAGCATTAACAGTGTTTAAGAAGGGTCTACCAAATATAATGGGACAAAAGCTGTCTTGTGGGGAACCAAGAACAAGAAAATCAGCAGGATATTTAGTTTTCCCACACAAGACTTCAACATCTCTAACGATCCCCATTGGTGAAATAGTATCTCTATTGGCAAGCTTAATTGTGACATCAATTTCTTCTAGCTCAGCGGGTGCAATGTCATGCATAATTTCTTTATATAAGTCAATAGGTATTGCACTAGCACTAGCACCCATATCACACAAGCCATGATAGAAATGATCTCCTATTTTAACTGAAATAACAGGCATGCCTACTATAGGTCGATGTTTATCTTTAGCACAAGGTTTAGCAATTCTAGCAGTTTCATCACAGAAATAAATAACATGCCCATCAATATTATCAGCAAAGAGATCTTTAACAATATCAATATTGGGTTCAACTTTAACTTGCTCAGGAGGTGTACAGGTTCTAATATTGCTTTTACGAACCACAGTTGAAGCTTTAGCATGATCCTTCATCCTAACAGGGAAAGGTGGTTTCTCAACATAAGCAGTAGGAACAATAGGATCATTATAAGTGATAGTCTTTTCTTCAACTTTAATAGGTTCAACTACTTTTACTTCTATGGGAGGATGATATTTAAACCACTTCTCCTTAGGGAGATCAATGTGAGCAGCAAAGGATTCACCGAAAGAAGCTACTATCTCAGAGTTAAGTCCATATTTAGTGCTAAATTTACAGAAATCATCGGTATCCATAAAAGATTTAACACAATCAAACTTACATGTTATAGCTAACTCCTTACCTTCATCGAGGTCCCAATCTTTAGAGTTGCGTTTAATTCTTTCCATTAAATCCCATTTGAATTCAATAGTTTTCATCATAAAAGAACCAGTATAAGAAGTATCGAGCATGGTGCGATTGTTGTCAGAAAGCTGAGCATAAAAGTTTTGAATAATCATTTCTCTTGAGAGCTCATGATTGGGGCATGAATATTACATTGACTTAAGCCTCCCCCAAGCTTGCGCGATGCTTTCTCCTTCGCGAGGCCAGAAATTATATATATAATTGCGATCGCGATGAACAAGATGCATATGGTAAAACTTCTAATGAAATTCCAATTTCAATCGTTTGTAGTTCCATGATCTCGTATCATCACATAGCCTATACCATGTCAATGCATCTCCCTTCAAAGATAAAGGGAAGACCTTCCTCTTGACAACATCATCGGGTATACCTGCAAGCTTAAATAATCCACAAACTTCATCCACATGTATTAGGTGTTCATCGGGATGTAGTGTTCCATCTCCTGCAAAAGGATTAGCTAGTAGTTTCTCTATCATACCCGAAGGAATTTCAAAGTAAACATTCTCATTTTCATTTTCAGTAGGTTCATTAGGTTGATGAGCAACTCTTTGCTCAACTAGTCGGGGTGAACATACCCCAAATAAGATCCTCAGAGGATTACTTTCCACAGTAACAAGTGATAGTAAATTTCAGCACACTATATAAATTTTTCCTTACCAAATTCCACCTACCAAAGGCGCTTCACTCCCCGGCAACGGCGCCAGAAAAGATTCTTGATGACCCACAAATATAGGGGATCTATCATAGTCCTTTCGATAAGTAAGAGTGTCGAACCCAACAAGGAGCAGAAGGAAATGACAAGCGGTTTTCAGTAAGGTATTCTCTGCAAGCACTAAAATTATAGGTAAGAGATAGTTTTGTGATAAGATAAATTGTAACAGGTAACAAGTAACAAGTGTAAATAAAGTGCAGCAAGGTGGCCCAATCCTTTTTGTAGCAAAGAACAAGCCTGGACGATTTCTTATATGAAGGAAAATGCTCCCAAGGACACATGGGAATTATCATCAAGCTAGTTTTCATCACTATCATATGATTCGTGTTCGTTACTTTGATAATCTGATATGTGGGTGGACCGGTGCTTGGGTGCTGCCCTTACTTGGACAAGCATCCCACTTATGGATCCAAATCAGCCCCTTACGAAGCAACGCATAAACTAGGGTTTAAGCTTCTGTCACTCTAGCAACCCATCATCTACTTATTACTTCCCAATGCCTTCCTCTAGGCCAAAACAATGGTGAAGTGTCATATAGTCGACATTCACATGACACCACTAGAGGATAGACAACACACATCTCATCAAAATATCGAACGAATACCAAATTCACATGCCTACTAATAGCAAGACTTCTCCCATGTCCTCAGGAACAAACGTAACTACTCACAAATCATATTCATGTTTGTAATCAGAGGGGTGATAATGTGCATAATGGATCTTAACATATGATCTTCCACCAAATAAACCAACTAACATCAACTACAAGGAGTAATCAACACTACTAGCAACCCACAGGTACCAATCTGAGGCTATGAGACAAAGATCGGATACAAGAGATGAACTAGGGTTTGAGAAGAGATGGTGCTGGTGAAGATGTTGATAGAGATTGACCCCCTCCCAATGAGAGGATCGTTGGTGATGACGATGGCAATGATTTCCCCCTCCCGGAGGGAAGTTTCCCCAGCAGAACAGCTCTGCCGGAGCCCTAGATTGGTTCCGCCAAGGTCCCACCTCGTGGCGGCGGAGTCTCGTCCCGAAAGCTTGCTTCTGATTTTTCTGGGCGAAAGACTTCATATAGCAGAAGATGGGCACCGGAGGGCAACCAGGGGGCCCACGAGGCAGGGGGCGCGCCCTAGTATTTCTTCTGCTCAATATTTTTTATTATTTCCAAAAATAACTTCCGTGGAGTTTCAGGACTTTTGGAGTTGTGCAGAATAGGTCTCTAATATTTGCTCCTTTTCCAGCCCAGAATTCCAGCTGCTGGCATTCTCCCTCTTCATGTAAACCTTGTAAAATAAGAGAGAATAGGCATAAGTATTGTAACATAATGTGTAATAATAGCCCATAATGCAATAAATATCGATATAAAAGAATGATGCAAAATGGACGTATCAGACCCCTCCTTGCTAGAGCAACCAAGCAAGCCCCCCCTTTGATCATCCCGATGTCGCCCATTCCATTCTCTCATGCTTGCATTAGATTTTGCTACTGTTATTGTTTTCTCCTATTTTGCTGCATAGCCTGTTTATTGTAACCTTCTATTGTTACCTACCTGCTTATCCTAAACTGCTTATTATAGGTTGGTTAGAGACCCATCAGAGACCCCCCCC
>NC_041389.1:61895909-61960328 GCF_002162155.2 Triticum dicoccoides | reverse complement strand
CGACTGCCCCGCTGGATTATCACAAGACCCGATCAACGGGGTCGAAGACCAGGCCCCGGCACCTCACATCACATCACGCCCATTTTGTTGCTCGACTCTGCAGAGTTACCATCGAGTGCCGAGGGTGGAACCTCATACACCACTCCTAATGAGATCTCTGTAGTGTAGCTATTTGGTTGTGGTCATCGAGGGTGATTTCCTCCTTAACCACTTTCGATACGACTCTGTCGTGCAACCCCTCAAGTGTGAACCTCGAGGGTGGTTCCTCTTACGTTCACCTTGATGGTTACATCGAGTGGGAATCCGTCAAGGGTGATTCCTCAGGGTTTCCCCCCTTGGTGTTAGACACACGGTTACTATGGTTACTATAGCTTTACACTGAACCATGTTACTAAAGATGGGTCGGCCTTGAGGGGTACCCCGCGCAAGCATATTTGCGAGTGATGAGGAGTCGGGTTGACCTGGAGGGTGCCCGCGAGATAATTACGAGGCTTGGCCGGGCATTCTTAGCCCTTGCCGCAAGTCCTCGAGACGGGGCGACGGGGTCACATCTTTCGTGAGTCTCCGCTTGTTACCACACGTTCCTAATCCACTACAGTTTGGATATTTGATCTGAGGGGCCTCTGGCCTGATAGCACTAACCATCACGTGGGCATAGTATGGGTGTTCTGCGTTGTATGCATCAACCAAAGATTAATAGACGTCAGTGACTGAGCGGCGCGCGCCGGGTTGGACTGCGTAAGCACCTACCTTTTTAAGGAGGTAGCTAGGTCTGCTCACCTGCCGCGTACGCAACATGCAGGAGTTCCCGGGGCGATGGCCCATGACCCCTGGGGGCATAGGTTTAGTCCGGCATCCTGACCTCTCTATTTAGCCTATGTCGGTTTGCGGCGTATTGTTTGGCCGAGGCCGGGCATGACCCAGGAAAGTGTGTCCGGCCGGAGTTAATAGAGCAGGCACTACAAAAAAATACATTTCCGTGATGATACGTGTTTGTCACAGTAGGTCGCATTTTCTGTCATGCATGTACATCCATGACAAATTTATGACAGAATCAAGATAGTCATACACGTGCTGTCGTAGAAGTGTTCCATGACATTGCCAAAATTATCATCACGGAAGTGTCCACTTCCATGACGATAAATCGCACATCACAGAAGTGCTTTCATCAAGGGTGACCGACACGTGGCATCCACCGTAACGGAATGCCGTTGCTATCGGGTCGGATTTTGGATCCGATAACCCGTTAACAGCCACGACCAATGCCTATTGTCCACGTGTAAAATTCTCATTGGCTGATGGACCCACATGTCAGCTCCGCGTTGGCACAGGTGTCACTCATCCAACGGTCGAGATGGGCCTATGATATGTTGACACGTGGACTGGCCCAAAAGTGGCCCACAAAGTTTAAATTGGCCGGCAACCGAAGGCCCATAAGATTTAGCGGACCATAATGGGCCAGCCCAGCTAAAGGCCCACAAAATTTAGCGGACCATAATGGGCCGGCCCAGCTATAGGCCCACATAATTTTGTAGACTATAATGAGCCGGCCCAGCTAAAGGCCCACAAGATTTTGCGGACCACAATGGGCCGGCCCAGCTAAAGGGCCACAAGATTCTGCAGACCATAATGGGCCGGCCCAGCTAAAGGCCCAACATTCTCTGTCAAATCGGCCCGTCAACGGCCTGTCCTAAACTTGTCATCAACGCGGCCCATGGTCACTTCTGGCCCGTTAACAGTTCGCTAAGTAATTGGGACGAATTACGGCCCGGTGTATTTCCAGCCTATTAAAGGTCCGGCTTCATTTGGGCCCATTTACAGGCCATCAAAACTTTCTACCCATAAACGACTGTGAAGGATTTGGGTCATATTCGGCCATGTCTGACATTCGGCCTGTTAGAGGCCCACTATAGCTTTGGGCCACTTTCGGCCTGTTGTCATTTTCGGCCTGTTAACACCGGATTTAAACCATGGGCCATATGTAGCCCAACGTCATATCGGGCCCATTAACGGCCCATATAAAAATGACGATAATCTGGCTGGACCGAAGTTTCGGCCTGTTAAAGGCCCGTATTAGGTCGGCGCATTTACGGCCCGTCCAAAATTCGGCCTGTCAAAGATCCGCATCGTAAATGGGCCACCATTTCGGCTTGCTAAGTCCAGTGGGTTATTTGGCACAATCAGGGCCCAATCTCACTTTTGGTCTATTAAAGGCCCATATTTTTTATGGGCTCGAGATATTTACACCTGTAAACTGCCTATTTTTACTGAGGGCCCAAATTATGTTTAGGCCTGTTAAAGGCCCACTATGGGCACAGGCCTACCAGAAAAATATGAAAGCTTATGCTGATTTAGGCCCAGATATTTTTAGTGGGCTACATGCCAATTTCGGCCTGTAATCGTTTTTAGCCCAATTGGAATGGGCCCGACGAATGTTGGCATGTTGGGCTCCTACGAAGCTTTCGGCCGAATACATTACTAAGATAAACCTACACTATACAAAAATAGCGTCGTAATTACTGCAGCCTGAGGCAGCATCATAAATGTTGTATCACAACAAAATAAATTCCAACCATACAACAAAAGGCCTGTTGGCATAAAGTTTACAGTCCTTCTAGATAAAAGCACCATCAGATGTATAGAAGCACAGATCATTTGAACTGAGTGCTAATGTTTCAGGCTGTAGAATCTGATGGAGCAGCACGATCTCCACCTTTTTTCCGCCATTGCTCTTGAACAACGAAGCGAATGTCTGATAGTCTAGTTTCAAAACCATTCATATCTTGACGGCATTTCTCAACCACTATTCTTGTTTCCGAAACAACGTCCATTAGGGATTGGACTTGTGTCTGGAGCACAGATATATCACTCTGTCTAGCAGGAAGATTTTGTTCAGTAGGCGATTTGGACGAGGTTACCTTGACAACCAACCCAGAATTACGCAGGAAGGTGCTTTTTGCACTGTTAGTGGAGAGATACTGATGCACTGCAGCAAGAGGTGAATGTGCCTGTAGTAGCCTCGTCACCTTCAGGTGGTTGTGGCTGTTCAATCATTTGTTCCATAGCTTCCTGAAAGCTTGAACTTGTAGATTAGTGTACCATATAAGTTACTAATGAGATAAAAACAAACAAAGTAGGTTAAAAGTTTATACATAACTTATTTTGGTGAACTACCGTAATACATTAGCATGTATTGTAGTGCCAACTTCACAATAAAATCACTTTCGGAACATATGTCCATGTAGCATGCCTACTGTATTGTCTATTTCCTCACATTCGTTGACATCTAAGGATAAAGAGACATGGTTTAAAGTAGGATTAACATAGTATGACATCATTCATATCATGGGCAAACAGATATAAAACAAACAGGCTATTTTATCATTGTGTGCGCACGTGAACATAACAACTAGATTACAGATCAAGACCAAAAGAATATCCTTCATCTCTTTTAAACCATGTAAGGTGAAATGATACGTTAAGACAACTGTGAATAAAAGTGAACAGAGTAACTGACATTGGATGCAAACCAAGTAGTTAAATGAACACATCACAGTACCAATCAGTTCAAGGCAGGAGGAGTAAGGACTTGCAACAGCGGCTTGAACTGGTGTGCTCATGCCCTTCATCTTGCTGGTGTGCAATCCTTGAAGATTTGCACTGCATTCGGTTCAGGTTCTTTTTGGTCTGCACGGGCTTTCCTCTGTATTTGGAACAAGTCAATATAGATACGATAATATGGCTAAAAAAAAGAAGGAAGTAGCACCTATTTACAAGAGCCTCGCAGTGTGCAATATAGCTACGAGATCTTGTTGTCTGTTGGAATTTCACTTTAGAAAGGTTGGTTTTGTTCTTAAGACAATTAGCCTAGAAGAAGATACACTTGTAAGGCACATACATAAATACAAGTTCAATATGTGGTCTGATCAAATACATATAGCCTACCTGATACTTTGGATCAGACCAGTGTTTAATGAGGGCTGTCCAGTCTTCATCTATAATATATTCCACTGGAGATGTTTCGGCGATTTCATTGTTAGCCTTGCCTTCAAAGTGAGATTTTCTAAGGTGGTACCGATACTGTCGCAGAGCAGACTAAAAAACATGAGTGCATGCTTGTTTAGTTGCATCATCTTTCGGATCCAACTTGAACCTCATCTATTGAAAAAAGAATGTGAGTCTTATTAGGAGGAAGCTAGAAAGTATGGGACAGAGCAAGACAATATTACTAATTGTGATGAATAACATTACTTACGGATAAATGGTCAAGGAAGGTGTTAAACTGGGTATTGTCTTTCTCATTCCTGTACTAGATCCACGTTGGGAGGATACGTGCATGACACCTAACGGCAACGGCTGCCTCTGATACTAACTTGGCTGACTCTGTAGCATCATGTGGCCCTTTTAAACCTGCCTCAAAATGGATCTCCATTCTTCCTCCTATAGATTTTGTTAATCTGTCAAGCATTATCCCTGATGTCTGTTTCCTCTTGCGCCGTGGTGCTAGTTCAACAACGAATATGGAAAGTGTTAGTGTACATCAAACTGTGAGAGTACATATAAAGGAGCATGCAACTGCAACTTGACTCGGTCAGGTACCGTCTTGGTGTTGATGCTCATGAGGTTCATATGATCTTGCCAAGTCCTGTTGTGTCAGCAGTGCTTCGGAAGTAGTGTTAGGTGTGAAGGCAGCTTGGGAACTAGCCAGTTCCGGAGCAAACGAACGAGTAATTGGTTGAGATGCTGGCATAGTTGAAGCGGATGCTACAGCTGGTGGAGCAGGTGATACGGTGTTTGTAGATTTAGCCGGTGGACTTGTCGGAGTAAATGACCACGGGTAGCCTAACCGGCTCCCTTTGGCCCTCAAAAAAAACCACGGGCCGATCGGACCTCGAAGCACCTAAGACACAAGGCCGCCTTCCCCCGGCCGGCTTTCACCTAGGCCGGCTGGCCGAAGGCGGCCCGGCCATAAAACAACCTTTGGAGGACGCCACGATCGGGCCGACTCCAAGAAGCCGGCTCATGAAGGACCGACTCCCCGAAGGCGGCCCATGAAGGGCCAACTCCAAGAAGCAAGCGACCGAACGCCACCTCCAAAGTCCATCACCCATAACGGTGACGGGACAGGGCGTGGCTACAGCAAACCCTGCCTCCCCAGAATCCCGGTGAATGCATGGCTACAGTACGCCGTACGGGGCGGCCATCCCCCGTCCGGCGTGGCACTGTTGCCATGAGAACCACGACGCCATCCACGACGGGTCGCCAGTACAGCCCACAGGCGGCGGGCCCCTTCGGTCAGAGAGACATCCGAAGGCGGCCCGGCCTCCCCCAGCCGGCCCGAGGCCGGGCTGGCTTCCAATAGCCGGCTAGCTCCCCCTCGGGGCACGCGCACCATTAAGCAGATGAGACGCGGTGAGGCTACAGTGGGAGCCCGCAAGGCGGCGGCACTGTAGCCATGCTTACCTCGACAAAGCCCTCGTCATCAGAAGCGAGGCCACAGTAACCAGCCCCCGACAAGATCCCCCAAGCGGTGGGGGCGGCCTGTCGACTAGCGGGCCGACAGCCAGCAGGACCCGCCAGTCAGCGGGCCCCAGAAGTCGGCGAAGAAGGCAGCGGTCGCAGACACTGACGGCCTGGGCCCACGCCCGACCGGATTACCATTGTACCCCCGGGGGGTAGGCCTATATAAACCCCCCGGGACACCCATGCAAAGGGTTGATCTCAGAGAGTTTTAGACACTACCATAGGGAGAGAAGAGAGCTAGCCTTGCCCTTCTTCCTCCTCCCATCGAACAGCTCAAGGAGCATCCTGTAGCTACTTGTTGATCTAGTGATCATGCGGAGACCCCGTAGAGCAGCAGTAGGGGTGTTATCTCCACGGAGAGCCCCGAAGGTGGGTAAGATTTGCCGGCGTGCATGTCTTTGCCTTATCCCGTTTCCAGGCACCGGCCATGTCTTACTGGCTCCCACAATGATAAGCCATCTGTTGGCATATGTTGCACCTACCACCCGACATTTGGCGCCCACCATGGGGCCAGGTGCACGTCGTCCGGAGACCTGCTCTGGACGGGAACCCTTTTCCTCCCCAGCGAGCGTAGCCAGCCCGGCACACCCGAGGGCGCTTGCCCTGACGCGCTGAAAGGCGTTGATGATGCCTGCGCGGTGAGCTGCCTCGCCGATCTCCTTGGTGAGGTTTGCATCTCCAACGATCCCGCGTCCGATGCGGGCACCGGCTGCCTCAAGAGCCGCCTCATCAGCCTCCTCGACCAACTCCACGTCTCCAGTGAGCCTACCGCGGACTTGGGGTCGATCGGCTCCACCGACCCGATGCTTGTCGACTCCGACACGGCATCGCTCGACGCCTTCCCCACCGACGTGATCGTCTTCGACGACCCTCTTCCGCGAGCTGACAATGGTGGCTGCACCGTAACCGAGGTGCCGGTGATCAGCCACGGAGCTGCTTCCGGCGAAGAACACCCACGACGCCCTGCAAGCGGTGCTGCAGGACCTTTCCATCCCCATCCCGGCCGACGCCGACGCCGAGGCGCTGGAGGCTCGCCTCCTTGCCCTCGTGAAAGCACAAGTGCTCCCTAGGTGGTTTTGGTAATTAATGTCAACATATCTCTTATTGGACTAACACTTTTATCTATTATATTTCAGATAAGTTCAACAATGGAGTGGCATGGACTAAAGGATTTGGGAACTCCTTCAAGATGCTAAGGACAAAGGATTGGCTCAAGCTTCAAGCTCAAGACTCTTCATTTTATATTTTAGTGGTCCAAGATCACATTGAGTATATAGGAAAAGCCAATACTATCAAGGAGGGATGAGGTGTTGCTTAATCAGCCTCTTGCTTCATGTGCTTTGTGATATGCTCCAAAACCCTCAACTACTTTCCCACATCCACAAATGACCTAAACCCAAAGCCAAAATCGGTCACACCGATTCTTCCTATCCGACACCACCGATTCCAAAGGTCATAGCCACTGCCACAAACCCTAAGAAAATCGGTATTACCGATAGGGATCTCGGTCTCACCTAGATGGGATTGTAATCTCTCTGTATGTCCGTTATCAAAATCGGTCTCACCAAGTTTGAGCAATCGGTACTACCGAGATTACGATGCAAACTCTCTGGAAAAACTTATTACCAAAATTGGTCTCACCGAGTTTGACTAATCGGTCCCATCGAGTTTGCCAGACCAACTCTCTGGAAATCTTATTACCAAATCAGTCTCACCGAGTTTGTGTAATCGGTCCTACCGAGATTACGTTATGCCCTAACCCTAACAATATCGGTCTCACCGAGTTGCATTTCGGTTCCACCGAAAACCCTAACGCTCACTAGGTTTACTAAATCGGTCCGACCAAGTTTAACGATTCGATCCCACCGAGTTTGGTAAATTGTGTGTAATGGTTAGATTTTGTGTGGAGGCTATATATACCACTCCACCTCCTCTTCATTCGTGGAGAGAGCCATCAGAACGAACCTACACTTCCAGCATACATTTTCTGAGAGAGAACTACCTACTCATGTGTTGAGGCCAAGATATTCCATTCCTACCATATGAATCTTGATCTCTAGCCTTCCCCAAGTTGTTTTCCACTCAAATCTTCTTTCCACCAGATCCAAAACCTATGAGAGAGAATTGAGTGTTGGGGAGACTATCATTTGAAGCACAAGAGCAAGGAGTTCATCATTGACGCACCATTTGTTACTTCTTGGAGAGTGGTGTCTCCTAGATTGGCTAGGTGTCACGTGGGAGCCTCCGACAAGATTGTGGAGTTGAACCAAGGAGTTTGTAAGGGCAAGGAGATCACCTACTTCATGAAGATCTACCGCTAGTGAGGCAAGTCCTTCGTGGGCGACGGCCATGGTGGGATAGACAAGGTTGCTTCTTCGTGGGTGGAGCCCTCCATGGACTCGCGCAGCCGTTACCCTTCGTGGGTTGAAGTCTCCACCAACGTGGATGTACGATAGCACCACCTATCGGAACCACGCCAAAAACATCCGTGTCTCCAATTGCGTTTGAATCCTCCAAACCCTTCCCTTTACTTTCTTGCAAGTTGCATGCTTTACTTTCCGCTGCTCATATACTCTTTGCGTGCTTGCTTGATATGTATTGTGAATGTTAAAATTCTGCCTAAACTCCACTCAAACTTAAAGAACCTTAAAAACTACAACTTTGGTACTTAGTGTCTAATCACCCCCCCCCTCTAGACACCTCTTCTCAAGGTCCTACAAGTGGTATCAGAGCATTGGTCTCCATTGCCTTGGTTTAATCACCATTGGAGGAAGATGGATGAGCCTACTTTGGGGAGTCTTAGACATAGAGTGCCTATTCTTGATGGGGAGTATTTTCATGAGTGGAAAAATGAGATGCTTGTTATTTTCAATAAATATCATTTTAACAAGTACATTGCTAGCCCTTGTGCACCTTATGTTGATCCTATGCATCCTACCCATGATGAGTCAATTGACATGATTAGGAATCTTAGAACTGCCGAACTTATCATTAGAGGATTGCCTAGAAACTTGCTTGGATGTTCGCCTACTTTTAAGTGTGCCTACACTATATGGAAATTTCTTGAAGAACGATTTCCCGATTATTCCTTGAAAAATCTTGATGAAATTCTCCATAAGTCTATTACCTTGAGTAAGATGAATACTAGTGATCCTATGTTTGGTGATCGTCTATTTGAGCTTACAAACCTTATGCGTGCCAAAGGAAATGTTGGTATTATTAGTGATATTATTTCTGAAGCTATAAGAATTCATAAACAAGATTATTGTCAAACTCATTCTAATGAATCACCCTCTCTAGGACTTGATCCACCACATGATGATGTTGAACATGGATACTATAATGAGGATGATGATAGTGACTTCGATCTTGATGATGCAATGAGACACTTTGGTCTTATGGCAAATCTTCAGGGATATATGTCAGGAGGGAAGGAATGGGTTCTTGATAGTGGATGTACCGATCACATGACCGGAGATAAAGACATGTTCCGTGAGCTTGCTAATAATGATAGTCCTCGAAAGTATGTCACTTTCGGTGACAACTCAAAGGGTAAGGTGGTTGGCCTCGGTAAGGTGGCCATATCACATGATAGCTCCATACAAAATGTCATCCTCGTTGAATCTCTTGGTTACAACTTACTTTTAGTATCTAGACTTGCTGATTTCGGTTTCAATGTTCTATTTACTGAAGTAGATTGCCAAGTGTTTCGTCGAGATAATCATAAAATGGTCTTTACCGGTGTGCGTAGAGGTGATCTATACATTGTTGATTTCACTAAAAAGGCTCAACCTAAAACTTGCTTCATTGCTAAATCCGCAAAAGGTTGGTTGTGGCATAGACGATTAGGTCATGTTGGTATGCGAAACCTTGACAAGCTTATTAAAGGAAATCATATCCTTGGAGTTAATGATGTCATATTTGATAAGGATAGACTTTGCAGCGCTTGTCAGGCAGGTAAACAGGTTGGAGGAAGGCATCCCGTGAAGAACATCATGACTACAAGGAGGCCACTCGAGCTATTTCACATGGATCTCTTTGGTCCCAACTCTTACAAGAGTCTCGGTGGAAATTCTTTTGGTCTAGTTATAGTTGATGATTTTTAAAGATTTACGTGGGTGTTCTTTCTCGATGATAAATCACAGGTCCAAAAGATCTTCAAGAACTTCGCTAGGAAGGCCCAAAATCAAGTTGACGTAAAGATCAAGAAGGTTCGCAGCGACAACAGAACGGACTTGAAGAACGCAAATGTGGACACCTTTCTTGACGAAGAAGGGATTTCACACGAGTTCTCGGCTACGTACACACCTCAACAAAACGGAGTTGTTGAGAGGAAGAACCGGACGCTCATCGAAATGGCGAGAACAATGCTTGATGAGTACAAGACGCCAAAGCACTTTTGGGCAGAAGTGGTTGAGACAGCTTGTCATGCAACAAATTGCTTGTATCTTCACAAGCTACTCGGCAAGACGGCATACGAGCTCCTCACCGGTAACAAACCCCAAGTTGTATACTTTCGAGTATTCGGCTCAAAGTGCTATATTCTTGATAAGCATCGTCGCTCTAAATTTGCTCCTAAATCTCATGAAGGTTTCCTACTCAGTTATGTCTCAAACTCTCACACTTACCGTGTCTACAACAATTTCACCCGAAAGGTTGAAGAGACGGTAGATGTGAAGTTTGATGAATCTAACGGCTCGCAAGTAGAGCAATTGACAATTGATGCAGGTGACAAAGATCCTTCAGAAGCGATTCAAGACTTGGCCATTGGCAAGGTTCGTCCAACGGAGGTGAAGGAGAGTACCTTGTCCGTCCAAGTGGAAGCTTCTACTTCACGACAAGGTGAACCAAGAGTTGATCGGAAGCATCCACAAGTGGGACACACCAAGATGAAGAAAACGAGGAAGTGCATCAAGATGAACGTCAACAACCTCCTTCTCCACCACGACAAGAGAACGACAATGCCAACAATGAAGAAGGCCAAGAAGAAGAACAAGATGAAGAAGATGTTCAACGAAGGCCCAAGCAAAAGCTTTCACGAGTTCGAGCAAGAGTTGCTAAAGATCATCCCGTTGAGCAAATCTACAATGGCATTCAAACCGGGAGAATCACTCGCTCTAAAACTCGTTTAGCTAACTTTTGTGAAAACTATTCTTTCATCTCTAGCATTGAACCTATGAAGGTTGAAGAAGCATTGGAAGATCCGGATTGGATAAATGCTATGCATGAAGAGCTACAAAACTTTGAGAGGAATCAAGTTTGGACATTGGTTGAGAAGCCCGACAACAACCACAACATCATCGGTACCAAATGGGTGTTTCGCAACAAGCAAGATGAAGATAGACAAGTAGTTCGCAACAAAGCACGTCTCGTCGCCCAAGGCTACACACAAGTCGAAGGTATGGACTATGGTGAGACTTACGCCCCTGTTGCTAGACTTGATCCATTCGCATCTTACTTGCCTATGCTAATCATCATGATATCACCTTGTACCAAATGGACATTAAAAGTGCTTTCTAAATGGTGAAATAGAGGAGGAAGTTTATGTTAAGCAACCTCCCAGCTTTGTCAATCCTAAGAAACCCAATCATGTTTACAAACTTCACAAAGCTCTTTATGCTCTTAAACAAGCTCCTAGAGCTTGGTATAAATGCTTGACCAAGTTTCTTATTGAAAAAGGCTTTGAAATTGGGAAAATTGATTCTACTCTTTTTACTAAAAGGGTTAATGGAGAACTATTTGTGTGCCAAATTTATGTTGATGATATCATATTTGGTTCAACTAACCCTCATTTTAGTGAAAAGTTTGGGAAGCTAATGTCACAGAAGTTTGAGATGTCTATGATGAGTGAACTCAAATTCTTCCTTGGGCTGCAAATCAAGCAAACTAAGGAAGGTACCTTTGTTTCTCAAACGAAGTACACCAAGGACTTATTAAAGAAGTTCAATATGCAAGAATGCAAAGGTATGTCTACACCCATGCCTACTAGTGGACATAATGACTTAACCAAAGATGGTGAACCGGTTGATCAAAAGGTTTATCGCTCTATGATCGGTTCATTGTTATATCTATGTGCTTCACGTCCCGATATCATGTTAAGTGTGTGCATGTGTGCACGATATCAAGCTGCTCCTAAGGAATGTCATCTTAAGGCCGTGAAAAGGATAGTGAGATACTTAATCCATACACCAAACTTTGGCATTTGGTATCCTAAGAGGGCCTCTTTCGATCTTGTTGGCTATTCCGACTCGGACTATGCCGGAGACAAGGTTGATAGAAAATCCACTTCGGGTACTTGTCAATTTCTTGGTAGATCTCTTGTGTCTTGGTCTCCAAGAAACCAAACTCGGTATCCTTGTCCACTGCCGAAGCTGAATATATTGCCGCTGGTTCATGTTGTGCTCAATTACTTTGGATGACCCAAACTCTTAAAGATTATGGGATATATGTGAGACATGTTCCATTGCTTTGTGACAATGAAAGTGCTATTAAAATTGGTCATAATCCTGTGCAACATTCTTGAACTAAGCATATATCATTTCATTCGAGATCATGTTGCTAAGGGTGACATTGATCTTAAGCATGTTCGCACCGAAAAGCAATTAGCGGATATTTTCACTAAGCCTCTTGATGAGAAAGTGTTTTGCAGGTTAAGAGGAGAATTGAACATCATTGATGCTTCGAACTTGGAGTAGAAACTCCATTGGATACATGCAAGACATGAGCTTATGACTAATCCTTGATGTTTTTCTCTTATGATGAATATCATATGTCTTGGATATATTTGTATCTTGCATGTTATCTAACTCTTGTAGGTACTTGGTGGAATCCAACTCCATGAGATTGTAATCTACTCATATCTTGAGCAATCTCTACATCACCAAGTCTCTACACAATGGTGGATGAAGTCGAGGAAGCACGAAACCTCTTAAATATATCCTTTGACAAATTCTATGTTGAGCTTCATGATTGTCATTTTTGGATACACAAGTGCTCTTCCTTGCAAGAACTAACCCATGTAGGTAGATGGACTAAAACTCCAAGTGGTGCTCCAAATTCTTGATGAGCTACATCAACCTTGAGCAACCCACACCAGTTCAACTACATGGACTACACCACCAACCAAGGTATGTCATTCCATCTTAGAGAAGCTTTACTCCAAGTCATGAGCTAAAGTAACTCGACAAGATGTGAATACATCAAGATGCTTAAACGAAAAATGGCAACCCCATTTTGAGCTTAAACGATGAGTATGACCTATGATCAAGTGATCTCACTTGACTCCTAAGTCAATATACTCTAACATAGGTGACTTTGTCGCCGACCATCTCTAAATGAAGTTCTCTTGTGTTCTTTTCTGTGTTTTTGCATTTGTCTCATGCATATTTGTTTCCCCTTTCAAAATAAACTTCATCTAGATTTCTTTCTTTCTGTTTGTTCTGCATTTTCTGCATTCAAATTTATTGCACATCTTTCAGCAAATTCCTTGCAAATCTTTGTGAGATCTTAATAGTCTAGTGAGCTGAGGTGACAAGTGTTTTCTCTGTGATGAACTCGGTTTCACCGGTTTGTTATTTTTCGGCCCAACCGAATCCTCTTAGTACGACCGAAGTATACCACTCGGTGCCACCGATTTCATAACAGGAAAAACAGTTTGCCACATTTTTCTGTGTTTCTTCTGATCCAGCTTCACTCAATGAATCTTGTCCTCTACAAGCATCACATTTTTATCATTGCTTTGTTCTATGTCTCAAGGACCAAACCCATTCGACAGATTCCAGAAGACCCTTCTTGGAAATTGATGTCAAAGGGGGAGAGAGAGAACATCAAAGCTTATCATCTAAAGAGAGAGAGAGAGAGCATCAAAGCTTATCACCTTCTTAAGGGAGAGAGATATCATCTCCTAAAGGGGGAGAGAGACCCTCAAAAGGATAGAGAGATCTCCAGGGGAGAGGATACTGAAAGTATTTCTTGAGGATCCCAGATGCTTGGTGTTCAAGAGGAGAGATGTCCACATGTCTTCTTGAGGGGAGAGACATGTTCATATGTTCTGTTGTGCCTATTTGCATGCATCAGCTCTGATCATCATTCATATCTTTCAGCTCTGTTTTCTTCCAGCTCTGATTTTCTGTTCCCTATCTTCTCCCAATATCCCATGTTAGATTCAGGGGAAGCAAGACATCTAAGGGAAGAGATCATTTAAATTCATTGCATATCTTTACTCTTGGGGACATGTCTAATTCAATGTGGTACTTAGTACTCACTCTCTACATGTCATCCCAGTCTTGTTATTCTTGTGGTTTCTTCTGTTTGCTCTGGCTAATAGATGTATCTGTGTTATCTAACCTTGTTTACATAGGTTCATTTCATCCTAAGACAACTCAAGACTACAAGGTAAGTATATGCATCACAATCATGTGTATGAGGAATTCTTGCTGATGTACATATTGTTTGCAAGAAGGACTCATGAGCATGAAGGTACTTTCTTCAACATTCTTTGCTCTGATGCATATGGCCAAGATACATGTAACACATTGCCTGCTCTATCATGTTTATGCTCTCACATGTTTTTACATTCCACATTTACATGATTGCATACATGTAGGGGGAGCCTATGTTTGTTACATGTCTTTCCAAAGCTTTACTTGCTACTCTTTATATCTTTATCTAAAAGCTTTGATGTATGTTGCCATCAATTACCAAAAAGGGGGAGATTGAAACCACAAGTGCTCCCTAGGTGGTTTTGGTAATTAATGTCAACATATCTCTTGTTGGACTAACACTTTTATCTAGTATATTTCAGATAAGTTCAACAATGGAGTGGCATGGACTAAAGGATTTGGGAACTCCTTCAAGATGCTAAGGACAAAGGATTGGCTCAAGCTTCAAGCTCAAGACTCTTCATTTTATATTTTAGTGGTCCAAGATCACATTGAGTCTATAGGAAAAGCCAATACTATCAAGGAGGGATGAGGTGTTGCTTAATGAGCCTCTTGCTTCATGTGCTTTGTGATATGCTCCAAAACCCTCAACTACTTTCCCACATCCACAAATGACCTAAACCCAAAGCCAAAATCGGTCACACCGATTCTTCCTATCCGGCACCACCGATTCCAAAGGTCATAGCCACTGCCACAAACCCTAAGCAAATCGGTATTACCGATAGGGATCTCGGTCTCACCGAGATGGGATTGTAATCTCTCTGTATGTCCGTTATCAAAATCGGTCTCACCGAATTTGAGCAATCAGTACTACCGAGATTACAATGCAAACTCTCTGGAAAAACTTATTACCAAAATCGGTCTCACCGAGTTTGAGTAATCGGTCCCATCGAGTTTGCCAGACCAACTCTCTGGAAAGCTTATTACCAAATCGGTCTCACCGAGTTTCTGTAATCGGTCCTACCGAGATAACGTTATGCCCTAACCCTAACAATATCGGTCTCACCGAGTTGTATTTCGGTCCCACCGAAAACCCTAGCGGTCACTAGGTTTACTAAATCGGTCCGACCGAGTTTAACGATTCGGTCCCACCGGGTTTGGTAAATTGTGTGTAACAGTTAGATTTTGTGTGGAGCTATATATACCCCTCCACCTCCTCTTCATTCGTGGAGAGAGCCATCAGAACGAACCTACACTTCCAGCATACATTTTCTAAGAGAGAACTACCTACTCATGAGTTGAGGCCAAGATATTCCATTCCTACCATATGAATCTTGATCTCTAGCCTTCCCCAAGTTGCTTTCCACTCAAATCTTCTTTCCACCAGATCCAAAACCTATGAGAGAGAATTGAGTGTTGGGGAGACTATCATTTGAAGCACAAGAGCAAGGAGTTCATCATCAACGCACCATTTGTTACTTCTTGGAGAGTGGTCTCTCCTAGATTGGCTAGGTGTCACTTGGGAGCCTCCGACAAGATTGTGGAGTTGAACCAAGGAGTTTGTAAGGGCAATGAGATCGCCTACTTCGTGAAGATCTACCGCTAGTGAGGCAAGTCCTTCGTGGGCAACGGCCATGGTGGGATAGACAAGGTTGCTTCTTCGTGGACCCTTCGTGGGTGGAGCCCTCCGTGGACTCACGCAGCCGTTACCCTTCATGGGTTGAAGTCTCCACCAACGTGGATGTACGATAGCACCACCTATCGGAACCACGCCAAAAAAATCCGTGTCTCCAATTGCGTTTGAATCCTCCAAACCCTTCCCTTTACTTTATTGCAAGTTGCATGCTTTACTTTCCACTGCTCATATACTCTTTGCGTGCTTTCTTGATATGTATTGTGAATGTTGAAATTGTGCCTAAACTCCACTCAAACTTAAAGAACCTTAAAAACTGCAACTTTGGTACTTAGTGTCTAATCACCCCCCCACCCCCTCTAGACACCTCTTCTCAAGGTCCTACACCTCGTCACGGAGGGCCAGAAGATAAACACCATGACACGCCTCACGGAAGCCCACCACCGCGAGGTCGACCGCGCCGCCTTTGGCACGCCGCCTCCAGAAGGGCCAAGCCGAGTCGGCACCGTCAGGCAACGCGGTGCGGCCATCACCAGCATGCTGGGCGCGGACCGCCCAATCTACGCCACGCCCCTCGAGAATCTACACGCCGCCAGTCGATCGTTGATGAGCTCAACGGACTGGGGGCCGACGAGCTCCCCTACATGACCAGACGCATCCAGGAACTAATCGGCACGGCCACAGCACGGCACGAAGACGGCGTCCGAGCTGGAAGCCCCCCTCGCCGAGAACACGGCGCGATGTCGCTTACACCGACTGCGGGAGGCGCCCGTGTGAGACTGGAGAAGGAGCCGGCTGCTAGCCGCAGCCGGACGCAAATCACCATCGAGCGCGACGCTGAAGGCCGCCCCCGAGGTCTGGAGAGACGAGGCGATCTGCCTTCCCCTCCTCCTCGCAGAGAAAGATATCCCACCCCGCCTATCGAGTCGGCGAGAATGATGCCCGCCATCGGATCGACCGCCTCGCGCGATCCCTGGCCCTGGAAGAAGAAGATGATGTCGGCCCGCCTTGCTTCGGCCCCCGCATCCGCGACGAGCCCTTTCCCAAAGGGTTCTCGCTCCCAAGAGACACGCCCAAGTATAATGGCTCCGTGAAGCCGGAGGACTGGTTGGTCGACTACTCCACCGCGGTTCGCATAGCAAACGGCAACCGGCGCGTTGCCGTAAAGTATGTCCCCCTAATGCTCCAAGGCACAGCACACACCTAGCCTAATAGCCTCAAGCCTTACAGCATCAACAGCTAGCTCGACTTCACGGAAGCCTTCATACGCAACTTCACCAGCACCTACAAGCGGGCTCCCAAGCCCCGACAGCTCTCCTTGTGTGTGCAAGGACCCAACAAGTCGACCCGTGACTACCTCACGCGTTGGGCCGAGCTCCGAAACTCCTGCAAAGGGGTGCACGAGGTTCAGGCAATCGAGTACTTCACAGCCCGGTGCCGAGAGGTCACCCTCCTCAAGCACCGACTCCTCTGCGATGAGCCGACTACCCTCGACGAGCTGTTGATCATCGCGGACAAATACGCACGGCCGACTCCTCCATGAAGACTGAGCTCCGAGTTGACGCTTCTGGGAAAGTGCTTGCGCCGCCTCCCAAGACGCTGGTTGGAGAGTCCACTCGGCGCCCGTACCAGAACGACAACAAGCACAAGGCCCCGATGCTGCCTTCCACTAGTCGGCAGGTGGCTACGATCGAAGAAGAGTAGCCTGAGGGACGGCCGGCTCCTAAGAAGCAGAAGGGCGGCAGGCCAGCTTGGCAGCCGGCCTTCTCCTATGAGCAGACTCTCGACGCCCCCTGCAAGTTCCACAGCGGCGCGAGGACGTCCAACCATACGACCCGGAAGTGCCACTGGCTCACCCGAATCTCCAAGGGCGAGGGGCTGCTGCCGCCTCCGCCTGCGGGCCAGCCGCCTCCTGCCCCCCAGCAGCCGGCCACTCGGCCCGCAGTCGGAGCCGTCCATGACGAGTTCCCTGACGAGCATGCCTCCTACATTGTCTTCACGAGCCAACTAGACGATCGGCGGAGTCGGCGCCGACAACACCAAGAAGTCAACACAGTCGCCTCCAGTAACCCTGAGTTTATGCACTGGTCGGAGAAGCCCATCAGCTGGAGCCGGGACGACCACCTAGAGGTGATGCCGTCACCTGGCTCCTATGCCCTTGTTCTGGACGCTACCCTGGCGACAGAGAGGCACGCCGCTCATTTCTCCCGCGTACTGATAGACGGCGGGAGCAGTATCAACATACTGTACCGAGACACAATGGAGAAGCTCAACATCAAGACAAAGCAACTCATGCCAAGCCAGATTGTGTTCCATGGCATCGTACCCGGCTTTCCTGCTCACCAATCGGCAAAATCAAGATGGATGTCCTCTTTGGAGACAAAGATCATTTCCGTCGAGAGGCAATATGGTTCGAGGTAGTGGATTTGGAGAGCCCATACCACGCACTGCTTGGCCAACCAGCATTGGCCAAGTTTATGGTTGTGCCCCACTATGCCTACCTCAAGATGAAGATGCCGAGTTCCAAGGGCATTATCACCATAGCCGGAGACTACAAGAAGTCTTCTGAGTGTGCAGCAGCCAGCAGTCGGCTGGCCGAGTCCCTTGTGATTGGTGAAGAAAAGAAGATGCTGGACCGAGTTGTGGCCCTGGCTGGCAAGCAGCCGGCTTTGTCTCCTAACCCCAAAGAATGTGAAGCTCAAGGTTATTTCCAGCCGTCCAAGGAGACAAAGAAGATACCCCTGGACCCGGAGCACCCAGAGAGGCACACTATCATAGGCACAGGCCTTGACAACAAATAGGAAGGCGAGCTCGTCGATTTCCTCCGTGAGAATCGGGACGTCTTTGCATGGTCTCCCAAAGACATGCCGGGTGTCTCGACGGATTTCGCCGAGCACAAGCTACACGTCCGATCTGACGCAAAGCCGGTCAGGCAGCCCTTGCGCCGCCTGTCAGAAGAGAAGACAAGAGTAGTCAGAGAAGAGATAGCCCGGCTTCTGGCAGCCGGCTTCATTATGCAAGTATTCTTTCCAGAATGGCTTGCCAACCCGGTTCTCGTGCTGAAGAAGAACAAGCAGTGGCGCATGTGCATCGACTACACCAGCCTCAACAAGGCCTGCCCCAAAGATCCGTTCGCCCTGCCCAGGATTGACCAAGTGATAGACTCCACAGCCGGATGCGAGCTGTTGAGTTTCTTGGATGCCTACTCCGGCTACCACCAGATTAAGTTGAACCCGGCTGGTCGCTTGAAGACCGCCTTCATCACCCCATTCGAAGCTTTCTGTTACCTGACTATGACATTCGGCTTGAGAAATGCCGGTGCCACTTTTCAGCGTTGCATGCAGAAATGCCTTCTCAAGCAACTCAGCAGAAATGCCCACGTCTATGTAGACGATGTTGTGGTGAAGACGGAGAAACGCGGCACCCTGCTGGAAGACCTCAAGGAAACCTTTGAGAACTTGCGCCGGTTTCAGATCAAGCTCAACCCAGAGAAATGTGTGTTCGGAGTACCAGTCGGGCAACTGGGCTTCCTGGTCTCGAAACGCGGCATCGAGTGCAACCCAGTGAAGATCAAGGCCATAGAGAGAATGAAGGTCCCTACCAAGCTGCGAGACGTCCAAAAGTTCACCGGATGCCTGGCATCTTTGAACCGCTTCATGACCTGGCTCGGAGAGAAGGCTCTCCCCCTCTACCGATGTAATGCCCCGGACACACCCGCCGGTGGTCGTTACTCCTGACGGGATCTAGACTGGCCTCACAGATCAATACTAGTCTTTTCTGCGCACTTTGTCCTCACTCATGCGCACCCGAGAGCAACTTTGCAGTCGGTCACCCATCCTGAAACTACTCCAAGCTGAGCACGCTTAACTTTGGAGTTCTTTCCGAATGGGCTCCTGGAAAAGAAGGAATTCCTTATTGAAATGAGTAGTCTATCATCCCTAATAAGCCAGGCTATCACATACACCCACACTCAGAGGAACCGACGTCCTCGTCGGGCCACAGGAACGTTCCCTCTTGGCACATACGTCTGTGCTTCCAGTCCGGCACGTGTGACATGTTGTGTGCCACGATGGGTCACAAACGTCATGCACAACATGACCGTGCACCTGTCCGCAACCATCCGTGTAACCGCGAGGGTCGGCTCTGATACCAACTTGTAATGCCCCGGACACACCCGCCGGTGGTCGTTACTCCTGACGGGATCTAGACTGGCCTCACAGATCAATACTAGTCTTTTCTGCGCACTTTGTCCTCACTCAAGCGCACCCGAGAGCAACTTCCCGGTCGGTCACCCATCCTAAAAGTACTCCAAGCTGAGCACGCTTAACTTTGGAGTTCTTTCCGAATGGGCTCCCGGAAAAGAAGGAATTCCTTATTGATATGAGTAGTCTATCATCCCTAATAAGCCAGGCTATCACAACCGACTTATGAAGAAGTCCGCTCACTTTGAGTGGAATGACCAGGTGGATCAAGCTTTCCACGAGTTGAAGAAGATGCTGTCCACACCGCCTGTCTTGGCGGCCCCAACTGATAAGGAGCCCATGCTCCTCTACATCGCCGCCACTAGCCGGGTGGTCAGCACAGTCATTGTGGTTCAGCTCCCAGAAGAAGGCCGAGCTCAGCTAGTCCAGAGGCCGGTATATTATTTGAGCGAAGTATTATCCACCTCAAAACAGAACTACTCGCACTATCAGAAAATGTGCTACGGTGTGTACTTCGCCTCCAAGAAACTCAAGCCCTACTTTCAAGAGCATCCCATCACGGTCGTATGCACCGCCCCGCTTGCCGAGATCATAGGCAGCCGGGATGCATCCGGCTGAGTGGCGAAATGGGCCATTGCGCTGGCTCCGTACACAATTTACTATCAGCCCCGCACCGCCATCAAGTCCCAAGCACTGGCCGACTTCCTCATCGACTGGGCCGAGACCCAGTACCTACCGCCGGCTCCGGACTCCACTCATTGGCGGATGCATTTTGACGGATCCAAGATGCGCACCGGCTTGGGAGCCGGCATCATCATCACCTCTCCCAAAGGCGACAAACTCAGATACACATTGCAAATCCACTTTGCCGCCTCCAACAATGTGGCCAAGTACGAGGCGCTCATACACGGGCTCTGGCTAGCCAAGGAACTCGGCATCTATCGGATCCTGTGTTATGGCGACTCGGACCTAGTGGTACAGCAATCATCCGGCGACTGGGATGCCTAGGACGCAAACATGGCAAGCTACTGTTTCCTTGTCCAGCAGCTCAGCGATATTTCGAGGGGTGCGAGTTCCTTCACGTGCCTTGGGCCGATAATGAGCAAGTAGATACCCTGGCACGAATAGGCTCCACCCGACAAGCTATACCAACTGGCATCGCCCTCCAACGCCTCTTCAAGCCGTCTGTCAAGACGTCTTCGGAATCCAGTCCCATCTTCGTGCCGCCTGACCCCGACGCAGATGGATCCGACTTCGGGGACCAGGCAGGCGGCCCGGGGACTTCGGCAGCCGGCTCAGGGACTGTCATAGTCGAACCCGGCCCGGAGACTACCATAGTCGAACCCGGCCCAGGGACTATAGTGGCACAACAGGCGGAGGCTGACTCCAATTCCTCACAATCAAGCCCGCCCACCCTGGTTGCAGTAGCCGTCTTGGCAGTGGAAGAAATCACAGCTCCGTCATGGGCTCAGCCCATCCTCCGGTTTCTGGTGAATGGAGAACTACCGACTGACGAGATCTCGGCCAGACAAGTCCAACGCCGAGCCGGATCCTACACAATAATGAATCAAGAGCTAGTTAGGCGCAGCGCTACCGGAGTCTTCCAGCGCTGCCTCGAGCAAGAGAAGGGCATAGCAATCCTCGAAGACATCCACCAAGGCGAATATGGCCACCATGCCGCCTCCAGGGCGCTCGTCGCAAAGGCCTTCCGCCATGGATTCTTCTGGCCGACTGCATTGGAGGATGCCAAGGAACTAGTCAAACACTGCAAAGGGTGCCAACTCTTCGGCTCCAAGCAATACCTGCCGGCTTCTGCACTCAAGACCATCCCCATCACTTGGCCCTTTGCCGTCTGGGGACTGGACATGGTCGAACCATTCAAGACGGCGCGCGGCGGCATGACACATTTGCTTGTCGCCGTAGACAAATTTACCAAGTGGATTGAAGCAAAGCCGATCAAAAAGCTGAATGGGCCAACTGCCGTGACATTCATTGCCGGCATCACAACCCGGTACAGCATACCACACAGCATCATCACCGACAACGGCACGAATTTCGCCAAGGGAGCTTTGGCACGTTTCTGCGCGACACAGGGCACCCGACTGGACTTAGCGTCCGTTGCCCACCCATAGTCAAACGGCCAAGTCGAGCGAGCAAATGGCCTCATCCTCTCCGGCATCAAGCCACGACTGGTCATGCCACTGGAGCGTTCGGCCGGCTGCTGGCTCGACGAGCTACCGGCCGTCCTCTGGAGTCTGCGCACTACTCCAAACAAGTCGACCGGCTTCACCCCCTTCTTCCTTGTATATGGTGCTGAGGCTGTCATCCCAACTGACATCGAGTTCGACTCACCTCGAGTCACCATGTACACGGAGGTGGAGGCCAAGGAAGCAAGAGAAGACGGTGTTGACTTGCTGGAAGAAAGCAGGCTGTTAGCCCTCAGTCGGTCCACCATCTACCAGCAAGGGCTACGCCAGTACCACAGTCGGAGAGTGAAGCCAAGAAATTTCCAAGAGGGAGACCTTGTGCTCCGGCTAATCCAACGAACAGCCGGCCAGCACAAGCTCTCGATCCCTTGGGAAGGCCCCTTCTTCATCAGCCGGGCTCTGGGAAACGACTCCTATTACCTAATCGACGCACAGAAGCCGAAGGCACGCAAGAGAGACGACTCCGGCAAGGAGTCGGAGCGCCCGTGGAATGCCAATCTTCTTCGAAGATTTTACAGTTGAAATGCAGTATGTATCACGCTACCTTTTGTATTAAGTATGAGACAGCGGGCCCCCGAGGAGTTCTCCGGGACTGCCCTATTTTATCTATGTATGCCGGGTATCACTCCCGTGATTACCCTACTGCATTTACTTTCTCCGTCCGGCATCGGGTCTGACTAGTCGGCTCGGGGACTTGCCGCCTTGAGTTATGTCCAAGTTCTACCTGCAGTCAGACAAGTAATGTACCGGCACACAAGCCCTCTCTTGCGAGAGTCACAGCTCGAAGAATCAGCTACCCGACGAGCAAGAGCTAAAGGCGGAAAGAATGCCCATATGAAAAAAGGCTAAGGACTAACGAACTTACATAACACAAGCCGGCTTCCCGCCTCGCCAACCGACTGCCGAAGCAGTCGGCTGACCGGCTTCCTTTCCTACTCTGCCATAATCTAAGAAGGCTCGAACCTTTGCCTTCCTAAAACGGTCGGATTCCTTACCCGACCAGAGACTGCAGAGCAGCTGTCCGGCTGGAAAGGCGGCAACCAAGGGAAGGCGGCAAAGGAAGAAAGCTGAAAGATAAAAAGCAAGTCGGAATGGAAGCCAAACACATGCATAATAATATTTACATCAAAAGGCCTTCGAAAGGCCGGCATTCAACGTAGTTTAAATACACCCCCAGTGGGTGGAATTGTGCAAAATAACAAGTTTTGTCCAAAGAGTAACTAGCAGGGAAGTAAATGATAAATCAAGCCAAGGGAGCACCTAGGGCTTCAGGAAGAACGGTGGAGACGGCGGTGTCGGATGGAGGAGTGGCCGGCTGGCGAGTCTCGGCCTGGTTGTCGCCGGTTGCAGGCGGAGCGTTCGCGCGTGCCTCGTTGCTGGAGGCACGGTCAGGTTGAGGCTGGCCGGCTGCTCCGACATCCGGCTCATCATCTTCGCCGTATTCCTCCTCCTCCTCGCCCTCGTCACTGGAGTCAATCTCCTCCGCTGAGTCCTCACCGTCGGTCGGGTTCAGCCCGAACCAGTCCTCCGGCTGCACGACACCATCGTCATTCACCTCAGGAGCAAAGGCGCTGGTGTCGGTGAAGTCAGCGATCGCCGAGGCACGCTGGATGATAGCCGGCCGCGCCGCCTCCAGCTCCTCGTCAGCCTCCTGCCGCTAGGTGCGCAGCTGATCCAAGTTCAACCCAGGGTACCAAGCCCGTACGAACTCTAGCGCCCGTCGAGCGCCGGATCGAGCTGCTGAAGCCTTCCAGGTCTCAAGGCGGCCGACGGCTACCTCCAGCCAGTCAGCAGTACGGCTGGGGGTGCGAGGAATTACCTCACCAGGCCAAAGAGCGGCCAGCACCTGTGCCCCAGCACGCTGAAGCCGGCGGAGCATGCGGTAGGCCGGCTGGAGGCGGGCCTCGATCGCCAGAAGCTGCTCCTCAAGCGACCGGTTGGCATCCGGCGCGATCTCAACCCCAGCCTGCCGTCGGGCCTCTCGGTGGGCTTCAATGGCTTGGTTGGCGGCGACAGAATGGCCAGGAAAGTACTCTTCACAAAGAAGAAGAAACAGAGCAAGTCAGAAGATAAACCGACTTGCAAGAACAAGCAAAGAGTGAAGGAGAAGGCGGCCTACCGTCAACCAGGTCTTCGACACAGCCGTAGCCTTCGCTCAGAGCTTGCCGTGCCTCGGCCCAGCCTGCCGCCTCGGTCTCAAATTCGGCTTTGAGGGCGGCCTCGCTGTCCTGGGCCGCCTTCAGGGCCGCCTGGTGGCTTTCTTCCTGGTCGGCCAGCCTCTTGGCCAGGCGGTCACGCTCCTGGGCCAAGGCATTGAGCCCGTCCTCCTTGGTGCGAAGGGCGGTCTGGGCGATACCCAGCTGCTTCCTTAGGTCGGCATTAGGTCCTGCCAGCATGGAAACAAGAAAGTTAAGAAAGAAGTCGGCAAGAAAGATCCGACCCGACTGCTCAGCAGTCGGCCTGAATCTCGGAGACTACACCCAGTGGGTGCGCTGACGCACCCCCACATGAGATGAAAAGACAAAAACACTCACGCCAGCTCTCCGTCAGATCGGCGGCCCTATTGTCTGCCTCCCGGACCTGGGAATTAAAGGTAGCGGCGTGGAGGTTGTGGTAATCCTCCAAACAGGACGAAGAAGCAAGCAAGAGCAAGTCAGTAAAACAAGTCTTCGAGGAAGTTCCAAGCCGCCTGCTCAGCAGCCGGCTCGGAACTCGCGGACTACACCCAGTGGGTGCGCTGACGCGCCCCCACAGATAGAAATCAAGAACAATAGAACTCACCCGAACGACCGCCCACGTCGCGAGAAATTCTCGGGTACATTGTTGCAGCGCGGTGGCTTGGGCCTGAAGCCGGCTGCGGACGTCTTGCGCCGCCAAGTTCAGCGCGGTCGTCCCACTGCCCAGCGTCCACCCTGGCGAGCTAGTGGTGGACGACTCCAGCTCATGCGACAACGACCTGGAGGCGGCCGCCCTCTGCTGATCCGGCTCTGAAGTCGCCCTCGCAGCACACCGGCGAGTCGGTGACAAGACCACAAGATCCTCCTGCGCAGTCGGCTGCTCAGGCGGCACCTCGGGCTGGCCGCCTTGGCCGGTCCCGGCCGACGGAGGCGGCACCACTCCTCCCTCCAGGATGACTACGTCGCCTTCGTCCCTCTCCGTCACCCGCGGGTCGCGGCTGATCTCCTCCGGCGGGTGCTGCGGGACGTCCGGGGGCGCGGAGCGGAGGGGGATGACGAGCCGCGGAGGCTGGCCTCGCAGGGCCTCCGCCGTCTTCTCCGCGGTCTCGGCCTCCACCCGGGCCCTGGCCTCCATGTCGGCCTGTGCCTCGACCGATTCCGCTGTCGTCTCCAGGGCCGGCTCCGCAGCGGCCGCCCTTCTCTCCTCCGCCTACCGTTCCTCCCGCGCTTCCCGCGCATTCCGCTCCGTCGCCGCCTGAAGCTCGGTTTGGGGATCTATGTGACGGGATCCCGCAGATCCTCCCGCTCCACCGACTATGGAGGCGGCGGTAGTCCGCTCAAGAGTGAGCGGGGCCCTGATTGACAAAACAGGAAACAAGACTTAGAATAACATCAACCGAAGAAAAGAAAGAAAGTTGCGTAAAGACTAGAACTTACGCGGAGACCGCCTGCGGCTGCTTTACCACCTTGCAGAAGCGGGCTGCCTTCGCGGCCTTGTCCCGCTTGGTTGCCGCTGCGGGCACCTTGGGCCTCTTCGGACGGCCGTCAAAGGGAGTCGGTGCTGCTAGGTGCTTCAGTACGCCGCCTCGTACGGCCGGCCCGCCGGATGGGCCGGCGCCTTGGGGGTCGGACGCCGGCAGACGGCATGGAGCGGGGTCGGCCTCGTCATCATCGGGCCAGTCTTCGAAGCCGGCGGTGAAGCTGGAGCCGCCTGCCTCGCCGCCACCCCCCACGGCGTCCTCGTCCAGGGCAGCCGCCCCCAAGTCGGCGTCATCGGGATCGTCCGCCGCGCGGTCAGGGGCGAACTCGCACTTTGGCCCCGCGGTCCCTGCCGGAGGGTGAAGAAGGGGGTTCTGATTAAGGACAGACCGACTGGTCAAGAGTCGGCCCGGAAAAGGATTCGGCAACAAACAAGAGAAAGAAAGAAAACTTACCTTTGGTGGTGGATTGGCGCGAGAGAATGGCGCCATGCCGTACTGCCAGTCCGGCTTAAGCTTGCAGTTGGCGATGTAGTTCGCCATATAGGACACCTTGTCGTGAGGCATCTCCCTGGTGCCGAGCCGGCTTGGGTCAAAGCGGCCGCTCATCTGACAGATCAGATGAGTGCGGCCTTGGAGCGGAAGGACCCGGCGCTCGACGAAGGTGGTGATCAAGTCGGGCCTGATCAGGCGGTCCGACTGGATGAGCACCCGAAGTCGGGCGACGGCTCCGGCTCCAGCCGGCGTCAGCGATCTGGCCTGGTAGGACCATGAAGCCGGCCTCCCAGCCGGCGGTCCGGCTACGTAAGCCGGCTAGTTGACGTAATCGCCGTTCGGGGCAGCGTTCTTTACATAAAAGTAAGACCGTTGCCATAGCTTCACCGACTGGATCAGCGTGATTGAAGGGAAGGGGTTGTCGGCGGTGGACCTCCTCATGGCGATGAAGGCGCCGCATGGAGCCGGCACGTCGGCCGTGACCGTGCCGAGCTTGGATTGAAAGAACTCCCGCCAGAGCTCGATGGTGGGGAGGACGCCGAGGAAGCCTTCGCACAAAGAGACGAAGGCCGACAGCAGCACCACCGTGTTGGGGGTGAGGTGGTGCGGCTGGAGCTGGTGGAAGTCCAGGAACGCGCGGAAGAAGCCACTGGCGGGGAGGCCGACGCCGCGCATGCAGTGCGAGTAGAAGATCACCCGCTCGGCTTCCTCCAGCGCCGGCGATATCTTCCTCGCCAGCGCGAGGCGGACATGCACAAGATCCTCGCTTGGCAGCCGCCGCCTCTTGCGGAGAAACTCGATGTGGTCGTCGCGGATGGTGGAGCCGTCCCAAGAGCTCGACATCGGAGCCATGGCGGCGAGCGCGATGACGAGAAGCGCCCGACGCAGAGGTAACAAGCCTGCGGCATGCTGAGAGGAAGAATGGACGGCGAGGCAGGAGCACAGCGAGGAGCTACCGCAGCGAGGCAGAAGAAGAAGGAGGCAGGGCGACGGCGAGCGGGCGAACTACTGTAGCTCCCCCTCTCTGCCCCTACTTATAGCCTCGTGCGGCGAAGCCGAGGAGGCGAGGCACGGGGGGCGTGGGATTAACTGCGCCCACTCCCCCACGCCCCACGATTATCGTGCCTTGATGGCGAGTAGGAACCGCCGCCGGAAGACGTGCGGACGGTTTGGGCCGCAGAAGATCCGCGCGCGGGCCGAGGCGCGGAGAGTGGCGGGCCTCGGCCTGCGATGGCGTCCCGTCACGCGCGTGGGCTGGCAGGCCTTGCCAGTCGAAGGGTGCCACGCGGCGCGCGGAAAGCGGACGGTCGGCCTGCCGCTCGACTGGCGCGCCCGCTGGTACCCGCCTTCGAAATTTGAGGAGGCTTCGCCTGGAAGGCACGCGTGATGAAGGCCGGCTCCTAGCTGCCGGCTCCACGGGATAGGAAGCTGTCCGAGCTTATCGATTTCCCTTCAGCCGCGAAGCCCAACCAGCTTCGGGGACTACTGTCGGAGTAAATGACCACGGGTAGCCTAACCGGCTCCCTTTGGCCCTCAGAAAAAACAACACGTCGATTGGACCTCGAAGCACCTAAGACACAGGGCCGCCTTCCCCTGGCCGGCTTTCACCTAGGCCGGCTGGCCGAAGGCGGCCCGGCCATAAAGCAACCTTTGGAGGACGCCACGATCGGGCCGACTCCAAGAAGCCGGCTCATGAAGGACCGACTCCCCGAAGGCGGCCCATGAAGGGTCGACTCCAAGAAGCAAGCGGCTGAATGCCACCTCCAAAGTCCATCACCCATAACGGTGACGGGACAGGGCGTGGCTACAGCAAACCCTGCTACCCCCGAATCCCGGTGAATGCATGGCTACAGTACGTTGTACGGGGCGGCCATCCCCCGTCCAGTGTGGCACTGTTGCCATGAGAACCACGACGCCATCCACGACGGGTCGCTAGTACGGCCCGCAGGCGGCGGGCCCCTTCGGTCAGAGAGACATCCGTAGGCGGCCCGGCCTCCCCCAGCCGGCCCGAGGCCGGGCTGGCTTCCAATAGCCGGCTAGCTCCCCCTCGGGGCACGTGCACCATTAAGTAGATGAGATGCAGTGAGGCTACAATGGGAGCCCGCAAGGCGGCGGCACTGTAGCCATGCTTACCTCAACAAAGCCCTCGTCATAAGAGGCGAGGCCACAGTAACCAGCCCCCGAGAAGATCCCCCAAGCGGTGGGGCCGGCCTGTCGACCAGCGGGCCGACAGCCGGCGGGACCCGCTAGTCGGCGGGCCCCAGAAGTCAGAGCAGAACGCGGCGGTCGCAGACACTGACGGCCTGGGCCCACGCCCGGCCGGATTACCATTGTACCCCTGGGGGGTAGGCCTATATAAACCCCCCGGGACACACATGCAAAGGGTTGATCTCAGAGAGTTTTAGACACTACCATAGGGAGAGAAGAGATCTAGCCTTTCCCTTCTTCCTCCTCCCATCGAACAGCTCAAGGAGCATCCTGCAGCTACTTGTTGATCTAGTGATCATGCGGAGACCGCGCAGAGTAGCAGTAGGGGTGTTATCTCCACGGAGAGCCCCGAAGCTGGGTAAGATTCGCCGGCATGCATGTCTTCGCCTTATCCCGTTTCCAGGCACCGGCGATGTCTTACTGGCTCCCACAATGATAAGCCATCCATTGGCATATGTCGCACCTACCACCCGATAGAACTTGGACCTTCTACTGCACTATAAGTACCAGCAGAATCTCAACGGCAGAACCTTTTCCGTTTCACCCGACGAGTAACAACACTCCCTATTATATTATTTTCCTTGCTCTTTTTTGACTTTGCCATGTCAAGCTATACCCACAACACAAAAGAATAAAATCACTCTTCAGAACTCATTGATGCATGATACAGACAAGCAATACTTTGATGTAAGACAACTGTATGAGGATGGAATATGTAAGAAAAACAGGATGGCATGACATATTCATAGCTACGATGTGCAAACTAAGCAGAAGGATTTTCAAGAAAATAGAAGTAATGCAAGCTAGACACCATATGAAAGATGCAACCAATATTACTCTGCCAAGTTAAAAGTGTCTTGTCATAAGTGGCAATTCGAAAAATTAGAAGCAGTACAACGTAGAAATCAATGCAAGATGCAACCACTATCAAACGGCCATGTTAAAAGCGTCCAATCATGAGTGACTAATGCGGGATACACAACAGCAGTACTTTGATGTAAGAACATGGTATGATAGATAGATGCAGTGTATTCTAGACACAGAAAGCCATGTCATATGCACATGTATAACGTATAAACTTAGCAGGTGCAATTTAATCAAAATAGAAGAAATACAGGCTAGACAACATATGCAACATGAAACCAATTATCACACTGTCAACTTAGAGCAAGCACCTGTGATGGTGGAGTACGGGAGATGAACTCATCATGTAGACTTGGGACTTCAACTTCATTAGCAGTAGCAGTGGCAAATCTAGAGAGTCTCAGTTTGCGTCGGTGCGGAGGACCACCAACATCCTCTAACTTACTCTTTTCCTTCCTATTTTCTGATATTGCCTTATGAAGTCAAAACCACAAGAAGATGAATAAAATTAGCTCTGCATAACTGGTTGATGCATGATACAAACGAACAATACATTGATGTAAGGCAAGCCCGGGATAGGAGGATGGAATATATATAAAAAAAGACAGCGTTTCATATTCACACGTACAATAGGAGGATGGAATATGTATGAAAAAATAGTAAGCGGAAGGCATTTCAACAAAATTAGAAGAAATGAAAGCTAGGCACCATATGAACATGCAACCAATATCACTCTATCAGGTAAAAAGTGTCTCGTCGTAAGTGCCATTTCAAGAAATTAGAAGCAGTACAAGCTAGAAGACAATGCAATATGCAACCTACATCACAGTCCCAAGTTAAATGTGTCTTATGGGTAAGTGACCGTTGTAGGTATAAGTTGTAAGCTACGCAGATGCAATTCAACATAATCAGAAGCAATACAAACTAGACATCATACGGAAAACGCAACCACGTATAACAGTTCCAAGTAAGAGCAAGCACCTGTGATGGTGGAGTAGGGGAGATGTGCTCATCATGTACATGTATGTTCCAGAAACAGGAACATGTGTCATATTCACAGGCATTATGTGTAAAGTAAGCAGATGCAATTCAAGTTAGAAGCAATACAAACTAGACATCATACGCAACATGCAACCACATATAATAGTGTCAAGTTAGAGAAAGCACCTATGATGGTGGAGTAGGGGAGATGTGCTCATCATCTACACAGCTACGTTGACTTTACAGCCTTGTGTTGTCTTATGAATCTTGGGAGGATGGCGGAGTAGAATCTGTAGAGACCCCCTGTTTGAGTTGCTCCGAAGGACCACCATCATCCACTGTCGTACTAATTTCCTTCAGCTGTAATGATTTTGCATTGTGAAGTCAAACCGATAAGAAGAAGGAATAAAAATCGCTCTTCAGAACTCATTCATGCATGATACTGACGAACACTACTCGAATGAAAGGCAAACACATGATGCGAGGATGGAATATGTATGAAAAACAGGATGGTGTGACATATTCACACCTATGATGTGGTAACTAAGTAGAAGGCATTTCAACAAATTAGAAGCACTGCAAGCTAGACACCATATGAAAGATGCAACCAATATCACTCTGCCATGTTCAAACTGTATGGCGTTTCAACAAATTAGAAGCAGTACATGCTAGAAATCATATGCAAGACACAACCAATATCACAGTGGCGACTTAAAGGTGCCTCATCATAAGTGACTGATGCGGGATATGCAAGAGTAGTAGTCTGATGTAGAAACAAGAACACATGTCATATTCACAGGCATTATTTGTAAAGTAAGCAGATGCAATTCAACAAAGTTAGAAGCAATACAAGATAGACATCATACGCAACATGCAACCACATATAATAGTGCCAAGTTAGAGCAAGCACCTGTGATGGTGGAGTAGGGGAGATGTGCTCATCATCTACACAGCTACGTTGACTGTCTAGCCTTGTGTTGTCTTGCGAATCTTGTTGGGAGGATGGCAGAGTAGAATCTGTAGAGAACCTCTGTTTCAATTGCTCGGAAGGACCACCATCATCCAATGCCTTGCCAATTTCCTTCAGCTTTATTGATTTTGCATTGTGAGGTCATACCGACAAGAAAAAGTAATATCATTCGCTCTTCAGAACTCATTCATGCATGATACTGACTAACACTACTTTGATGAAAGGCAAAGTCATGATACGAGGATGGAGTATGTATGAAAAAATGGATGGCTTGACATATTCACACCTATGATGTGGTAACTAAGCATAAGGCACTTCAACAAATTAGAAACACTGCAAGACACCATATGGAAGGTGCAATCAATATCACTCTGCCAAGTTAGAACTGTCTCGTCATAGGTGGCGTTCATCAAACTAGAAGCAATACGTGCTAGAAATCATATTCAAGATGCAAACCAATATCACACTGCCAACTTAAAGGTGTCCCATCATAAGTGACTGATGCAAGATACACAAGAAGAGTAGTTTCATGTAAGAACATGGTGTGATAGACAGATATAGTATGTACCAAAAATAGGAAAGCATGTCATATTCACATGTATCATGTGTAAGCTAAGCAGATGTAGTTTACACTAATTAGGAGCAATACGAGCTAGACACCATATGCAACATGCAACAAGATATCACACTGCCAAGTTAGAGCAAGCACCTTGGATGGTGGAGTAGGGGAGCGGAGACTTGGACCTTGTAATGCACTATCAGTACAAGGAGAATTTGTACAGATGCTCCATTTACGTTGCTGCAGAGGACCACCATCATCGCCTTCCTTACTCTTTTCCTTCCTCTTTCTTGATTTTGCCTTGTCAAGTCAAACCCACAAGAAAAATGAATAAAATTTCCTCTTCAGAACTCATTGATGCATGATACTGACGAACACTACTTTCATGTAAGGCAGCCGCATGATAGGAGGATGGAATATGTATGAAAAACAGGACGGCGTGACATATTGACATGTATGATGTATAAAGTGTAAAGTAAGCACAAGGTGCTTGAACTTGTTAGAATCGATGCAAGCTAGAAACCACATGAAAGATGAAACCAATATCACTCTGCCAAATTAAAAGGGTGCCCTAACAAATGTATTTGACCAAATTAGAAGCAATACATGACAACAGGCTAATATGCAATATGCAACGAATAAAGGTGACTCATCGTAAGTGATTGATGCAGGATACAGAAGAGAGGTAGTTTCATGTAAGAACAAGGTTAACACATAGATGTAGTGTGTACCAAAAATAGGAAGGCATGTCATATTCACAGGTATAGTGTGTAAACTAAGCAGATGCAATTTACCCTAATTAGAAGCATTACAAGCTAGACACCATATGAAACATGCAACCACATATCATATTGCGAAGTTAGAGTAAGCACCTGTGATGGTGGTGTAGGGGAAGTGCAGTCTTCAGGTACAGAGCTACGTTCAATATCTTCATTTAGGCTTTCTATTTCTAGAGAATCATGTGGAGAGGATGAAATTGCATTCTTTACAAGAGTATTGCGTCTCATAGTAACCCACGCGCGTGACTGTCTCATCATAAGCGATAGACGCAGGATACACAAGAACATTAGTTTGATGTAAGAACATGGTGTGATAGGCAGATGTAGTATGTACCAAAAACGGGAAGGCGTGTCATATTCACATGTATAATATGTAAGCTAAGGAGATGCAATTTAACAAATTAGGAGAATTGATGAGGGATACACAAGAAAAGTAGTTTGATGTAAGAACATGGTTAATAGAAAGACGTAGTATGTACCAAAAACAGGAAGGCATGTCTCATATTCACAGGTATAATGTGTTAACTAAGCAGATGCAATTTACCCTAATTAGAAGCATTAAAAGGTACACACCATATGCAACATGCAACCACATACCACACTGCCAAGTAAGAGCAAGCACCTGCGATGGTGGTGTGGGGGAATTGCGGTGATCAACTAGAGACTTACGTTGACTATCTTCATTTAGCCTTGCTGTTTCTTGAGAATCATGTGGGGAGGATGACACTGCACTCTCTAAACGAGTAGGGCGTCTCACAGTAACCCACTCGGGTGACTGTCTCATCATAAGTGATTGACGAGGGATACAAAAGAGCATTAGTTTGATGTACGAACATGGTTAATAGACATATGTAGTATGTATCAAAAACAGGAAGGCATGTCATTATCAAAGGTATAATGTGTAAAGTAAGCAGATGCAATTTAACCAAATTGGAAGCAATACAAGCTAGACAGCATATGCAACATGCAACCACATTTGACAGTGCGAAGTTAAAGCAAGCACCTGGGATGGTTGTGTGTGGCAATTGAGATCATCAACTGCAGAGCTAAGTCTACTGTCTCGAACTGCTGACAATGCACCCATTAGAGCGCTGAAACGCTTAGTGCTTATCTTCGAATTACACTGGAGCGACTTCTGTCTTTTCTTTTCTACATTCGTCAACACTACGTCAGAGTCTGAAATACCCATGCATAAAAAACAATAGTGTGAGTATGGGTGAAGTGTGTGCACAATTAGTACAGTGTAAAGGTAGCAGATAGCAGGTCGGTGAGAAATAAATGACGGGAGACATATGATAGCTCTACAACATGCATGGCACACTAAATTACTACAGGATTCTATGAAAATAACAGTCGACTGAAAGCAAATAGGTCAGTCCATTTTTTCTGCACCGTCCGACGTACAAAGAACGGGCAGATCGCCTTCATCTACCTCCAGCCAGTCAGTGTTGACGATCTTCCTCGAAACGCCAGCGACCATCGGCCCAGTATTCCTCCCCTTCCTACGCCCTCCCCTCAACCTCACCGCACCGCCGTGCTTGGCACCCCCCCGGCCATCCATTCAAGCCCCGCCGACCTCCAGATCGGGCGCAAGCAGCTCCTGCGCCCCACACCCCTATGATAGACACCGATGTGCCGCTTCCCTGGGGAACAGGCGGACTAGGTGCTCCGCGCGCCTAAGCGGGTGCTGCTTCTTTTAATTGCGGTTCAACTGACCCTGAATTGAAATCCAGGCGGGCTACTGACCTCTAGCAAAGGTGAAATAGTAAAAGGGAGGAAACCTTGTGCATTTAGTATCACGAAGAAGATGAAGTAAGAAGCGCTCAACTAGTTTCTTTCGTGGGATGAATACGGTGTGAGCGGAGACGTAAGATTTGCACGAATAAGGGAAGAGGAGTACCTCTTTCTGCTGGCAGTGTTGTGTCCTCCTTCTATTTTTCCGATGATCTTCTTGTTGTTCTCCGGAAACCAGAAGTTGTGGAGGACGGTGCAGCCTTGGATGAACCCATGGACAAGTTGTTGAGTGTGGTGCGGTGGCCGTCTGTCGGCGGCGGGGAAGCAGATCCGAGGCGGCGAACGATGGTGTAGCGGGAACAGCTCCGGTGCGGTGGATGGTTGCGACAGTGGACCGCAGCAGTGAGGCGCGGGACAGCGTGGTCGGAGTGGTTCTGGTATGGCGCACGTCGGCATCGGCGTCGTGGAGGCAGCTCTGCCTCGGCTTCAGCTGCTAAGTCCTTGAGGGCGTTGCGGTTGCGGTTGCGTTGGACGATGACGTCGGGGTACCGGCTCCAGTGTGATGGAGGAGGGCGGCGGTGGATTGGCTGCTATGGGGTGGAGGACGAAGGAGGCTGGGGTTTCGTGGCTGGTGGAGAGGGTGTTTTCGCGCCCACGGAGTATGAATAGGGAAATGGAGGGAGGCGGGGAACTAAGGGGGAACAATGTTTTGGTTTGAGACGCGCTTGTTTGAAATTTGGGGAAAGTTACAAACTTTGCCCCCATCTAAAATTTCGGACATATTGCGGGTTGGGGGTAGGACAGTCATGTCAGGTGTCCCAAATGTGGGCGGGATAGATTTCGGCCGAGCGCATGGGTAGGCACCCACGGCGTATGAATGCTTCTCGGAGGCGGTTGAGACTGGCATCTTGGTGAAGTTACAAACCTACCCCGGTTTAGACCTTTGGACATCGGGCCGATAGGCTAGACGGGCCAGAGTCAGGACAGTAATTTCCTACCACCAAAACATTAGTCTCGCGCGGTTTCGGGTGACCGGAGGCCTATTTGGCGCTTCGTTCAATATTTGGGAGCAGAAGCATTAACGTTTTCGGTTCTCTTGAATTGAACTTTCAGGATTTGTCAAACTTCACAAATCTTTACTCTTGAAAATCCTAAAGCTATGATTATTTTGGAATGGAGGGGGTACATTTGAATATACATTGTACATGAGTATATATTAAAAAATATGCAACTTACCTCAGTTCATGCATGGTTCCAGATATAATCTCCTTGGTTCTAAAAAAAGTTAGATATGCGTATGAATATATATAGCATGTTCAAACTCACAACAAAGATTGATGCCCCCTTTTAGTTCTGATTTACAAATGCCATTATCTCGGGTTCAAATAGATGAATGCACTTCCTATGAATTCGAATCTTCGAAACCCCCTTTATGTTGAATTCGACATGTATTCTATTTCGTAGCTAGCAATTTGGAATGTATTCATGCAAGTGACAAATGTATAAAGTGCTTCACACTAACAACATGGAGTGCACTAATTAATGTCTATATATGAATTGCAAAAGCATCCATTGCCTGTATTTCAAACCGCTCTCACTCTATGGATCGATAATATGAAATAAATACATGCACATGCTAGAATTCAATAGAGTATGGGTGTCTAATAGACCGATTTTCGTCCATACGCAATTGGCAAAATTCATGATCTCATCCAAAAATAATAATGCCATTTATATTTTTAATTTAATGCGTAGAACCGCCTTTTACATGTAGATGCACTATGCCTTGCCCCGTTCTCACAAATGCTTTATATATCTCTCTATCTAACGCATAAGTGCACACACTTTATATGCATCGGCATTTCTCTTTCACACATGCTCACAATCTCTCTCAGGGTGTCGGGGTGTCTCACGCACATGCTCTCTCTGTTTCTCTCTCTCTCTCTCTCTCTCTCTGTCTCTCTCTCTCTCTCTCTCTCTCTCTCTCTCTCTTTGACTACTATGTACCACTCTTTTCACTAATCTCAGTTGGAAAACACTATTTCTCTCACATGCATATATACACATGCACGGTTTCTACTAGCCCTCTATAGGCACATATATGTGCCTACATGTCTCCCGCATGCACATTATCTTTAGGCCTCTCTCGCACACATTGCCCCCCCCCCCGACACACCTCTCTCTTAGTAGTTGGCAGATATGATTTCATCATATCAGTCTGTAGGATATCGCTGGCTGTTAGGCTGGATGGTAATACGAGGCAAAGTTTTACCCTAGTTCGGATCGAACCCTTGCAGTTGAAGAAAGATCCTACTCCTGGTACTGTATATTAGTGATAGGGGTGTGTACAAAGTACACGTGAATACCAGGCATTGTGCGTGTGTGTATACTATTGACGAACTAGCCCCCAAGCTTGTATAACATACTAAGGGCCTAGGGTTACAAATCATATATAGTCGGCTTATCACCAGTGGGGATAGAGTCCTCCGCGACTCTGGTAGCTTCGTGTTGTACGCCGAGTCCTCCACATGGGTCTTCGTATAACACGTCTCGGTCCAACCTATATGTGGCGCAAGATGGAACCGACCCATGAATCTTCATGTTGACCACAACTAGAAATGATGTGCCGACCACACCACACACGCAATCGGCCACTAAGAAAATAAGCATATACAATAGTACAACGGTATCTAGCTCACGATACATCTCCATATTTTGTTGATGACACTGACGGACTTTGCATTTGATGCGTGCTTCGTATTTTGTTGACGACACTTACGGTCATTATGTTTGAAGCGAAAGCATGATATGGTCACTGGACTTTAGAATAAGCTCATCACGGTCACCACATACATTTTGTCGTGCTAACTAACATGTGGTTGAGGACAGTGGTTTCTCGAGCCCACCAAGGTTAAAGTCCCGGTGCTCGCATTTATCTTGTGTTAATTTCAGTATTTTCCGGCGATACACGTTCAGTGGGAGGAGACGTTCCACTCGACTACGAGGCACCTATGGTGACTTCGTAAAATCTCAAGATCATATATGCTGGCCCACTCTCTCGAAGGTGCTCATAGGGGTAGGGTTCGCATGTGTGCGCTTATAGCGGTGAGTGCTTGCGCGTATATATGAGCCCTTGCGTCTGTACCGTGTTAAACAAATACATATCATGATTATACGGTCACTGGCTCACCCGTACAACTCCGTATTTTGTTGATGACACAATCAATTGACCAGTCAAACGTTCCACGCGGCGCAACTAGTGTTGCACCATCGGGGCGCGTAACCGTGGGGCCCACCTGTCAGCCCATATATGAAAGAAAGAAATGGTAGTTTGAGTCTGCACTGTGTCAATAAAATAGGAGTACATTTTAGGGTGATCATACGGTCACTGGCTCACCATACAGCTCCGTAATTTCTTGATAACACGATCAATTGACCAGTCAAACGGTCCACATTCAGCAGCGCACATTACCATAGGGCCCACCCGTCAGCGCGTATATGAAGGATAGAAATGGTAATAAATTAGTGGTTGGTGGGTATTCAAAGTCGTGAGACCTCTGGTTGGCAATCACCGGCGGTTGGGGGCGTTCATTGGGCGGTGGGGTGGGGATCCCCGGAGAAAAAGCTAGAGGGATGGCCGGTGCAGTGTCGGACCGGCATTGGGGAGTGGTTTCAGGGAGGGCGGGCGGCGGGGGCTGGCGGTTCGGTCGGTGGTGGCTGGCGGCTCAGGGGGGTGGAGTTTGATGATAAACTGGAGGCCCTTGATTTCATATCCAACGGCTGGAAAATCTAATGACCACAGATGAAAAAGTCAGTCGACTGACGTGTAGCCTCACCCCGCACATACACATGCACGCACGCAAGACACGCACGCATGTAGGCGTGCAACACTGACACGTACACACGCACGCATGTTGGCGTGCAACACTGACACGTACACATGCACTCACGAACACACGCACGTACGCACCCATGCATACAACACTGAAACATACCCTTGCACGCACGCAACACTCGCACGCCTGCATGCACATAGCACACGACACAAGGCACACGCTCAACCTATACATGCATGCACCCTTTGTTAAGGACATGGATTGTCACGGGTATTAATCAATCTTATCTGTGATAAGCAGAACATTGATGTTTGCAGCGGTCTTTATGAATCACAATGTATCGAACGGGCTATCAACATAGTAGGCTTATCTACATGAAAAGATGACGTCACACTCAATGAACAATCATCGGTTTATGAAATGCCCGCTTCTGACCGCCGTGGCCCACCAAAGGTTCCTCTGTTGTGTGCTGCCTGCGTTGGGTCACTGACATGCAGGCCATGCACCAAAAGAGCCCACACGTCAGTGGAAGAACAGTGCGGTGTCCTAGGTCAGAGTCGAGGGCGCAACTCGCGGCATGCCCGGCTGAACACGCCTCCGTGACGCATTCAAACTCCTACATGAAACCCGCCTGTGTGGAAGCCGAGAAACCCACTCTGGACACACGTCCGTTCATGACCGGGCCGACGTTAAACGCAACACCGGCCAAGCTCCTCCCGTCCGCCGTCTATTTAATCTCCTATTTAAACGAGGCCAAACGCCGGCCAAGAATCGCACACTTCCGCCGCTCCCCTATCTCCTCCACCATTTTGTCCACTCTTACAATGGCTTACGAAGAGTAGTTATTCCACATCCAAGCCGGCTGGGTAGCCCGTCGGATACGAGCTATGCAGCTCGCTAATCCACCTCCCTCCCCTCGCCCGACGGAGCCAGTTGCCCCCCCAAGCCGGCGCGTGGTTCAGCAACTCGCCGCTCTAGGCCAGCTCGACGAGGAGTGGCGCACGGGCATCGTTGCTGCCGTCCACGTTGCCGCCTCGTACCGCGTCTCCCGTTTCTGTGGCCGAGACTCCCATGCCGGCGACCGCGCCATGCAAGCAGCGACAGAAGCCGGGTGCACGGAGAGCGATGAGTCGGTGGCCAGCGCCTCCGCGTCCGCCGCCATCATCGAGGAGAAGTAGAACACGGGAGGCCGCCGCCACTTGGGTCCCATGAAGGCCACCGCAGAGGCGACGCCGGCGTACACAGCAGGTGTCTTGTCGGATCCTTTTGTTGCGAGGACCTTCATCGACCCTGCATGGGTTCCACGGAATAGGGGAATGTTAGGATGAACTCGAGCCGGTGCCGGCCATGGCGAAGTAGTGGCCGGTGATGAACTCAAACCGGTGCCGACCACCATCATCTTCGGCACCAGCCAATGATATCAGTTGGACAGTGGGGAAGCGAGCCGTACTTTGTGCTGAAGCATATACCTCCGGGGCTCCCGGCAGTCTGGTGATCGTGCTGTCGGACATGAGGAACACAAATCGATCGGCGGGCGACCATTTAGGCGAGGTATTATATACATGTGCTGTCCGGAACTAGCACCGCGTAGTTCATTTGAATGTAATGAAATCCGTCATGTTTGTATGAAAATCCGGTATTTCATATGATTTTTGTCGTAGTTTATATGAAATATCAGTTTATCTACATGTTTGCATGAATTTCGTCCGGTTGGTTGAGTTGTTCTCATAATGTGTGCGGCTACGATTGGATGGCCTAATTTGCGGGTCGCCGGTCGGTCTGCGGGCGGCTCGGGCGGCGTTGTGGGACAAAAAAACACAGCTCGTGCGAGCTCGTCTCCAACATGCGCGTTGGAGGATGCATGACAGCATGAGCACCCGAGCCATTCCTCTTTCATCGGTGGCAAAGGCACCGGTGGACAAAAGGGTCGCCAATATTTTGGCTACCCCGGGCAAGATCCAAACAGCCCCTCCCAACAGATTCAAATCGCTCGTTCGCCGTGGAATTTTGCCATGTGTTGTTTTCATGGACTAGCAAGATGCCCGTGCATTGCACGGGACATCAAGATGTATTTTTTTACAAACTCCCGCATTCATGCAAGGGATAATTAATGTCCTCCTTTGCTAGTACCACGAGGCAAACACCATTAATATTGCATCGATTAGTGTTAGTGGCCTTGTATATCTGCAAATTGTAATTTTGATAGTAGCCCCTTGTATATAAAAATGGAGGGAGAAAGATGAGATATAAGGCGAGGAGGAGAGGGGCGTGGTGGTGACTGGTGGTCGGACTGGGCGGAGGCATGGGGATGGATGGCGCATTATGTCTAGGTTTGTATCTCTCTCACACACACCCACGTAGGTGGGGGACGTGCATGAAGAGAAGAGGTGCACGCACGGCGCACGTACTCCCATCTCTTTCCCAACCACACCCGCGCAGGTACACGGTGGAGCTCATTTCTGTATGAAAAAGGCAGCCCATGTGGTAATTTGGCACGTGTACTGGTTGTCCACTTGGTGGAGGGAGGATCGTCTACCACGGGTGAACAAACAAATTGCGACTTGACGCGTTATGTTAAATTAAAAAAAGAGGCAAACCATCAGAGCCGGACTGCCTGTAGGTTCTCCAAGCCAAACTGGTCGATGTTGAGTCTAGAAATTCTTTAGTTATATGTAGGGGAATTGTTTGTGGGTTGGAACGTAAGGCTCTTTTACTCCTTTATCTTATGACATTCTGATCTGAGTCAGTCTATTCTTCCACCGGGGGTTAAGGAATTAGGATCTATTCTCTCTATCAGGATCACGTGTTACTAATCAGTAGTACCTTATAAGTTGATGGATACAAGCCTAGTTCAGTTCTACTACCACATTATGTTGCTAGGATGGACTCAGAACTTGGTATGATGATGATGAGTGTGTATGTAATCCTTTGTCAAATGTCTCAAAATCCTTCTTGAGCATTTACAGCTGTTATGCTGCCGAAATTTTGCTAGAAATTCTAATGCCTTTGCATTATGATTGTGCTTTCAGATGGCCACTCGCGACCTCAATCAAGTGGTTCGCCCGACTCGATGCCTAGATGTACCCGGCCATACTGCCAAGTTGGTCAGGGTAATGACTGAGGCTGGATACCGCTGGTATCCTAAGTACACGGTCGAAGAGCAATTTCGAGACTTCAATCAAAGCCAGTATCTCTGCACTGTCAGGATATTTCCATCTTATCCTGGATCCACCGAGCCCCTTCACTGCTCCTATGGACTCGGGGTTACTATTGAGATGGCTGTGCAGGATGCCGCCTACTCTATGATGACCATCATGCGAGTCAGATCTGGACTATTTCGGGACTCTGATTTCCGGTATATGCCAGGATCACTTCCGGGAGCACAAGGGTATCTCCAGGCTATCTATGCTGACCCCACCCAGGAGGATTCACGAACTCGCACCACTGCTGAGATGCTCGAGGATAAGGACCGTGAAAATCGGGCCTTGAGGTTAGAGCTCTTCAATACCCGTGCTGACCACTGGGCCACATTGACTCGGTTCGCACCGGCGGTGCAAGCTGGATATTCGGATATGCGCGATCTCTATCCTGTGAGATCTGCTCTGCCAGACGTGATGGGTTGGCGTGATGTAGGAGGCATCACCCCACCTCGCGGTCCCCGCAGGCCACCGTCTGTTGGTCCAAGACCTCATCCTAGCCCCTATGGTCCACAAGCTCCGCGAGATCGTCTGTTTCCGGATGATCATGTTGAGCTTCCAGGCTATGGAGGTGACTTCTACGAGGACTACGGATCGGTCTGAGTTAGTGGTAGTATCACTACTTCGCACTAGCTGTGTCGTCTATCGTCCCGCGTGACTCGTGGGATATGACCTAGTTTGTACTCTTTCCGGAGGTGTAGAAAAATAATGTATAGGAGCTTGGGATGCCTCCGATGAGATGTAATCCTCTTTTCACCGTAATAGTACTTTGTTTGGTCTTGTACTAAACCCTGTATGGTGTGTATGACGATGGAATAAAAGAAGCAGTTTCTGTATCTACCATGTCATGCGGATGATTATCTTGCATTCCGAGTTATTCCTTACATTTTGTATCCTATGTCAGAATTTTATCATCCTGACTAAATCATTGTCTTGTTTACCTAGGATGGTCAACACGCGCACTAACCCTGCTCCTCAAGAGCAGGCCGAAGGCAGTGAAGTCAGGGATGCAAATCTGCCTCATCCTCCTTCCCTAGCCGAGGTTATGATGGAAGCTGAGAGAAACAAGCGGGAGACCAACCATTTGTTGGAGCGTATAGAACAGAACACGGCACACCATCAGAGGACTAACGTGGTGTCACTCAGTGATTTTATCAAATTACATCCACCCACGTTCCACCACTCCGTCGAGCCTCTCGACGCTGATGACTGGCTTCGCAGTATCTCTCACAAACTGCGTTCCGCGCTGGTAGCGGAGGCTGACAAGGTCACCTTTGCTGCATATCATCTTGAAGGCCCCGCTAGTCTATGGTGGGAGAATTATGGAGCTATGCGCCCGGCGGGCCATGTCACTACTTGGGCTGAATTCAGCGAGGCTTTCCGTGAACATCACATTCCGGAGGGTCTCATGGACCGTAAACGTGAGGAATTTTGCAGTTTCACTCAGGGCCGACTTTCTGTGGATGCTTACAGCAGGGAGTTTGGTAACCTCGCACGATATGCAACTGAGGAAGTGTCTACTGATGCCAAGAAGCAAGCAAGGTTCCGTAAGGGCCTTAGTCCTGAGCTTCGCCGCGACCTCCGTCTGCATGAGTGCACATCTTTTCAGAAACTTGTTAACAAAGTCATCAGTGCTGAAACTGGTCAGACTGACTATGACGCAACACGCAAGCATGGCCGTGACATGGGTTCCTCATCCGGTGCTGGTCCTCAGAAGTGCCGCGTGTGGGTGCCCAACACCGCCCTGCCACCCAGGTTCACACCGAGGCCATCTTTCCAGGCGCCTCGCCCTGTTCAACAGTCTGCTCCAGCCAAGCCCTATGGGGGTCCAACCAACAATGCTCCTCCACGTGCCAACTCTGTGACTTGTTTCAAGTGTGGGGAATCTGGCCACTATATGCGTGAGTGTCCCCAGACCAACCCCAACCAGTCTGCTAAAGCTGTTGGCCGTGGCAAGCCGACAGGGAAAGTGTTCCACGCCAAGCCGGCCACCGCTACACGTGGCCATGTCAACTGTATCTCTGCTGAAGCAGCTCAAGAGGATCCCAACGTCGTTCTCGGTACGCTTCTTGTTAATTGCCACCCGGCATCTGTTCTTTTCGATACAGGAGCCTCTCATTCTTTTATATCTGAAAACTATGCTCGTTTGCATAACGTCGCATTCGGTGATATGCCAACCTCTATGGTAATTCAAACTCCGGGATCCAAATGGCAAACTTCTAGAGTAAGCCATGGAAATGAAATCCAAGTCGACAGACTTGTTTTCCTTGCATCTTTGATAGCCCTTAAATTTTCAGATATTAATATCATTTTGGGTATGGACTGGATGTCAGCTCATCAAGCCAAAATTGATTGCTTCTCTAGGACTGTTCAACTCACCCATCCTTCGGGGAAGATAGTCAATGTCTTGACCCGAATAGCCAAGCGACAGTTATATTCTCTTAGCGCCAGCCCTTTGCCAGACCTTGAGGACGTTCCGGTAGTCCGTGACTTCCCGGATGTCTTTCCAGAGGAATTGCCAGGTGTTCCACCTGACAGGGATGTTGAGTTCGTAATAGACCTCATTCCAGGAACCGTTCCGATTGCTAGAAGACCTTATAAGATGGCACCACTAGAACTAGCCGAGCTTAAGAACAACTCGATGAGTCCTTGAAAAAGGGTTTCATCCGCCCTAGCTCATCTCCGTGGGCTTGCCCCGTCCTATTCGTCAAGAAGAAGGATGGTATGGACCGGATGGTTGTAGATTATCGACCGGTCAATCTGGTCACAATCAAGAACAAATATCCGCTTCCCAGGATCAACGACCTGTATGATCAGCTCGCTGGATCCTCGGTCTTCTCCAAGATGGATTTGAGGTTGGGCTACCATCAAATCAAAATCAGAAACGGGGACATTCCTAAAACGGCCTTTGTTACTCGTTATGGCCAATACGAGTACACCGTCATGTCCTTCGGATTAACCAACGCTCCAGCCACCTTTTCTCGATTAATGAACTCAATCTTCATGGAGTATTTGGATAAATTCGTCGTGGTTTACCTCGATGATATACTCATCTACTCCAAGAACGAGGAAGAACATGCCGAACATCTAAGGCTAGTGTTGAAGAAACTTCGAGAGCATCGCCTTTATGCCAAATTTTCTAAATGTGAATTCTGGTTGTCAGAAGTGACCTATCTGGGTCATGTAATATCTGGTAAAGGTATTGCTGTTAACCCTGAGCGAGTTCAAGCCGTCCTTAATTGGACTCCACCTGAATCGGTTAAGCAAGTTCGGAGTTTTCTGGGCTTAGCGAGCTATTGTCATCGCTTTGTCGAGAACTTCTCCAAGGTTGCTAAACCTCTAACCGAACTCCTCAAGAAAGATAAGAAGTTCGAATGGACTCCACAATGTGAGCACAGCTTTCAGGAACTGAAAAGACGCCTGACCTCTGCTCCCGTACTGGTACCGCCAGACTTCTCCAAGGACTTTGTTATCTACTGCGACGCCTCGCGACAAGGACTAGGTTGCATCCTCACGTAAGATCGACACGTAATTGCCTACGCTTCACGGCAATTGCACCCACATGAGGAGAATTATCCTACTCATGATCTAGAGCTTGCAGCCGTAGTCTATGCACTCAAGACCTGGCGACATTACCTCCTCGGTAACCGTTGCGAAATATTCACTGATCACCAAAGCCTGAAGTACATTTTCACTCAACCGGATCTGAATCTCAGGCAAAGACGTTGGGTTGAGTTGATCACAGACTTCGACTTAGGAATAACCTACACCACAGGGAAAGCCAACGTCATGGCTGATGCGCTAAGTCGTAAATCTTATTGTAACAACCTGATGTTACAACAAAGTCAACCGCTTCTCCATGAGGAATTTCGGAAGCTTAACCTTCACATTGTACCTCAAGGTTTTCTTTCCACCTTGGTGGCAAAACCTACCCTTACGGATCAGATTATCAAAGCACAGAAGGTAGATCCGGGGATTTCCCGCATCAAGAGAAACATCCAGAAAGGAATTGCGAATTGCTTCTCCATTAATGCTCAAGGGGTCGTATACTTCGGGAATCGACTAGTGGTTCCCAAAGTGCGAAACCTGAGGCGATTGATCCTTAAGGAAGCTCATGAATCTCCTCTCTCCATTCATCCCGGTAGTACTAAGATGTATCAGGACCTACGCCAGAGGTTCTGGTGGACTAGGATGAAGAGAGAAATTGCTCAGTATATTGCTAATTGCGACGTTTGTCGCCGTGTAAAAGCAGAGCATCAACGGCCTGCCGGCACCCTTCAACCCTTAGCTATTCCTGAATGGAAATGGGATAAAATTGGTATGGATTTCATTACCGGTTTTCCCAGGACCAAGAGAGGGAATAATGCTATCTTCGTCATTGTCGATCGTCTTTCCAAAGTAGCCCATTTCCTACCTGTTCGTGAGAGTATAACCGCTAGTCAATTGGCAGACTTATACATCTCCCGTATAGTGTCTCTCCATGGTGTTCCTTTGGAAATCAACTCGGATCGAGGAAGTCTTTTCACCTCTCGATTTTGGGAAAGTTTCCAAAATGCTATGGGAACCCGTCTCTCCTTTAGCACCGCTTTCCACCCTCAGTCGAGTGGTCAAGTGGAACGCGTCAACCAGATTCTAGAAGACATGCTTCGAGCCTCTGTTATCTCATTCGGAATGGACTGGGAGAAGTGCCTTCCATTTGCCGAATTCGCTTACAACAACAGCTATCAGTCTAGCTTGGGTAAAGCCCCTTTTGAAGTTCTCTATGGACGACGGTGTCGAACACCCCTTAACTGGTCAGAGACCGGGGAAAGACAATTCTTTGGCCCGGATATGATTCAGGAAGCAGAAGAACAAGTTCATATCGTTCGTGAAAAATTGAAAATAGCCCAATCTCGTCAAAAGAGTCAATATGACCGAAAACATAAGGCTATGACTTTCGAGGTTGACGAGAAGGCTTATCTTCGGGTCACCCCTCTGAAGGGAACCCATCGTTTCGGTATCAAAGGCAAATTGGCTCCTCGTTACATTGGACCTTTTCGCATTCTTGCCAAACGAGGAGAAGTTGCCTACCAGTTGGAACTACCTCTGCACCTCTCCAGAGTCCACGATGTCTTCCACGTTTCTCAACTCAGGCGTTGCTTCTCGGATCCTATCCGTGGAGTGGACCACGAAACGCTTGATCTCCAAGATAATCTTACATATCGAGAGTACCCCATTCGTATCCTCGATCAGGCCGAACGTACCACCCGACGTCATAATATCAAGTTTCTCAAAGTTCAATGGTCGCACCATTCTGAGGATGAAGCAACTTGGGAAAGGGAGGATCGTCTTCGACTCGAGTATCCCGCCTTCTTCCCGGAGGAACCCAAATCTCGGGACGAGATTCTTTTGAGTGGGGGTGAGTTGTCACACCCTAGCTAGTCATGCATCAGAGTGTGTGCATCATGTTTAAAATTCCATTTAATTTTGAAATGGGGATTTTTGAAACCCTCAGAATCATTTTGAAAATGACCCAAATAAAAATTTCTCCAAAAGGGTCCAAGAAAATGCTCATGTTGCTCTCTGAAAATATTGGACAGAGATAAAAATCAAATCAATATTTTTAAGAGCTCATAGGTATTTATTTTGGGCATTTGGATTTAATGCATAAATATTTGCATTGGAAATATATTAGTTATATATATTAATATATGTCCAAAAATTATGCCACCTGTTGGGGAGCTCTGGAATAATATATCTAGCTCCTGCAAAAATTGGCATAAGGTAATAAAATGATTTAATATTTTATTTAAATCAAAACAAATGTCAGAAATTAGAAAACATAAATAAATAAAAGAGGGAAACCTTACCTGGGCCTCTTACCTGGCGCCTCCGGCCCAGCCAGCTGGCCGGCCCAGCCAGCAGGCGGCCCAGCCCGTCTCCCTCCTCTGTCGTCTACGTCCTCGACAGAGGGAGGGGAGTGTGCCCGGCGCGGCGCGCGCCACCGCGCCACGCCACCAGCTCGCCTGCCTGCCTGCCCCTCCCCTCCTCGTCTAGATGGCCTGGAACGACGCCACGCCCTCCCCTGCTCTCTCTCACTCTCCCCCGGTTCTTCCTCTCCTCTCCCTCGCTCTCTCCCTCCCGTGTCCGAACGCACCCATCGCCACCGTTCGCCATAGCCGCCGCCACCGGCCTCCCCTCGCCTCCCCGACACGCTCCCCAGCTTCGCCCCGACCCCCTCTACCTCCTCGTCAAGCCACAAGACGCCGGACGCCCTGTGGAGCCGCCGTCGCCATCGTCTTCCTCCTCGGGCTCCGACCACCATCGCCGTCGATTCGCCGTCTCCAGCGCGTCCCCGAGCCCGCTTCGACGCCCACTGCAACCGCGATGAGCTCCGCCACCGTTTCCCCCTCTTTTCCCCCTCGTTCCCGCGCCGTAACCCCGTTCCCACCACGGCCGAACCTCCGTCGTCGCCGATCTCGCCGTCGACGCAGCTCCGGTGACCATTTGGTCACCCCGGCGAGTCCAACAAGTTCGTAAGGCCCCGTAGAGCATCCCTAGCGCCTTGCTTCGCTCGCCTTCGAGCTCCAACCCCGTTTCCGTGCACGACCGAACCCCGGCGGCCGCAGCCGAGCTCGCCGCCGTCGACTCCGGCCACCCCAGGCCCAGCCACGGCCACCGCCCGACGCGCCATCGAGCCAGCTCTCCAACGCACCTAGCCGCACGCCGTTTGGAGCACCACAGAGGAAACCCGAGGCACATGTACGCCGCGGACCTCGCCGGTGACTAACCGCCGGCGGGTTTGACCTGTTTGACCTGGGGTTTGACCCCCCCAGAGTCACTGACGCGTGGGCCCCGTCGGCCAGGTGGTCAGCTTAGTGCTAATCACTGTTAGTCAACCCCCCTGACACTGACCAGTGGGCCCCAGCGCCACTAATTCCTAATGAGGATTAAATTAACCCTGTTAAACCCCCCTGTCACTGACGTGTGGACCCCACACGTCAGGTTTGACCCCAGCCAGCCGCAGTTGACCGCTGACGTCATGCTGACATCATGCTGGCGCAATATATATATATTTCTGGATTTAAATTAAATCAGGAAATTACAGAATATTATTTAAACTTCAAAAATTCATAACTTTTATTCTGTAACTCCAAATCAGACAAATTATATATGAAAAATGATCAGAAAAATCCAATCTATCCATCTGTACTATTTTCATGCATGATCAAACAAGTTAAATTGATGTTTTTAACAGAACAAGGAAAAGCACTTTAAAGGGCCATGTTTGAGTTTGAAATTTGAATCTTTGATTCAAATTGGTTCAAACCCTTCTGGTTTTAGTTGCATTAGCCCAACACACTCATATTGCCATGTTTCATGCATGCATCATATTGTTGCACATTGTTTGGTGATGGTTGTGTATCGGTGTCCTTTGCGACAGGTTCTGCCTCTGAGGAGTACCGTGATTACCCTAACGAAGAACCGTATCAGTGCATCGAACCATCAGGCAAGCAACCAACCATTTGATCATATCGATACAATCCCATGTTCTCGCTTCTGCTCTCTTTTACTGCATTAAGACAACACGTTTCAAACTGCTGTGTGCTACGGTAGTTGAACCCATTTCCTATGCATGACCTGTCATTGCCACAGTAACTAGATGAAACCCACTAGCATGTGTAGGAGTTGATTGAGCCATATGTATGTGTTGTTCCTACCTTGCTATGCCTGCTATGCTTAGAGTCGTGTCAGGTCTGGTTCATCTGGGTGATGGGCTAGAGTGAAATGATTATGTCGGTAATGAGAGTGGTGTGGTGAACACGATTTGGTAAAGGTATCGATGAGAGGCCATGTAGGAGTACATGGTGGGTTGTTTCATTGAAGCCGACCTTAAGCACTGAGATCTGTATGTGTGATTCAAGAATCAGCTACTACCATGCATTGGGCCCGAAACCAATGGACCCTCTCGGCTTCTTAATCACCCTAGTTCTCCGTCCAGGAGTTGCAAGTAGTTTCTGGTGTTTGTAGCCTACTGGAGGCCGTGGACAGCGCTGACCGTAGGGGTGGGCTGTGATGCGGTAGGTACGTGGCACGGTGTACCGAATACCCGTTAGGTATCTCGGGAACCCTGTTCACATCGTTCGGGGCCGTATGGAAAACCTCGGCCGGACTCCCTGCGGATGGAACCTGGATAGGCGATAAACCTGGACTGGAGGCTTAGGTGGTTAGGTAGGTCATGGCCGACACCCACGTTGGGCTTCCGCTTGAAGGTTGCCGAGTACATGTCGTGTAAACGACGGTAAGTGGTGAGAGCGTGTATGAAGAAGTACACCCCTGCAGGGTTAACATGATCTATTCGAATAGCCGCGTCCGCGGTAAAGGACTACTTGGTTGCCTATACAGTTCATAGACAAGTAAATGGAAACTACTAAAAGCCTCAAGATAAGTGTGAGTGCCGAGGATGGCTCTTCTGTAGGAAGACGGAGGCGGATCCTCGGTAGTGTATTGAAGTGGTGAGTAGTGGACTCGTGTGCGCAAAACCATTTCAAGTGGAAGTATCGTAGGATAGTCTAGCCAAGAGTCAAAGCTGGCTTGCTGCAATAACTCCACCAACCCTTCTTGATAATATGCATGTATGTAGGATTTGATGTAAGTCTTGCTGAGTACCTTTGTACTCATGTTGCTATAATTTACATTTTTACAGAAGACGCTGCAACCCCTTCTGATGGGTTCTATGTAGACGTTGACATCAACGAGTAGGCTAAAGGCCCAGGTGGTGATCCTAAGCTTGTGAAGGACCACGTAGTATAGCTAGGCTTTCCAAGCCTCTTTTATTTTACTAGTTGTCTGTACTCAGACAAGTTACTTCCGCTGCTGGTTTGTATGACTGTATGACTTGAATGTTGGGTCGTGAGACCCATACCTTTGTGTATGTTATGTATGGCTCCCTGAGCCTTAAATAAAGTACTTGTGTCGTAGAGTCATGTTGTGATGCTTCGTTGTATTTGCACATATCGAGCATATTGTGTGTATGATTGAAATGCTTGGTATGTGTGGGATCTGACTATCTAGTTGTTTATCTTTAGTAGCCTCTCTTACCGGGAAATGTCTCCTAGTGTTACCGCTGAGCCATGGTAGCTTGCTACTGCTCTGGAACACTTAGGCTGGCCGGCATGTGTCCTTCTTTGTTCCTGTGTCTGTCCCTTCGGGGAAATGTCACGCTTTGAGTACCGGAGTCCTGTTAGCCCGCTACAGCCCGGTTTACCGGAGTCTTGCTAGCCCAGTGCTACAGCCCGGACCCACTTGCTGATGACCGACACGTTCGAAGCTGGGTCATGGATGCCTGTCCCTGTAAGTCTGTGCCACTTTGGGTTTACGACTAGTCATGTCAGCCCGGGCTCCTTATCATATGGATGCTAGCGACACTATCATATACGTGAGCCAAAAGGCGCAAACGGTCCCGGGCAAAGGTAAGGCGACACCCGTGGGGATACCGTGCGTGAGGCCACAAAGTGATATGAGGTGTTACCGGCTAGATCGATGTGACATCGAGTCGGGGTCCTGACAGCGCCTTAGAGGCAAGGCTCTATACACTGGAGTAATTTTGATGTGTCCCGTCAACTCGCAGAACGAGGAGAAGCTTGCTTAGTACGCCGTCTCCCCGCCCACGGGCGCGGTGGCTCGCAGGATGAGGTGAAGCTTGCTTACGAGTAGTAGTAGTAGTACTACTACTACTACTATTGTACGCCTTTACATCCACTCCCTCGCCCACGCCCGTGGTGGCTCGCATCACGAGGAGAAAATTTTACTGCTACCTTCGTTTACTCCTCGTCCCTACTACGTACTTTGGTTGGTACTCCCTCCATTTACTTATACAAGGCCACTATAAAAAAATACATTTTGCATCTATACAAGGCCACAAATAGTAATCGAGACAAAAGTTACTACTCCCTCCTTTCTAGTTTATGGCTCAATTTTAAAATCTTTCCAACCAAGGTAGATGGTGAGTTGTTGAATTAATTTCGTAGTTTGCACAAGTAATTAGTACGCTCGTTTTTCTCAAGAAGTTATGTTTACCAAGGCATTAATTAGAAAGAATGCATGAATGACCACTAAATTTCCATGAACTTGTACATGCATTGGTTAGTTTCCTCTTGACACTGCTTGCGTCGGGTGATCTAACGCATCTCGAAATCCAACATGTAATGGTACTACTACTAGTATAGTAGAATTGAGACTTATAAAACGGAAAAACGAATGTTTTTTAGATGATCCCTATAAATCTTAGTGGGTACTTACTCCGTAAAAACAGATTTTTCCAAAACTAAGTCGCTCCCTTTCATGAATTCTGTAGTATACTCCTCTGTCGACGCTCCCTTTCATGAATTTTGTACTTCCTGTCACCGACATGTGGGACATATAGCAACCGGGTCGACGTGTCAAGCACCAAATAACAGTGCAGAACAGCAGGGGGGACGCACCCCACTCGTACCAGCCCAGTAGTAGTAATGAGCAATGAGACGTCAAATCACAATGCCGCACCTTCCCAGACGGACGAAGCAACCATTATTTCACACTTCGGTTTGCCATCATCTCAAACCACATAGTATTGCTTCTGCCTCAAGAGGGACACGCGCATCGCCTTGGTACTCATGACACGTGGGACCGCATGACAGGCCATGCTCCCCCACCGATCGCTTGGTAAAATCACCTCATTTTTACTATACTTCCTCCGTATCGGTTTACTACATGGCATGCACGTCGTTCTAGGTTGAGAATTTAACTGACTATATATGTGATGAACAGTACTCTAGCCTTTTAAAAAATGTATACTTTTGTACAGTGGTACTATCGATTGATTGCGCCATGGAGCAAAAATTGAAATTAAAAAAAAGGTGGTACATATAGAGAGCGCTCGTCGCCAAATTATGCATATAGTACTATTAAAAAAGCTAGTACGTGCTCAGTTGGGGTACTAAAATCTATTAAAGAAATATTAGTAGTATGTACATACTGAAGAGTTAAAGTAACGAGAAGAAACATAACATAGTTTTGCTGGGGGCTCAGCACAACACACCCCTCAAATTAAACTAAGCACACCTGAAATTAAACTATGCAACTAATCCGATAGACACTGCATTAGAAGTTTAGAACCACCATGAGCAACGACACTGCCACCTTACTCAGAGTCCTCGTCCACGTCCTCGACTTCGTCCTTGTCCCTCTTCCTCTTGGCTGATACTTCTTTGCTTGAACCGCACACTTGGCTGTTGCTCTTCATCCAACCCTTGTAGATATTGAAACAAAGGTAGCCATCCATTGCAGCGTAGTGGATGTGGTCTATATCTAGTACATTTCACTGCCATGCCTGACGATGAAACGTGTATGGAGGTTTCTCCAGTTTACGGTACGAAGGATGAACCATGCCTCCTGCCAGGGTCAGCATTGAAGGCTGACGAGAGGGCACCAGCCGATTCTTCTGGAGGTCGAAGGTGTTGCCTACAACGAGGCCTATCCGACCCAGGACTTCTTCGTCGTTACCAAAGTCTACAGTAATGAATTTCACTGTTTTGTCTTGAGGAAGTTCTTAAAATCCTGGCACTCAACGTCAGCATGGCATATGTGATAGACCAAGCATAAGTCATGCATGCAAACCTGGATCACGGCGGGCTTCTTCCTCTCTTCGTCCTTTAGATCCTTCTCTCGTCCCAGGACTATGGTGTACTCAACATCTAGCCCAGCGACCCACTCATCATCTGAGTCTTCGAACATGCGTCTGAAGCGAGAAAGGCATCCTTTCACCTCGCGGAAGAACGGGTGTAGATGACGTCGAACTCATCGCCGGTCATGGTTCTAACCTTGTACTCACCGCCGATCGGGGAGATTTGGGACGCCATGGATTTGGGAGGAGGGTTAGGATTAGTGGAACTGCCGTAATGTGAATGGACGGGACGACTAGGAGCGAACCTCCGTAGTATTGAAGGACGTGCGGGGACGAGTATGAGCGAACTGCCAGCGTGCGAACGGAAGGGTAGTGGCTTTTCATTCTCCCATGATACGGGCTTCCGAGAGCCCTTGGATCTGAGATCGAACGGTTGCATGGCGTGATTCTAGACCTATGGGTGAATATCCTATCCTGGAGGGTTATTCTGCAAATTTTCAGCAACTTAGCATGTGACCGTTTGATCTCAGATCCAAGGGCTGCCAGCAGCCCGTATCGTGGTCGCGCCTACCACGACCGTCGCGTCGCTCGTGCGGTCGCGCCCTTGGAGATTTAACACGGTGCGTTAGGTTATCTGATCTTGGCATGTCATACATAGTCATCACTTAGTCACTCATACTAGAACAAGGTCTTGGCTATAAGGTTGGCTATAAGTGTATTTTTTTTACTTCTCTCTATCTCTTTCTTCGGACTCCCTCCGTCCCATAATATAAGAATGTTTTTGACACTAGTGTAGTGCCAAAAACGTTCTTATATTATGGGACACATGGAGTACTAGTATTTATTGCATTTGCCAAGGAGTGACCTCTTCCTATGAAATGGTGTTGCTAAGTTTGCTTCATTTAATTAGCTATAGACTCAAAATTGTCTTTTCACCTAGGTACACGCGCTTAGCACCGTTTCTTCCTTGGGTCACCAAACTAGTCTCTCTCTTCTTGATTAACTTGCCACATCAGACTTTATGCCTATGTGGCAAGCATAAGCACCTGTAGGAGCAAGTAAAAGTAAGTACAATAGTGCGCTTTACATGGCATTTTTGCATATGTGGAGGAAAGAGAGGCAAGGAAAAAGTGGAGAAGTGGGCTCTCATGCAAGAGCCAGCCTCTGCTACATGGTGGAGCACTGGGAGAGGCACCTGTATGGAGGTGGTCAGGAATCAGGAGACTCACGCTGGTCCAGCAGTAACTGATGTCTCCTGCACAACCTTCTTCTTGTAGACGTTGTTGGGCCTGCAAGTGCACAGGTTTGTAGGACAGTAACAAATTTCCCTCAAGTGGATGACCTAAGGCTTATCAATCCGTAGGAGGCGTAGGATGAAGATGGTCTCTCTCAAGCAACCCTGCAACCAAATAACAAAGAGTCTCTTATGTCCCCAACACACCCAATACAATGGTAAATTGTATAGGTGCACTAGTTCGGCGAAGAGATGGTGATACAAGTGCAATATGGATAGTAGATATAGGTTTGTGTAATCTGAAAATATAAAAACAGCAAGGTAACTAATGATAAAAGTGAGCATAAACGGTATTGCAATGATATGAAACAAGGCCTAGGGTTCATACTTTCACTGGTGCAAGTTCTCTCAACAATAATAACATAGATAGATCATATAACAAGCCCTCAACATGCAACAAAGAGTCACTCCAAAGCCACTAATAGCGGAGAACAAACGTAGAGATTATGGTAGGGTACGAAACCACCTCAAAGTTATTCTTTCGGATAGATCTATTAAAGAGTTCGTACTAGAATAACACCTTAAGACACAAATCAACAAAAACCCTAATGTCACCTAGATACTCCATTGTCACCTCAAGTATCCGTGGGCATGATTATACGATATGCATCACACAATCTCGGATTCATCCAACCAACACAAAGTACTTCAAAGAGTGCCCCAAAGTTTCTACTGGAGAGTCAAGAACGTGTGCCAACCCCTATGCATAGGTTCATGGGCGGAACCCGCAAGTTGGTCACCAAAACATACATCAATAGGCACATGATATCCCATTGTCACCACAGATAAGCACGACAAGACATACATAAAGTGTTCTCATAAAAGACTCAATCCGATAAGATAACTTCAAAGGGGAAACTCAATTCATCACAAGAGAGTAGAGGGGGAGAAACATCATAAGATCCAACTACAATAGCAAAGCTCGGGATACATCAAGATCGTGCCATAGAGGGAACACGAGAGAGAACACGAGAGAGAGAGATCAAACACATAGCTACTGGTACATACCCTCAGCCCCGAGGGTGAACTACTCCCTCCTCGTCATGGAGAGCATCTGGACGATGAAGATGGCCACCGGTGATGGGTTCCCCCTCCAGCATGGTGCCGGAACAGGCTCCCGAGAGGTTTTTGGTGGCTATAGAGGCTTGCGGCGGCAGAACTCCCGATCTAGCTTGATATTCAATGGTTTTAGGGTACGTAGGGTTATATAGGCGAAAGAAGTTGGTCGGGGGTGCTCGAGGGGTCCACGAGACAGGGGGCGCGCCCTGTAGGGGGGCGCCCCCCTATCTCTTGGGCTCCTCGAGTATCTTCTAACGTGGACTCCAAGTCTCCAGGATGATAATCTTCCAAAAAGTCACGTTGCCGAAGGTTTCATTCCGTTTGGACTCCGTTTGATATTTCTTTTCTTCGAAATACTGAAACAGGCAATAAAACAGCAATATGGGTTGGGCTCCGGTTAGTAGGTTAGTCCCAAAAATGATATAAATGTGTAAAATAAAGCCCATAAACATCCAAAAGGGGTAATATAATAGCATGGAACAATCAAAAATTATAGATACGTTGGAGACGTATCAAGCATCCCCAAGCTTAATTCCTGCTCGTCCTCGAGTAGGTAAATGATAAAAATGAAATTTTTGATGTGGAATGCTACCTAGCATAATTCATAATGTAATTTTCTTTATTGTGGCATGAATGTTCAGATCCAAATGATACAAAATAAAAGTTCATATTAACATGAAAATGGTGATACTTCAAGCATACTAATCAAAGTAATCATGTCTTCTCAAAATAACATGGCCAAAGAAAGTTATCCCTACAAAATCATATAATCTGGCTATTGCTCTATCTTCATCACACAAAGTATTTTATCATGCACAACCCCGATGACAAGCCAAGCAATTGTTTCACACTTTAGTAATCTCAAACTTTTTCAACTTTCACGCAATACATGAGCGTGAGCATGGACATAGCACTATATGTGGAATAGAATGGTGGTTGTGGAGAAGACAAAAGAAGGAGAAGATAGTCTCACATCAACTAGGCGTATCAACGGGCTATGGAGATGCCCATTAATAGATATCAATGTGAGTGAGTAGGGATTGCCATGCAACGGATGCACTAGAGCTATAAATATATGAAAGCTCAACAAAAGAAACTAAGTGGGTGTGCATCCAACTTGCTTGCTCACGAAGACCTAGGGCACTTTTGAGGAAGCCCATCATTGGAATATACAAGTCAAGTTCTATAATGAAAAATTCCCACTAGTATATGAAAGTGACAACATATGAGACTCTCTATCATGAAGATCATGGTGCTACTTTGAAGCACAAATGTGGAAAAAGAGATAGTAGCATTGTCCCTTCTCTCTTTTTTCTCTCATATTTTTCTGTTCTTTTTTTTCTTTTTTTTCTTTTTTTTTCTTTTTCTTTGGCCTTTCCTTTTTTCTTTTTGGCCTTTCTCCCCCTTTTTTTTGTAAAGTCCGAAGTCTCATCCCGACTTGTGGGGGAATCATAGTCTTCATCATCCTTTCCTCACTAGGACAATGCTCTAATAATGAAGATCATCACACTTTTATGGATTTACAACTCAAAGCTAGAACAAGATATGACTCTATATGAATGCCTCCGGCGATGTACCGGGATATGCAATGAATCAAGAGCGACATGTATGAAAATTATGAAGGTGGCCTTGCCACAAATACAATGTCAACTACATGATCATGCAAAGAGCAATATGACAAAAGTAATGCGTGTCATATGAACGGAACGGTGGAAAGTTGCATGGCAATATATCTCGGAATGGCTATGGAAATGCCATAATAGGTAGGTATGGTGGCTGTTTTGAGGAAGGTAAATGGTGGGTATATGGTACCGGCGAAAGTTGCACGGTACAAGAGAGGCTAGCAAAAATGGAAGGGTGAAAGGGTGCATATAATCCATGGACTCAACATTAATCAAAAGAACTCATATACTTGTTGCAAAAATCTAGAAGTCATAAAAAATCAAAGCACTACGCGCATGCTCCTAGGGGGATAGATTGGTAGGAAAAGACCATCGCTCGTCCCCAACCGCCACTCATAAGGAAGACAATCAATAAATAAAATTGTGCTCCAACTTCATCACAAAGCGGTTCACCATAAGTGCATGCTACGGGAATCACAACCCTTAACACAAGTATTTATCATAATCACCTCAACTAGCATGACTCTAATATCACTACCTCCGTATCTCAAAACAATTATCAAGCATCAAATTGATCATAGCATCCAATTCACTTTCTATGATGGTTTCATTATACCCAACTTGGATGCTCATCATTCTAGGACCAACTTTGTAATCATAGCAAATACCATGCTGTTATAAAAGACTCTCAAAATAATATAAGTGAAGCAGGAGAGACTAGTAATTTCTACAAAATATGACCACCATCGTGCTCTAAAAGATATAAGTGATGCACTAGAGCAAATGACAAACTACTCCGAAAGATATAAGTGAAGATCAATGAGTAGTCGAATAATTGTGTAACTATGCGAAGACTCTCTCTCATTAAAGAATTTCAGATCTTGGTACTCTAATCAAAAATCAAGCAAAATAAAATAAAATGACATTGCAAGGATAGCACAACTCATGTGAAGAAGCAAAAACTTAGGCTCAACCGATACTAACCGATAGTTGTTGAAGAAGAAAGGTGGGATGCCTACCGGGGCATCCCCAAGCTTAAATGCTTGAGACTTCTTTAAATATTATCTTGGGGTGCCTTGGGCATCCCCAAGCTTTAACTTTTGTGTCTTCTTAATTCCTCTCATATCATGGTTTCTCTTCTTTTCAACAAAAGCTTCATTCACAACAAACTCAACAAGAACTCGTGAGATAGGTTAGTATAAACCAATGCAAAACCTTATCATTTTCTACTGTAACAAATCACTAAAATTATTATTAAACATTGCATACTAAATGCCTCTGCATATTTAATACTCCTATCCTCAAATAGAATCATTAAACAAGCAAACATGTGCAAACAATGCAAACATAACAGCAATCTGTCAAAACAGTACAGTCTGTAAAGGATGCAAGAGTATCAATACTTCCCTAACTCCAAAAATTATGAACTAAAATTCCCACTGCAGTAAATTTATCAGAGCTCATTATGCAAAAAGTTTCAACATTATATACGCTCTGACTTTTCTAGGGAATTTTTTCAACAGCGGTAAACTTTCTGTTTTCAAACAGCAACATGTATATTAGCAAAATAAGCATGGCAAAGGCTATCCTTGACTTTTTTATTGAAAATAAAGATGCAAAACATTATTCTAAATAACATAAAACAAATACTAACAAAAGCAAATGACGCTCCAAGCAAAACACATATCATGTGGTGAATAAAAATTGTTGGGGAACGTAGCAGAAATTCAAAATTTTCTACGCATCACCAAGATCAATCTATGGAGATTCTAGCAACAAGAGAAGGAGAGTGCATCTACATACCCTTGTAGATCGCTAAGCGGAAGAGTTCAAGAGAACGGGGTTGAAGGAGTCGTACTCGTCGTGATCCAAATCACTGGAGATCCTAGTGCCGAACGGACGGCACCTCCGCGTTCAACACACGTACAGCCCGGTGACGTCTCCCATGCCTTGATCCAGCAAGGAGAGAGGGAGAGGTTGAGGAAGACTCCATCCAGCAGCAGCACGATGGCGTGGTGGTGGTGGAGCGTGGCAATCCTGCAGGGCTTCGCCAACCACCGCGGGAGAGGAGGAGGACTTGGGAGAGGGGGAGGGCTGCGCCAGAACTTCGTGTGAAGCTCCCATGCGCCTCCCCACTATATATAGGGGTGGAGGGGCTGGTTTCTTGCCCTCCAAGTCCATTGGGGCGTTGGCCAAGGTGGGAGGAAAGAAATCCCATCATTTCCTTCCCCACCGATTGTTATCCCCCCTTTTTAGGGATCTTGATCTTATCCCTTCGGGATATGATCTTATTCCTTCTAAGGGGGGATCTTGGTGCACCTTGACCAGGGGTGTGGGGCCTTTCCCCCACTACCCACGTTCATGTGGGTCCCCCCATGCAGGTGGGCCCCACTCCGGAACCTTCTAGAACCTTCTCGGTACAATACCGAAAAATCCCGAACATTTTCCGGTGGCCAAAATAGGACTTCCCATATATAAATCTTTACCTCCGGACCATTCCGGAACTCCTCGTGACGTCCGGGATCTCATCCGGGACTCCGAACAACATTCGGTAACCACATACAAACTTCCTTTATAACCCTAGCGTCATCGAACCTTAAGTGTGTAGACCCTACGGGTTCGGGAGACATGTAGACATGACCGAGACGTTCTCCGGTCAATAACCAACAGCGGGATCTGGATACCCATGTTGGCTCCCACATGTTCCACGATGATCTCATCGGATGAACCACGATGTCAAGGACTCAGTCGATCCCGTATACAATTCCCTTTGTCTAGCGGTATTATACTTGCCCGAGATTCGATAGTCGGTATACCGATACCTTGTTCAATCTCGTTACCGGCAAGTCCCTTTACTCGTTCCGTAACACATCATCCCGTGATCAACCCCTTGGTCACATTGTGCACATTATGATGATGTCCTACCGAGTGGGCCCAGAGATACCTCTCCGTTTACCGGAGTGACAAATCCCAGTCTCGATTCGTGCCAACCCAACAGACACTTTCGGAGATACCTGTAATGCACCTTTATAGCCACCCAGTTACGTTGTGGCGTTTGGTACACCCAAAGCATTCCTACGGTATCCGGGAGTTGCACAATCTCATGGTCTAAGGAAAAGATACTTGACATTGAAAAGCTTTAGCATACAAACTACACGATCTTTGTGCTAGGCTTAGGATTGGGTCTTGTCCATCACATCATTCTCCTAATGACGTGATCCCGTTATCAACGACATCTAATGTCCATGGTCAGGAAACCGTAACCATCTGTTGATCAACGAGCTAGTCAACTAGAGGCTTACTAGGGACATGGTGTTGTCTATGTATCCACACATGTATCTGAGTTTCCTATCAATACAATTATAGCATGGATAATAAACGATTATCATGAAAAAGGAAATATAATAATAACCAATTTATTATTGCCTCTAGGGCATATTTCCAACAGTCTCCCAATTGCACTAGAGTCAATAATCTAGTTCACATCGCCATGTGATTAACACTCACAGGTCACATCGCCATGTGACCAACATCCAAAGAGTTTACTAGTGCCATTAAACTAGTTCACATCATCATGTGATTAAGACTCAATGAGTTCTGGGGTTTGATCATGTTTTGCTTGTGAGAGAGGTTTTAGTCAACGGGTCTGCAACTTTCAGATCCGTATGTACTTCGCAAATCTCTAGGTCATTCTGTAAATGTTGCTTCCACGCTCCACTTGGAGCTATTCCAAATGGTTGCTCCACTATACGTATCCAGTTTGCTACTCAGAGTCACTCGGATAGGTGTTAAAGCTTGCATCGACGTAACCCTTTACGCCAAACTCTTTATCACCTCCATAATCGAGAAACATGTCCTTATTTGTTACAAGGACAATTTTGACTGTTGTCCAATGATCCATTCCTGGATCATTCTTGTACCCCTTGACTAACTCATGGCAAGGCACACTTCCGGTGCGGTACACAGCATAGCATACTATAGAGCCTATGTCTGAAGCATAGGGGACGACATTCGTCCTTTCTCTCTCTTCTGCCGTGGTCTAGCTTTAACTCTTAACTTCATACCTTACAACTCAGGCAAGAAATCCTTCTTTGACTGGTCCATCTTGAACACCTTCAAGATCATGTCAAGGTATGTGCTCATTTTGAAAGTATCATTTAGCGTCTTTGATCTATCCTCATAGATCTTGATGCTCAATGTTCAAGTAGCTTAATCCAGGTTTTCCATTGAAAAACATTTTTCAAAATAACCCTATATGCTTTCCAGAAATTCTACATCATTTCTGATCAACAACATATACTCATCAGAAATTCTATAGTGCTCCCACTCACTTCTTTGGAAATACAAGTTTCTCATAAACTTTGTATAAACAAAAATCTTTGATCATCTTATCAAAGTGCATATTCCAACTCCGAGATGCTTACTCCAGTCCATGGAAGGATCACTGGAGCTAGCATACCTTTTAGCATCCTTAGGATCAACAAAACTTTTCTGATTGTATCACATACAACCTTTCCTTACGAAAACTGGTAAGGAAACTCGTTTTGACATCCATCTGCCAGATTTCATAAATGCAGCTAATGCTAACATGATTTCGACGGACTTAAGCATCGCTACGAATGAGAAAATCTCATTGTAGTCAACTCCTTGAACTTGTGAAAAAACTCTTTGCCACAAGTCAAGCTTCATAGACGGTGACATTACCATCCACGTCCGTCTTTTTCTTAAAGATCCATTTATCTCAATGGCTTGCCGATCATCGGGCAAGTTCACCAAAGTCCATGCTTTGTTCTGATACATGGATCCTATCTCGGATTTCATGGCTTCTAACCATTTGTCGGAATTTGGGCCCACCATTGCTTCTCCATAGCTCGTAGGTTCATTGTTGTCTAGCAACATGACCTTCAAGACAAGATTATTGTACAACTCTGAAGCAGTATGCATCCTTGTCACCCTACGAGGTACGGTAGTGACTTGATCCGAAGTTTCATGATCACTATCATAAGCTTCTACTTCAATTGGTGTAGGTGCCACAGGAACAACTTCCTGTGCCCTGCTACACAATCGTTGTAGTGACGGTTCAATAACCATATCAAGTCTCCACCATCCTCCCACTCAACTTTTCGAGACAAACTTTTCCTCGAGAAAGGACCCAATTCAAGAAACAATCCCTATTGCTTTCGAATCTGAATTAGGAGGTATACCCAACTATTTTGGGTGTCCTATGTTGGGGATATTGCCACTAGGTGTAAACCGGCATACTTGGGCCGGGTTAACTTCATTAGTGGCGTAAACAGATGAAGGCCCAAGGCCTGTGGTCGGTTAGAACATGTAGCCGTAAACCGGCCTGATGTATGACTTGTATTGTAAGTAAGGAAAAGAGAGATACCAACCGGAATACGAGTATGAACCGGTTAGGACTCTATGGACCGACGGGCGTCACCCGTGTATATAAGGGGACGACTCGGTGGCGGTTCAAGGGAGACAACCACAACTCGAGCCTAGGCGAAGCTTGTTTGCTCCCTAGCCATCGAGATCATATCAATTCCATCACGACTAGACGTAGGCTTTTACCTTCATTGAAGGGGCCGAACTAGTATAAAATCCTCGTGTCTTTGTGTCAGCTTTAACCCCTTCAAGTAAACTCATAGCGATGGCTCCACGACTAAGTCCTTTTGCTAGGACATCTGTCGTGACAAATCCACGACAGTTGGCGCCCACCGTGGGGCTATCGCACGATGGTTTGACGATCTTGGAGGGCAAGCTCAAGGGACTCGAAGGCTATGTTGTGGGCCGGATGACCAAGACTCGTCGGGGCAGGATCTACATCGACGACGCAGGATGGGGTCCCGAGGCCGATTCGATCGAGTACGGGTGTCGGGTCCCCTTTGGTGGCATACATGTTTTCATTGGCAAAATCGGTGAGCCCGGGCCTGAGCCGGACATCTGCACCAACCTCATCGAGACGGCTCAGCGTGCGAGATCTACCTTGGTTAAACCGGCCGTGAAGCGTGTCTTTGTTGGAGTCGTCCACGAAGGAGAGCGTGAGGACGAATCAGAACACGGTAGTGAGACCGTCGTCTATTCCGATGACGAGTCCTCAACCGGAGAGACCGAATCGCTATACCAGTTGCAAGACGACCAGATTAGGGGCTGTTCCAATGGCGACAGTATTTCGGACCCCCCGGGCCAGGTCAACCGGGTTGGAGTATTCATGGCCGGCACACAGGCGGCGAATCACTCTTCGACCGCCGCAGCAATGCTCTCCGGATCAGCAGCGGCAGCCGCAGCAGGGGCAGGAGGCCTTGTGCGCCCACCGGTTCAAGTTCTATCTGGTCTGTTTGATGCACTAGCCGCGCTTATGGCAGAGGACAATCTGGCGGATCAGGAGGCCCATAATGCAGAAACCGCAAAGGTGAAAGAGCAAATCGTGCAAGCCAAAGCGGATCTGGCAGCAGAAAAAGACAGGATGGCTGCAGAACGGGCCGCTTTGGACGCCCAGGCCTATAAACTCATGCTTGACCAGAATGCATCACAGGAGGTTTTGAAGCGGAAGCACAGATCACGCCTGCCGTTAGGGTTTGACCCCCGAAATCTCTTTCACACTCCAGGAGCTGGACCCAGTAATCCACTGCAGTACCCGGAGACAAACCGGATTGAGGCACCAGGACCAGGGGCGACGGTCCATCCTCGCCTAATGGAACCTCCTCACCAAAACATTGTGGTTCCTCCGCCGGTCCAGACGCCCCCAGGTCATTATTCGAATCCTATGGACAACCTTGTTGCGGCCGCTGCACGGTTAGAGGCCATCCCAGTCGAAGGGGATTCTCCGCAAGCGATAGTGTAACGCCCCAGATATACTTTCCATATTTGTACTCCAACTCTTGCCGTCTCCGGCGCTAAGTTATATTTATTTCTCGGGTTGGGTCTTTGTCTCCGTGTGTTGTTTTTCTTTTTCGTGCATCTCTTATCATGTCATCACGTGCATTGCATTTGCATACATGTTCATCTCATGCATTCGAGCATTTTCCCCGTTGTCCGTTTTGCATTCCGGCGCTTCGTTCTCCTCCGGTGGTCATTTCTAGTCTTCTTTCGTGTGTGGGGTTTAAACATTTCCGGATTGGTCCGAGACTTGCCAAGCGGCCTTGGTTTACTACCGGTAGACCGCTTGTCAAGTTTCGTATCATTTGGACTTCGTTTGATACTCCAACGGTTAACCGAGGGACCGAAAAGGCCTCGTGTGTGTTGCAGCCCAACACCCCCCTAAATTTGGCCCAAAACCCACCAAACTCTGCTCCTTGTCCTAGAGCGTTCGATCACGATCGTGTGGGCGAAAACCGCACCTCATTTGGACTCTCCTAGCTCCCTCTATGCCTATTTATACCCCCTCCATTCGGATCTCTTCTTCCCCCGTCCGAAACCCTAGTTAAAAAAAACAGATCCCTCTTCCCCGCGCCGGGCCGGACGTGTCCGCCCGCGCCGGACGTTGTCCGCCCCGCCGCCGCACCCACTCACGCGCCGCCACGTGGGCGCGCGCCCACTTCGCCGCCGCCGGCCCGGGAGGCCCAGGAGGGGC